>NC_090197.1:15543470-16143470 GCF_033026475.1 Channa argus
AGTGAACGTTTAGAGTCAGGATATACAGTAAGTGAAACCATCAAGCTTACTACAGTACCAAAGCTCCCTGCTTCATGCTGGTTGACATATGAATTACAGAAAGCTTGAAAGGGCCTGAAAAGTTCTCAGTTGTCACAGAGGAAATATGTTTTCTTTACTCCTGTTTCTCCGTCTCTCCTTCATATCAGCCTCACACTGGAGAAACATGACCTGACAAAGACGACTGTTGGACTTCACCTGTGGCTTGTCACCATAAAATTACATTAGCTTGTTGAAAATCAAATACTGATTTTATTTTCTACTGATTGTCATGTTTGAAAGGATGTTTTCAAAAAAATATGGTAACTACAAAAAGTCATATGGGAAATTTAACTTAAGCATGAAAATAATGAATCACTTTTGGAAACGGTGGTCTGACGCTGGCTTATATGAATTAATGATAAGCAGGCCTTGCAGAGGTTTTTAAACCTATAATTTGAGATTTTTGTTTTATTTTTCTCAAATTAATGACAGCTTTTAATGTCTAGAGGAGAATTAATTCAAATAGTTTCCTTTAGGTATCTTTGATTTTTAATTGATGATTGTCTTTCTTTCAAACCTCATACTGGCAACCTCATCATAAACACTTGGCTTTTACTTGAAAATTAAACAGCTGGTATCTGCTAGGTTTTATAACTAGATTACTGTATTCTGGTGTATATGTGACCCTCAGCTGATTATTTGAAATCCAAGCTATCACTGGGTGGTGTCCTGGCTGTCACTTACACTATACAGTTAGTCATTGGCTGACTTATATATAGAAGGCCATCTTAAAGGTTCTGCCACCAAACTTGGGGGTGTGATGAGATGTGTTTAATGTCCTAAAGTCTGATTTTTGGGTCATTTGAAAAGGGCTTAAAATTAAAGGAGAAAGTAACCATGGGTAAATTTAAAGAGATCGTAAATACTATCAGACTTAAATCAACTAGGAAGTGTTGTTGTTATTATCGATTAATTGTGTCTTTTAAGGTATTGAGACATAATTGTTTCACCCAAAACCACTGAGATGTGGCCAGAGAGATATTACCTGGTTAAATAAAAGAAACTGCAAGTAAAATGCAACAGAAACTTAAATGCAGCTAAAACCCTCATCTAAGAGTGTGTATAGTTTAAGCTTAAGCCACTTTACTTGTCTATTTTTAAATTCATGAGTTTTCTCTAAATATTTATACATTTCCAAGTAATCTTCTGGAATAATTTGTGGCTTAATCTGCAAGTGATAATGCAAGACTCACATTGAGCATCCACTTAAAGTGGTGAGGTTTTTTTTTTTTTTTTTTGGTGCATATTGCCAAAACGAGGATTATGCAAAAACAGATTCATGGTCTTTTATTATTTATTTGCGAATCTTGAACTTTTGACCTCAGTATTTTTACAGTCCTAAGGTTTGATTGTCCTTGTGGTGACCTGATAGGTGTCACAGAAGGCTCCCTGTCATTAACACACCTGATAAGGTGGGACGGTGTTTTGTAGTTAGTTGTTCCTGGGTGTCACCTCTTCACCGGGGTCAAATTTATTGTAGCAACGGTCCCTAGCAACACAACGGGTCCATGGAGACTGCCTGTCTGTCCGTGTAAAGGAATGCCAGGCAGTACGAGTCATATACACAGAAAAACCTTGCCGAGGTGTAATTAAAGCTTATGACTTTTATGGACTTGCTTCGCATCGTTTCTTTGAGGTGAATATGGGATGCGGCAGCTCCACAGACACCGTGGTGCAAACATTGACACCCGAGGAGGTGAATGGAGACGAGGTAGGCTGTGTCACACAACCCACCGCTTTTAGTTAACACTCAGACCACTTATAGCTGAGGGGTGCACCTCAGATCTGCTACAACTACAAAACTGCTAAATAAAACTGTATCCACACTTAGGTACACTTATGGTTTGGGGCATTTAGTGAGGTGATGTACAGAGGAGCCATAGCAGCTGTTAATAATTATTATAATTAGTGACTGAGAAGAAAAAACAACCATAGTGCCTCAAACTGATTATTAAAATGAGTCCTAATAACGTTACCAAATTTTAATAGATATAAAAAAAAAAGTCAGTGACACTGGTGAAATAACAACTTTTAAAGTTTTAAAGCAAGTGCTGCTTGGAATTTGTATTTTAGTAATATATAGGCTTAACTTTGTATAGTATAAAGTAAAAGTACCCAAGTTTATGTTAACAGCAAAATGCAACTTAGTCTACTTGAATTATCTAAAATAAATCTGACCAATAGGCCCAGACAAAAACACTATAAAGTCAAATTGCTTATGTTTTGGGCAATTGCAGTGAGATTGTGATGTGTCGTTTGGCTCTACATCAATATTATTTTTGGTATAGGCAGCAAATTCAGAAGTAAGTCCCAAATATATGGTGTATTGTGTGTATTGTTCATAGGGTAATTAAGAAAATTTAAATAAAAAAGCAAATATTAAAATAATAATAATAATAATAGTAATAGGTTTTGATTTTCTTTCAACGTGAACATTTGCTTATTACTCTGTAATAATGTAGAGAAAAGCTGATTTATAAGCTAATATACACCCTATGATACTGAAATATTTAGTAAAAGTACTAATACGTTAGCGTAACACCAAAAGAATAAAAAGTGAAAGTGTTTTTATATGCAAGCTTTTATACTATAATAATAACAAGGACATTGCTGGACTTTTATTGCGAATCCATCAGCATCAGGGCTGAGCTGATTTTAATGAGTAGACGTAGAAATGGAAAAAGAGTAAATGGAAATACTCAAGTAAAGTATCTCAGAATAATACCAAAGTACAACAGTGCTTTAGTGAATATACCATAGATAAGATTAAGGCTCAGATTTCCACGAGTTACTGAACAGGTCACGCCACCGCCCACATCACACGAGCATCATACCAACCAATGGCGAATGTGTTGAAAGTTCTAGCTGCCATGGTATTTCCCACAGGGTCTAACATACTATCACAATCACCATGTCACTAAATAAGGCTCTGAGATTATGTCATTTTTGCTGTCATGTATCATTGCGGTTCCTGAGCTACTGTGTTCATGACAATGAGTCGACACACAACTGCAACCACGACAACGTCATGTCTGTGATGCCGTACAGAAAAAGGCAAGGATGTAAAACTGATGTGCAGGGGGGTGCATTCATTACATAACTGTGTTTTCAGGATGGCAGAGGCAGTAAACTCCGTGGTTGTGGAGACTCAGCCATGTCAAAGGGCACCACAGACAGCGGGGTGGTGATGGACAAGGACATCCCTATGTTACCTGGAGCAGTGCCCAGAAAACTCCCTCCTCTAACATCTGAGTGGATCAGAGAAAGTGAGATAGACACAATTACACAAGCCAATGAGTGCGTTTGACAAATTTGTCAGGAATATCCTCTGTTTCTTATGTTGTGTGTTCCCTCACTGCAGCCCACCCAGAATTTCTGCGGCAGGAGGCCACAGCACAAGACCGTCAAAAGTCCAGTGAGATCCTGGAGGAGCTTTTGAACCAGGGCATTATCTCTGTGGAACAAACCAAAGGAAGGAGTAGAAGTGCTGGAGAAGCTTTTAGCATCATGGTGGGTAACTAATTTGCAGTAGTTAAGGTGGGTTTAAGTCAAGGTTATGATATGAGACTGGATTATTATTATTGTTGTTGTTGTGATATTAGCATATGTTTTTCTTCATTCATAAATCCTGTGAAAAAAGTGTGTCTCTGCTTTAAAGTAACTTTTCATTTGTTTGTATATATTTCAGTCTCAGTCAGTCATCTCCAAAACAGGGATACTTCCAAAAACACTGCTATGTGTCTAACAAAAATACATTCAGATGTAATATTGTCAGGAAGCTTTCTAATCCATTTTTAGTCACTGTTGCATGACTGAACAATAGAATGACATCATGAGGCTCCCTAAAGTGAAATGTGGTCTCAGTCTCAGTAGTGTGAAAGCAGTTTGGCTTCACAATGCAAACTTCTGTCCCATAAGAAAGTACCGTGCACGCTCACCTGTTGTGTTGAGATTGTGTGTTCTCTGTCTCCCCCTGCTGTGTGTCATTGTGTGCATCATCTGTTCCTTACATTGTTGGGACCAAAGCCTGGATGCACACTCACATTGTCAGGGTTCACCATGTCCACACAACTGATGAAAGCAACCATGTTTGTGTGTATAAGCTGAATGACAGGGGGGTGGTTAGACAACAACCTCCTGCCAGACTGGAGTCCCTGAAGGCCAAAAAGGCTCAAACGCTCCCCAGCAGGGAAGACATTGAAGAAAAGATAAGGCTGGCTGATGAGAGACGCAAGGTATTTGTGTGTGTGTGTGTGTTTGTGTGTGTGTGTATGTGTGGGAGGGTTGTGCTTGTGTGTGGCCATGTGGCTCTGCTCATAATTTATGTTTTTTTTCCCCCTCATTTACTGTTGTGCTCCCTTAACCTTCTCTCAGTTAAGGGAAGATGAGCTAAAGATGCGTTTAAGAGCCAAGTCAGCCCATGTTCATGTCCGTACCCCCATCTTGAGGACAGACGAAGATAAAGACACATCCCCCACTCACGTGGAACCATTAGAATCATCTCTCGGTCCTGATCTCCTACATCCACCAGTAGCCGAGGCAGAAGAGTTTACGGAAGAGACTGGAGGGGACGGCACAGAGTGCACAAATGAAATGTCCAGAGCAGAGGAGAGTGAGGATGGTGATGAGGAGGAGGATGCGAGGGACCTCCTCACAGCCTTGAGGGAGCTGGAGAGTGACTCTAGCTTTCAACATGTAGTAGAAAAAGAGCAGACATTTTAAATGATCACATGAATTATCTACTGATGACTAGTAAGAGTGACAGAGAGCCAAAATAATTCCTTTTGCACAGAGGCGAGACCTGTTGAAACTTGTATGAAAAAAATTAGATATACACCGAATATATACATAAAGTTAGTATTGTCTGAGGGAAAAATGATTTTTAAAAATGATTTAAATGATCTAATTAAGGTGTTGTTAGACTTCCTGTATAAATAAGGCTGATATGAAGTTTTGTTTTCACCTAAAAAACACAATTTCCAGTGCAGGGAAGTGCATTGGCCTAAATTTAGTAATAATATAGCTCAGCTTTTTTCTTTACAATAAAATTTGAATTCACTTCCTACCAACACTTAATGTTTTTGCCAACATACCGAACTGACTTTTACATTTTATTTATGAAAAGTCTATTATTGGCTGTACTTTGGGAAGTTTTTATTTTGGTCAAGTTTAGCTAACTTGAAATTGTGCAATCCATCTATAAAAGAAGCTATTATACGGTTTTTGTATTAGGTGAGGATGTGCCTTGTTTTGAAAAGACTTGTAAGCTCAAACCGTTGTTAATCAATAAATTTACCTTATTCCCTGAAGAAGCAGGGTGTGGGCTCAGCGATTTGTCACAATCAAAAAATGTAAAACCTTATGAAATCATCTAATTTAACCACATCAAAAGTTACATTCTTCATTATTTTTCCCAAGACCTTTGGGTGACTGTGCTTTTCAGCTGTTCTAGTGACCTTTGACCTACAGCTTTTCTCTGCCTGACAGGTGGAGGCTGTAACCAAATGGAGTTATAGTTTCTGCTCTACAGCACTAATCTTTGTGTCTTACTTAAACTGGAATAAAAACTTATGTCAATTTACTAACAGCTCAGCCAAATATGGAAATTACTTAATTGTTAGTGAGGCATATTCCCACTTACATGTGGAAGTATCACATTGAATATTTTTAAAATTGTTAGAAAGAAAGTAACACTTGAGCACAGGTTGTTTTTTTAGAACTACAAGAGGATTCAGGCTAGTCAGCATGCTGCACATGAACAGAGACAACAAGGGGGATGCAACATGACCGGATCCCCATTGTTGAGCCTGGGAAACTCGACACTGGTCCCCTTTTTTCACGACACCAGTTAGATTTTAAAGGGCGTGTGGCTGCATTAATAAAACAGTGAGTGATCTGAGACGCCACAAAAAGAGGTTCTATCAAGTTGCATTTCATTGTAAGCTGGAGTTTTAAAGAGGTAATGCACATTCAGGTGTGTGAGGGGGATTAAATGTGCCTTTTGTCACACTTTTAAAAATATAGATTTTGGTTTTATTAGACAAAACAATTCTAAGACCAATTAGGGTTGTCTGCTTTGGTGACATGTAGCTCAAACAAATCTGATTGGTCGTCAGCGTCCCCAAAACATGATGTGCGATCAGGCGTCTTCAATTTATGATCATAATGTCAAATGACACAATCATGCAACACAATCATGCTCCCGCTTGAAATGTGTCAACTCACCGTACACGCTGTGACAGGAAATACTGTGTGTAGACCAGGCACACAGCGCATAAAGAAGCGGAGCTGCCATCAATGATTAAGAGCTGAATTTCCTCTCACATTACTGTACATGAATTACTCATCACGGCTGTTCCTAAGAAGATCCAGCAGGCAGCCCAGCGCAGAGGAGGCCAGGCATCACAGCTTATTTTAATCATTGATGAGCAGAGACTCTTGACTGAATTGATCTCTGGGAGCTTATCAAATTATCTGTGCGTAATTTTATGACGCACGGCGCAATACAGTCACCTTAAAGTTAGTTTCTTATTACCCGATATAAGTGAAGTTAAGTGACGTGTAATCATGCTTTTTAAGACAATAAAGGTTTATTATGCAAAATGTTTTCCCCAAACCTGTTACTCCCAATGGTGTTCATCGTCTTAAGACATTTGTAGTGACTGTTAAATGCACAGGACAAAGGAACATGCCAAGACCATGTCAACCTCCATCTGAGGCCAGATCTTTCAAAGCTGCAGCTGTCTGTCTCAGGCCCCTGGCCGGCTGTTTGTATAGGAGGCCTGTAGGAACACAGAGAGGACCTTTTGCACTGCGAAGTTCAACTGTGATTTGTGTTTTATCACATAGAAGACAGTAAAGACCAACATGAACAGTTTTCCGTACTGACCGACTGAAAAGCTGCTGCTTCCCTTTATCTCCACTCTATTATCAGTGGAATCAGGTTTTGTTGGGCCCTGTCGGTTAATAAACCGCGATTCCAGTAAAGACAGACCCGGGTCTTTTTTCTGTTTCTCTCTGTGCAGGCTTCCCAGCTGTTGGTGTGCGCCGGTGGGCGGGTAGAGATGGACGAAAAGCTGGGTGGAGTTAGGAGCAGCGCTTTTAGGAATGGTCCCCAAACCTATTTAGTTAGACGGCAGAGTTACGAAGAAGAGCTAGAAACACCTGATGGTCTCGTTGGGACGATCCGCTCCATTTAACTCCTCTATTAACTGCCGGAAGATAAATCTACCTCCGGGCTTCGTTTTTGTCAAGTCTCTGTTTTGTTTTCTCTGCCGAAAAAGTTACAGAGCCAGCTGATCTCTCTTTTCTCTCTTCATCCAAAGAACTATTGATAAGGAGACATTGCACTATTGTTTCTACTGTTCCATTTATTGTATTTTGCACTAACGATGCACACCACTCAAAAGGACACGACCTATACGAAGATTTTTGTCGGGGGTC
Organism: Channa argus; assembly: GCF_033026475.1. Classification (NCBI taxonomy): domain Eukaryota; kingdom Metazoa; phylum Chordata; class Actinopteri; order Anabantiformes; family Channidae; genus Channa; species Channa argus. The sequence continues at coordinate 15,550,995 of NC_090197.1, forward strand.
TTCCCTACCACACCACGGATTCGAGTCTCAGGAAATATTTTGAGGTGTTTGGTGAGATTGAAGAAGCCGTGGTCATTACCGACAGACAGACCGGCAAGTCGAGGGGTTATGGATTCGTAAGTGTCACTTAATATCACACTTATCCATTTTCACACATGTTTTTACTCCACATTTTACGCATGTAAAATGACTTCCATCGCGGGTCTGTGTCAGTGTGCGCTTCTGTTGCTGTCTTTCAAAACATCATGAGTAACATGAATATGCCTGCAGTCATGGGATGTTTATGTTTTGATAAGCAGGACCTGCTTAAATTTGTCACTGGCTTCTGTTGCAATGTCGCACCCACCAACTTGTTGAGCGTTGGTATGCGCCCTGACACGCTTTAAAAGTGAGCTGCCCTCAGCCTGACAGCTCTGGTGGGCTGAGAAAAAAAACACATGATGATGTTTCGATGTTACTGAGAGGATTTCTAAAACAGCTACGTAGGTTTCATCATCTAAATACTGTTTACAAGGTTGGAAAAATATCAGACTCCCACTTGTCATAAAACCTGACAGACAAAAGGGATCTGCAGAAAAAGAGAGCAGAGATATAAATCTGCCAGACATTTAATAGTGAGCCAGTATGTTTACAGTATCTCTTTTTAGTGATTGTTTATTTCAACTTTAGAGGGTCGTGCACACAGGGTATTTACAGAGAGATCGGGACACCAAATTGGGGCTTTAGTTGGATTAATCAGAAACTATTTACCATTATTATTACAGCTAATATCATTTTGTGTATTTTGATGAAGTACAAAGTTGCACAGTCACAAAGGACATGTGCTATCATGTGTATTTGTATGTAGAACTAATATTTTGTACAAATCACAGGTGGATATATTAATATATAATGGGACAATACTGGAACGATGGTCAGTCAGTCACTCCAGCCATCTTTTCATTCCCTGCTGCTAGTTTTAACACATCCACATGAGGACGATGGATGTATGTGTGTGCTGCCAAATTCTGGCTGCTGTTAATGATGAACACACACACACACATACACACACACACACATACACACACACACACATACACACACACACACACACACACACACACACACACACACACACACACACAGAAGACAAACATACACCCACAACCCACACACTCATACAAAATGTTTTCCCACTCTAATTTCTGTAAATCATGCATGTTTTTGTTGCTGCCATGGCGACCTGTTATTTCTGCAAGAAAAGAAAATATCGACCTTATTTGTACGCACTGGCCTCAATAAACTAAATCTATCCCATTCTGTGTGTGTTCCTCTGTCAGGTGACAATGTCGGACCGCTCAGCCGCAGATCGGGCTTGTAAGGACCCCAACCCAATCATTGATGGCAGGAAGGCCAATGTCAACCTGGCCTACCTGGGGGCCAAACCACGGGTGATGCAGCCAGGTGATCCAAATAATAATATATAAAATGAAAACAAATTTAAAAACTTTTTCCATTCGGAATATGTTTTTTTTTTAAAGCAAATGCTCAACAATAATCATCCAAGCACTTACATTAACTCCAAAAAGACTTTTGTTTTTGTATCTACCTGTAGAAAACACCTTTGCCCCTGCTGTGTTTATTTGGGATTTTTAAGTGTAGTTGTTTTTTTAGCAAAGCACAAAACAAGAAAATCAACTCAGTCTTTTTTTCACCTGAGGGCTCATTTGTTTTTTGTTGTTTTATTTTTTATTGTGCAGATGCAGTGACATGTAGGGAGGCTGTATATTCAGTGTTTCAGTGACCTTTTCAGTTACTTATTTCCTCTGCTTCGCAGGTTTTACTTTTGGTGTTCCCCAGATTCACCCTGCCTTCATCCAAAGGCCTTATGGGTAAGTACATACACTTCAACAGATCAGTAGATTGTTTATATGCTCATTGCTCTAGAGACAGAACATGAAAGCAATAATTTAAAACAGGTTCTGGATTTATGTTTCCTTTGTTATAATTGATATTAAAGGCGTATATTTTGTCTTTATTCCCCTTTTATCCCTAGTTATTAATAATTGATGATAATTAGAGGTGGACAAGAAGTAGTATGTATCTTGTATATTTATTACTGTCCACCAAAAACCGAGACACAGTGTGTGAAAGTGTGTGAGTGTGTCTTAATACTCGTGTGTGTGATGATGGAAACTTGCAGCTTGACTCAATGTTATCTATCTTTCTCTGGTTCGACAGGCTCTCGGTTAAGCTAGCTGTGCTGGTTTGTGGAATAGTTCTGCGAACATAATCACAGATCAGAGAAAGGAATTACCTGTAGAGTCAAACACACACAAACAAGCTGTGAAAATGGTGATTATAGATGCATGTATGTGGATTTTATTTGATTTTTGACCTTTTTTCTTTTATTTGAATAGAACTTAGAGCTTTGTGTGCAGTTATGAAGTGGTGTTGTTAGCTAAACCGTGTGCTTTCTTACTTTAATGACCAAAAAAAAAAAAAAAAAGCTGAACTGACTGAATTTTTGGGGTGTTCTTTGTCTTTTGTGGAAGCGTGTTAACTTTGCCAAAAAAGACCAAGTTTTTTTTTTATTTTAGCTTGTATTTGGCCTGTTTTGTTTAACAGGATTTGCTGTTTCATATGTTTTCATGTCTTCTTGGAGTGAGTGGTGAAGTGAAGTGAGTGGTCTTTTTTTTTTTACCTTAGTTCTCTCCTTATTCCTGCCCCTCACACTTTAGCCGTTAATAATTTTTTGCATGTACTTACAGCATCTTCCTAGTGTTAGTGGCAGTTTCTTACGTTAACACAACGTGTCAGAGACAAATTCTCTGTCTCTTGCTTTGTCGTTTCATTGCTGTCCTGTCTGTTTCCTTGCTTTCTCTGCACCAAATTTCATTTTTGGCAAGTAGTGCTGCTGTACATTTGGATGTGGATGTCTATGAATGAATGATGAGTCTGTCAGTTCTCCTATAAGCTATATGTGGTCTGGTGACAGTATGCCTTTGTTACATAGTAATATGTGCTCTTATTGTGTTTGTCTGTGGCTTTGTCCGTCCCCATGCACGCTCATTTTCAGCCCAGCTCAGCGCACCAAAGTCTCCAATGTGACACAAACAAATGTCTGGATGTCTCTCTCTCTCTCTCTATAATTCTCTCGCAGTGAGCTTTCGTCACATGGGCCTGGGGTGTTAAGAAAAACAAACGCACCCATTGTGACACAAAGCCCCGAATGCTGACGCTGCAGTCGCATGAAGCTCTGTGTTGTGTGAATGTGTGTTGGGGGTTCTAGTGAGGGTGAGGGAGCCATCTCTCTCTGTCATGTAAAAGCAGAGTAGGGGCCATTTAAACAAAGTCAGGGTTAGTGTTTCAGTGGCAAAACAAATCTAGAACTTTGTCATGTACTTATCCATCTCATCGGAACCAGAAACATCTATCAGTTTGTTACAAACAGTACATAAACATGCAGCTTTCAAATATATGGAGTAAATAACTGGGGAAAAGTAAGAAAAGTCTGAGCACAGATCAATCAGCAAGTCCAGAATTTAAGGGCATGCAGGGACAGATTATTTAATGCAGAACACGTTTTCACACTATCTATCATTCACTGTCTCCAGTCCTGTGTATGCTCAGGTTTGGCTGTTTTTACTCCTCTTTAAAGTGAGATTCAAGAAAACACCACTGGATCTGACCCAGAAGTGTATCATCATCCTGTTAAACCTGGCTTTGCAAATTATATAAGGAAAGTCATGTCAAGTCCGTTTCTGAGTTTCTGTGAATCCTTAAAATCACAGGCTTTTCTGTCTCTACTGTTTATATAAATAGCACTTTTTATGTGAACTAAAAAAATTCTTACTCAGGAGACATTCACCAATCAGAGGACACCAGCAGCAGTATAACATCCCAGCTTCTTGAACTGAACAACACTGTATAGAAAGTCAAAGACATTATGTTGTTAAAAGAAATTAACAAAATTAAAAAGCCCAAAGTTCACTGTAAGAACATTTGACTTTAGCTGCTAAAAATAATGTCTTTTCCCTGAGAGCAGGTTTCAATTTAGACATTTTTGAGTGAGGATTTTGAATTCAAACCTTCTTCTGCCTGTTGCACCCCGATACATTTGTTTCAAATTCATATAAATCCATTTATCCACACTCAGTACCCCATAATGACAAAGGGAAAAACTGAATTTTAGAATTGTCTGTAAATATATTAATAATAAACTACTATATATTAATAAAAAACTGAAATATAAAATATACATAAGTATTCAAACCCTTTACTCAGTGTGTTGTAGAAGCACCTTAGACAATTACTGCCTCACATCAGGTTGGATGGGGACTGTTGGCAGACAGCCATTTTCAGGGTTTAAGTCAGGGCTTTTGGCTGGGCCACTCTAGGACATTCACAGAGTTGTCCCTGAGTCACTCCTTTGTTGTCTTGGGTATGTGCTTAGATTGGTGTCATACTTCGTGTATGCTCTGTATGACCTGTGAGCCTTCAGCCAAGCTTGAGGTCCTGAGAACTGTGGAACCCACTTTCACTGAGGATACCTCTGTACTTTTCCTCAACCCTGACCAGTTTCTAGGCCCTGCTGCTGAAAAACACCCCTACAGCATGATGCTGCCACCATTACTGTAGGGATGGTATTGGGCAGGGAATGAGTGGTGCCTGGCTTCCTCCAGAAATACATTTAGAATTGAAGCCCAGATTGGCGGAGGGCTGCAGTGATGGTTGTCCTCCTGGAACTTTGTCCCATCTACAAAAAGGATCTCTGGAGCTTATTTAGAGTGACCCAGGCTCTGTGCCTTACAATAATCCTGTTTCTAAGCTCTGCAGGGAGTTTCTTTGACCTCATGGCTTTTGCTCAAATAGAGTATGCATTGTCAGCTGTGAGGCCTTCTACAGGAGGTGTGTGCCTTTCAAAATCATGTTCAATCAATTTAATGTACCACAAGTGTTCTCCAATTAAGGTGTGGAAACATCTCAGCAATGATCAAGAGAAATGGGAGGCACCTTAGCTAAAAAGTGTAAAACAAAGTGGTATTGCAACAGGTCTGATATAACACTAAGCCCAGTGTGATATTTTAGTTTTCCCTTTTTCATTAATTTCTAAAATTCTGTTTTCAAGTTGCACTTATCAGGTACAGTACTATAAGGCAGCAACGTAACAAAATTTTAAAAAGTGAAGCGTGTCGGAATACTTTCTGAATGTTCTGTACAAAATCTCAGGATTTTATGGATTAAATAAGCAGAAACTGGTGAGTGTAACTTGGCAAAACAAACAAACAAACTGACAAAACACAAGCTCAGTCCATTTCTAGTTATATTGTTCATATGTGAATTTTATTATTTTCACCATCTCCCCCATACAGTATTTGTATTGCTATGTTTAAAATCTTTCAATGCAGTGGGAGTTTTAAAAATTGAAAAAACACCTGCACTAGCGTTAATATAGTGACATTTCTGAAATGTATATTGTATATTACATTTACCATGAAAACAAAACGATGACCTTGGATATAATTCTTTAAATATCAAATTAATGATTATGATTGTGTAATATTATTACTAACTGATAGATTCTCTCTATGATTTAAAATAACATCACATTTTTAAACTTTCCCTAATAGTCTTATTTGCTTAATTACAGTCTACTGGTTTATTTAACTTGTCGACATAAGTAAAATTTATAATTACAAGTTAATGTAAACAGGATTTGTTAAAAAGTTGGTATAATGGAAAACAAAAAAGGGAGATTTAAGGTGGATTAAGGTGAGGCCCTGCTGAGCAGTCGAATTCCTGAACTCTGTCTCCACTGCATTTTAAAGTTATTTAAATATTTGAATCTCTGGCCTAGAGTGCAAGCGGTGTTGAAGCTCCTTCCAGTGTGATGTCACATGGGTCCTCACATTGGACACATGAGGATAAACCCAGCCCTGCTACACTGAGGGGTTACAGAATGGTACACAGCAAGTATGAGTTTTGTGAAGTTTGTGTGGCAACCGGGTGAAGAGGAAGGCAGGATGTTGGAAGTGTGCTTTAAGAACAAACTAAAGACAAACTTTTTAAGCAACCCCAGCCATGAATTTTGCTTCATTCTCCTATCCAGCTGAAGGAATATAAAAGTCCTTTTACTGAAGGAAATGATTTTTACTTGTTAGGAAGCTATACCAGATTTTTCCCCATCTCATTCAGGATCAAAATTGAGTTTGCAGATCGCTTTGTAACTGCTGTGTTAGTTCATGTACATCTTCAATGGCCACCGTTATGTAGCAGTTGTGTGAAAGAATATGTATTAATAATTAGGCTGTGCTTCTGTTGGTGAGGTGGGGTAAAATTGGAGGCCACACCTCCAGCCAATCAGAGGAGGGGCTAATGAAAAATGCAAATTTAAATAACTTCCAAACAGCGTGCTTCAACACAGAGGGGGATCTGTTGGTGAATAAAATGCCGCAGATCTGTTTGAAATAAACTCAGTATTAATGAAAATGAGTCAAGGCCATAATAACAGCTCTTTGACAAGCCCACATATGCCACGTGTCTGTGGGAAAGTGCAGCTTCTGGAAAATTATCATAATATTTGAAAGCTTGAGATAATGAATTGCACATGTTGCATCTTTGGGAGCTGGTATCACATCAGTTCAACTATTACTGCGCTTTTGTTTCAGTCATTACGTCATCCACCTCCAGAGGAGTTTTCTCCCTGTTTACTGAAAGTGAATAATTCAGGGATTACAGATAATGAACAGTCTATCAGAGACTCCTATTCACCCAGTTTTAGAGACATATAATATAATAGTAACATCTTCCTGGAAACCTGCCTTTCCCTGCCAAGTGCGCGTGTCAGCATCACATGATGATGAAAATGCAGTTTCGGAGGATTTTCCAGTTAAAGTGCTGAAAACAACAAATCTTTTCAATGCAGAAATTTTGTGACTTGCTTTTATAAATCAGCCTAACCTGTGTGTGAGGTTTTTTTTCTTGTGTCTTTTCAGATGAGTGATTGTGCTGTGTCCTTGTTGTTGTCATTCTTGTAGTTGTCATTCTTGTAATCAGTCTAGTCTAGGTGGACTATTTTTACATATTTCTTCCTCTCTGACGCCTTGCTGTTGTTTTGTTTTTCCTGTTTTTCTGTGAGCCCTGTGTTTTCGGTTGACATGTGGATTGGATTGGATAATGGCGTGCTGACAATAGGGTTGCCATGATAGATCCTGCTTTTCAACTTATTTTCTGCACCTTTCTTTTATCTCTCCCAGTCTAGACTCACATCCTGATGTTCATTTATGCAGACTCAGCAGATTATATTGAAATTCCTGGATTCTCTCTTAACAGATTTTTTACCTCACCTACAGTTTGTTGGAGTCTTGTGCAACTAGTATAAAATTTGTCCAAGCCTGACACTGCTTAGACCATTTCAATTAAAGTCCGTTTTCAAGAGTTTTCCTTCCATAGAAGTTAACACTTACTTTCTTTGAACCAGATGGTCCATTGAATATCAAAAGCTCCCCTCATACTCACTGTGCCACAGACCTTATAGAGTCTGTGTGGTTGGGATAAGGGTATGTGATGGAGGGCAGAATGTGCTCATTGTTCATAATTGTTTATTTAATCAAAACATCCCTCTGGGTGCAGGGCCTAGTCCCGACTCCCCCCGCTGCTTTCCCGGCTCTTTGTCCCTACACAGAGAGGGAAATGGCTAGCAGTATCCCTTTTTGAAAACTGTCCAGCTGTCAAAGTGGCAGTGACATTTTCACAATGCCTCCCTGGGTTCATCTCCTCTGTCCACACCCCAGCCCCTGCAACCCCCCCTCCCCCCACCCACATACACACACACACACACACACACACACACACACACTCTGCTTGCTCTCCAGCAAGCAGGACGATGGCACCAAAGCCAAATCCACATGTGACCCACAGACTCTGCCTCTCTGTAGTTCTGTTTTCGCAACACAAACTCAAAACAGTAAAAACTGAACCAGACATTGTTGTATCCCATGAAGAAGAAGACATCATCAACCAGGCTTCACTTTTGTTCACAAATGTGCATTTCAGTGAGCCAGAGGCTAAATATGCAGCCTCGGGGTGTTTTTTCTCACCTTTCAATCTTCTTTTCACAGAGATGTCTATTTTGGCAACCCTATATTGTTCTAATCCCTACTAGCAGGCATTTCCTTGGTGTTATTGACTGGTGGGGTGAATTGGATTGGGGCTGGGGGGTGGTAGGGTGCTTGGCCGCAGTGTGATGAAGTTAGGTTTTAGGGTGGTTTGGGGGATCTTAGGGTAGAGGCAGGCCAAGCTGACATCAAATAATTAGTGGTGAGAAAACTGACTGTTGCCTTGCCTCATGTCAATTTTGTCTGGACCAAAAAGAGGGGCTTGAACGCCCAAAGACTAAAGCCAAAAGTCCATTAGCACATATATTCTGTTAGCTTTGATTAGCTGTTTTCTTTGTGTATGGTTTGTAGATGTAGTCCTATCTTCCACTTTCCCATTTTTAATCGACAAACACAGACCACCACCACCTGGTTAAATTAGTTATTTTCACCCATGCAGGTGCATAACATAGATGCTGGTTGTAGTCTTTGCAGCATGTTTAGGTGACAGTTTTGGTCCGGACGAAGGTGAGATGAGACTTTGCAACACTCGGCCTTTGTCGTCATTTGTTCTTTGACGTTGGCTTAGTGTGTCTCTTAAATTTGGTGTGTGGTCACAAATGACACTAACCCTTCATATGTGTGCTTATTCCACAGCATCCCGGCCCACTATGTGTATCCTCAGGCATTTGTGCAGCCTAGTGTGGTCATCCCTCATGTGCAGCCCACAGCTGCTGCGCCTGCAACAGCTTCCTCCCCCTACATCGACTACACCGGAGCAGCCTATGCGCAGTATTCTGCAGCTGCAGCCAGCGCTGCTGCTGCTGCATATGAGCAGTATCCCTACGTTGCCTCCCCTGCAGCCACAGGATATGTGGCCACTGCTGGCTACAGCTACGCAGTCCAGCAACCTTTAGCCACCGCCACCCCAGGCTCGGCCGCGGCTGCCGCCGCTGCCTTCAGCCAATATCAGCCACAGCAGCTGCAAGCTGACCGCATGCAATAGCAGCCACTGCAACCATCAAACGAGCAGAAATGGGAGGCCCGGCCCTGGCCGCGGCTGATTGGTCAGCAGAAGGAGCTGCAAAGAAAAAGGAAGAGAGAGTGTCTTTAAGGGTGAGAGTGTCAGCGACTCTAAGAAAGAGTTGCTTAAAAAAGGTGATGATGGTGATGGTGGAGATGATGATGGTGGTGGTGGTGAGGTGGGAATGTTTTACAGTAACTTTCCAACTTGCTGTGCTTCAACCAAAAAAATCTGAAAATGAAAAAAAGTCGCAGAACAAATAATGGAAAGTATTTACTATCATTGTTTTTGTTATTACTATGAATATTATCATTATCATTACTATTATCATTGTATTAGAGTACTTATTTCTAGAGAAGAATGCAGGAACTAATCCCTGTGGTTGGTATAGGTGTCGAACTAAGCCTTTAAGTCCTATTGCTGTCTTTAACATTAGGTTATTTGATGCCCTCATAACATTTATATTTATTATTGTTATTGTTACACACTGAGGGCTTTCCTTGTCCTTTTTGTCTTTTCAAGTGCATTTTTTCGAGTTGATATTTTCTGATTATCAGGGAAATGGAACCGTTTCCAACCGTTTATTTTGTGACCTCTGTCAGGAAGTCGAGGAATCCTAGCTTGTTGTGTCACACATATTTGAAGAACTACCTTTTATTTTCCTGATGCTGAATGTCCCTTTTTTACTGTGTGTCTTGACCTCTTCATCTATGTAAAGCAAGCAAATCACCAGGAGACAACAACACAAAGAAAGAAAAAACTGAAAATGTCATCAATTCTGACTTGACTCTTGGACTGAAACAGGAACTTGGCAAACAAAACAAAGGCACTGACAAAAGAAGAGAGATTAAAAACAGCTTCAGACAATGACAAACACTAAATCGTATACTGATAACATGCACGCATGACACTTAAAGACAAAGACAGCACAGTTGTGTTTCTCTCTGAAAAGAAAAAGAGAGAAACAAAGAAAGAAAGAAAGAGGCAGAGATGGAGCAGCTGCTGGTGGGGGTGGACAGAGCTGCTTCAGCGCCACACAGACAGATCGCTCTGGAAAGAACGCATCACTTGTGCTCATTTGTTGAGCTGTCACATTTTAATCCCTAGCTGGGCCCATTTGGGAACCAACTCTACAGCCCCTCCACCCAACAGAGAGCCCCCCAGTCATTTGGCCCTGCCGCTGTCAGCACTTCCACCTCTGTGCTGCTGTAGTCTGGTGTCAGGTACACACTCACAAACACACACTTTCACCAAAGCCACCCCAACAACTGGCCTGCCTCATGTCTATCAAGAACACCAGGTGGGGTGAAGAGGAAGGGGTTTACTGTTGGATGTTATGTTGGTCTGTGTGCCTTACATTTTTACTGCTATTTAAGAGGAAGAAAAAACAAAACAAAAAAAGAGAAATATTTACTATTTAAGATATTTATTTTTGAGGGTTGACTATGTTGACACTCTGAGAGTAGAGATTTAGTGGCGGTACTGTATTAATAACATTATTATGTACTCATCTCAAGGCATATATAAGTTATTGATTAGATTTAGTAATATTATTATAACTTTTATTGTTTTTATTATTATTATTATTATTATTATTATTATTATTATTATTATTATTATTATTATTATTATTACTATTAACATACTCAACCAAAAATGTTGATATAGTAGTTATTTAAGATGTTATGTGCACTGCATCTTTTTGATTCTTTAGAACATGACATTAATTATTAGCTTAATGCCTTTTGTATAAAATAACTTTATTTAAATGCAGGCCTACATTCAGATTGTACTCTGACTCTACTGTCTACTGTTTAGATGAGAGAAAAATAATAATAATTACGACAAAAACAAGCGAACATGCTGCTTTCTCCACTAGAATGTATTGTCGTCATCGTCGAGGTTTCAGTAGCTGTGCTTCATTTGCTTAATATTCATCAGATGGGCTATTTTACACTGTTGGGAATTTTTATACTTGAACTATTTCTTACAAGGGAAATATGATAAATAAATGACAAAAATACTTTTTTAGAAAGCTTTTCATTGTCACTGGATGAAGGCTTGGTAAAGTGTTAATATTTAAATGCAAAGGACCTGTTGATATTAAAACAAAATCTACTCCAATTGGAATAAAATGTTCTATATTTAAAAGGCTTGGTGACATTTCTTTTCATTTGAGCTTATATATATATAAAACACCTCTCATATTAAGCCAGATGCTGCACACATACATAGTGTGAAACAATCCCGAGGATCTTCACATTGCAGGTCACACCCATGGTTTGCATGGCTACAACGGACACATAACTAAGTCTCTCAGACCTCATTCTATCAATGATTTGTCCTCCAATCAATAATTCACGTTTTAAACAAAGAGTCTCCTGCTGCATCTCTGACTTCTTTTATACCACTCCTGGGAGTATTTTTGGTTCCTGGTGAAACATGACACTGGCCCATGTACTGCAGGTGGGTGACCATGACATCAAAGCAGCAAGGCCTTATGGGTGAAATCAGCAGTTATGCTAACTCATGACAAAATTAAATTTGTTTCTTCATTTAAAATGATGATGTAGAACTATGAGAATTTATTGGCATCCTTGGAGTACTACTGAAAATAGTTTAACTTGTCTATTTTGCCAAAAAGTACAAAAAGATTCATGTCAAAGTGAAAACAGAAAACTCTACAAAGATATTTTAATTCATTCAAAATATAAAACTGAAAGAGATTGCATAAACATTAACCTCCTTTAAAGTAACATGCTTAAATCATCAACAATGCAGCAAGCTGCTTTTAGACATCACATGGTTGGTTAATTGTGGATCATCAGAGTCCAGTGAATGTGTTTGAATGTGATCGTTAAAGATTAATACATCATGAAAACAAAACAACACTCAAAGCAACTCTGTGGAAAGATTATTGAAAAGCATAAATCAGGGAATGGATACAAAAACATATTTAAGTCAGTGCCTTAGAGTAGAGGTAAATCCATTAAAGTAAAGGAACATGACAGAGGTATAAATCTGCCTAGAATAGGCTGCCCCCCCAAAAAACTGAGTGACTTTGCAAGAAAGGCACAGTAAAGGAGGCCACTAAGACACCTATGACTCCTCTGAAGGAGATACACGCTTCGGTGGCTCAGATGGGAGGGACTGTACAAACAACTGTTGTTCATTCTTGTGCTTTTTATGCCCACCATACACCACAACTCTGTAAGTGTTAATAACTGTAGCTCCTTGAATGAACCATCCAGCACTTACATTTTAGTAAAATATCTAATTTGGGGGAGACAGGGTTGGAAGCCTAGAAGCAAGTCATACTAACAGAAGGTTCTATGCATTCTGACAATAACGTGTCAACGGATTGTAGAAACAAGCAGTCAAGTTTGGGGTCCAGGTTTTGGTGAAAATATATTGGCATCTCTATTTACAAAACCTGTTAATCTGAAATTGTGCGAATTTTTAAGAATGTGATATATCAAACTTGATTATAGGAATTAGGACTAAGGACTAAGCATCCAGGATGTACCTACTTTTGTCCTACATAAATATTTCTCATGTTTGGAGCGGAATTTCCACGATGGGGATCAGACCCTATAGGCAGTGATGATGATGATGATGAAATTGAGTTGTTTATGCTAAAACAACTCCATTTCTCTCAACAGAGACTCCATTCAGATGTGTTTCCCACAGAGTCAAACACTCGTCTATTTTTATCAGGGCTCTCTAAAGCTGCCATGTTGCCTGCGGGGTGAAGACAGACACCCAGGAGAGATACTGCGGCACTGAGTCATGGTCTTGGTCTCTGCACGCTGCGTGGCTCGGGTTCACCGTGTTGCTTAATTAGGACATCCCGGAACAGTCCCGGTGCTGTGCGCAGCTGACGGTGCAGGGAGGCAGGAGGGGACCGCACGTCAACAGCAAAGCCACGAATCCGTCCGGGGGTATTGACAGATACACCAGATCCCGACAGAAATTTACTGCGGACCAGAGAAGGGGGGTAAGTTGTTTCTCTACTGAATGAATTGTTGACTGACTGTTTTGTAAATTGTCTGGGTGGGGCGGAGAGGGTTGTTGGCGTGTGTGTCCGATCTGCTCCAAACGGAGTCATCCTCACCTGCTCCCTGTGCGCCATGCGTTTTCATAGTTTGCAACCGAACGGGTGAAGTGTGTGAGCACACTGTACTGACGTTTTAGCGATTTCTTAAAATGCCGTTTGTCTTTTGAAGAGCAACGGTTTCATCGTGGCGCGAATCATGACGCATCAAATTTGTGAGGTCCTGCCATCGCACAAGTGCAGTGTCATGTTTCATTTTGAAGCATCGGTTCATCTCGTCGTTGGCCTGTGTGGGCCTGCGTGATGAGCACCTGTAACAAAAACCTTTTCATATTAGGTCTCATTTACCATATATTATCCATATATTTACCATATTATTGTCCTTTTGAACATCGTTCAAACGCCAGTTGACAAAATAGTCTCACCTGAAGGGCTGTTTCCTTTGGAGCGTTTGGATAGACCACACGTCTTCTACTTTGCCTATATAATTGAATTAAACATCAGCTAAGTTCTACTTTTACTTTCTAACTTACCTTTTAAATTGTACTCAAACTGGAAAAAACGCTGATGAAGACCATGTGAAATGATCAAAAGGTCCAGAACACCAATTGATCGTAACTGATGATAACAACCATAGATTTGACCACTTCGCCAGTTTTTTCTATTCAGTCTTATTAGGGCTATAAGACCCTTATAAATATCTTTATTATTAAATGTTAACCACAGTATGTTCAATCATCTAGATAGCCTAGCCTAGTTAATTTATAATCAAAACTCTGTTAAATCTAATAATATTTCTATCTCTACTTTTCAGCAATCAGCAATATATTCTATTTTAATAATAATTTAATGAGTCTGCCATTTTAATGACAACCCTTTAAAATCTAACCCACAGTGCTGCAACAGTGGTTTCTAAATTGACACAGACACTGATGGCATCACAGCTTCCTGTTTTATTGTAGGAGCAGCTGCAGCACATGTAGCATAAACCCTATTTGTTTTACATAGATTTATCTCATCCTTAAACTCCACATGTTCAGACACAAGTCTTTAAGGCCTACATTTGAAGATCCATGGTAGCAAACTCAGGCTGTGGCCCAAAATAGACCCTTACCCTCAGATACCATACAGGACACAGGGTTCAGGAGACACACGAGGGTCAGGGTGAAGTCATTAATATCATTTCACTGCGGGAGCATGTGGGTTTTTCAGCTGTTGCTTTTGGTCTGGAGACTTTGAGTGGCAAATCCTGTGTCCCACCTGTCTGGAAGAACAGGGTGGAGAATTGCATTCATACAGTGGAGGCTGCAGTGATGTCCACCAGTTTCTGTTTCATACAATTCCTGGAAATTATCTGTTGATGAAAACATCTACATGACTGCACTATTGTCTTTGTTTCTCTGGCACTGCTCAGGCCTCTGATGCAGCACCAAGCTGTAACCCACCAACTGTTTCCCATTTTGTTTTGAGAGTGGCTGAATAAATTAAGTCTAAATAAAAGCTGGTCCCATATTTGCACAGACTCTGGTTTCCATCTATAAGTTTGAAGTGAAGTCACTGTTTGTTTGTCCTCTAATTTATAAAATGCAAATATTTAGTGTTTAGTTGTTCTATTTGGTTTACAATGTAGTCTAAACATTGCACCAGATATTATTTAGATCTATTTGTGGAATGTGGCTACAAAACACAAACAAATAATTTGACACTATCATGCATTAATTTTACTTGTTGGAAAGTAATTAAATCAATTCGGAAAGAAAGTAATCAATCAACTCCTTTGAAAATTTCCTGAAGCAGACAGGAGATTGTTTATTCAGATCTGACGTGTCGCACATTTGTTATCACCTTACATCCAGCTCTCCAGGTTTCTGGTCTTGCCTAGGAGCTGTTGTGACCCAGAGAACAGAAATAGCAGCTGAGCTCTGAGACAGGCATCTGGCACTGCTGAGCAAATTCTCCAGAGAGGTGACTCGATCACGCCCATCAGGACATGTTTGCTGCTCATAGTACATAATTACTAGACATAATTTACAAAGATTACAGACTAGGGACACAAGCCAGTCTACATAGCTGCCATATTATTGGAGAAGATCACTGTACATTTATATAGCAAATAAAATAAACTATAAGTCACATCACTGGGTTGTATGTTGGACATGCAGGTAACAGGTGTCAGATTGGGAAGTGTGTGTTACCTAGCAGTAGTTTGCGTAAACATGCTGTGGGTTGCTGGATTGAATCCCTCTTGGTTAACTAATAAATATTAGAAACAAGCCTCTCGTGGTGAGACATATGGCTGTCATTGTTAAAGAAGGAGATACATTGTGGTCTGTGGCACTATCTCAGTGCACTTTATTGGCATTGGATTACAGTTGGAGATTTGTTTAACTCTCAAGTAAGCAAAACCTTCTTAATACTGTGCAAACACTTCAGCTCAATGTCCTTATTACCATCTATGTTGCACAGACTCTTTTGCAGTGTAATCGACATGCACATCTTTGGTTTGGTCTCCCTCACATTTCTAACATTTCTAACAAGAGTTGTTTCGAATGTGTGAAAACATCCTCATGTGAACATCCAGGGGTGAAAAGGTCATTCTATCCCTACAAGCAAACAAGCGATAGGACAAATGATTACTCTAAGATACACATTATAGCCACTGTGCACATATTAGCAATACAGTGGAAAGAGAGGAAACACTATCTGTTTTTATGTTCAACCTCAGTGAATCTCCAGGTTTGTGCATTACTTTGGAGATATGATATAATCTATATCCAGCATTTTCCCAGGGTGTTTTTACATTTTTGTGCTGCAATAAATAACTCTCAAACCTTCATGTCAGTCTGCCTTTGGTGTCTTTCCCTCCTTTAATCTGATTGTGTGATATGTGTTGAGTGGCAGAGGTCGTGAATGTGGCAGCGGGCCAGATAGCCTAAACAAAGGCAGTGTTCATACTGTATAAAACCAACTGCAATAGGAAAATTAGTCTCACTGTCTGCTGCTGACATGGCTCAGTAGAAGCAGAAAGAGAAGTTGAATATGGAATGTATCATGGCTCATGCATAACATCTGATGCCCCAGTAAAGAGGGGGAAACTGTTTGAAATCAATAAAGTATGTCATGAAATAACTCATCAGCTAATAGGATCACAAAATGCCACCTAATAAAACATTTCTGCTTTTATTTGTAGAATTGCGACCATGGAAGGTTTAATGCAACGACTTGAGCGAGCTGTGACTCGCTTGGAGCAGATGTCCGTCACCATGCAGGCGTCCAGTGGTATGGCCAATGGGGACTTTGTCAACGGCATTGAGGGAGGCAAGTCTGTTTTTAAAAACAGCTTGACTCAGAGGTTCAGAGGACAGTTCACACGTTAAAATGACAATAGACATGTTTAAAACAAGCAAAGATTTCTTTGTGTGGCTTCAGGTTTATCTCAGTGTTTGGAGGCCTTTGACGTGCTACTCAGAGGTCCAGTGTCAGACTACCTAAAGCACAGCCGAGCTATTGGGAGTGAGGTGGAGAAGCATGTAAGTGCTCACCCCAGATAAACTCCCTATGTCACACAGATGTTGGCTGATGAGTGATGAATGAGTTATATACACACCCTTGTCCACATACACATCATAAAAACACACACATATGCTCATGATGCAGCAGCTGTGGTAGACAGATGTCACCACAGCTGCTGCACTTACAGTACAGCAGGTTTATCAGTATCACTATTATTATCAGTATCACTATTATTGATGTTTTAAAGGGACACTCCACCTATTCTACAGCGTAGTTTTTGTTTTCTCTTCATAAGAAGTTACTGTATCAATTTATGTTCCCAAAACTTGATTGCTGGATACACTTTAACATCAAATTTCAAAACACGAACCTTATTCCATTAGTGTTTGTAAGGTTGCTCTTAGGTTATAACCCTTCTCACATTTTAGCTGTTGCCTCTGAATTGAGAAGTCAAGAAGGTTGACATATTACCTGTACCTAGTAAATACCTTAAGATTTAAAGACTTTCCACTTATTCACACAAAGCATGGTATCTGGCATTCTGTACTCAGTTGTACGAAACCATGAAAACCACTCATAATGACGCAAGTTTTTTTCTAAAGGGAATACAAATGGATACCAGAAGAGCAAACAGCGCAGTCTGTCTGTGCCAGCCTTTTTTTCACTGGCTGTAGATTTAGAAACAAACAGAATTGCCCCACCATAGATCCTACTTAGACATAGTCATAGTTCTGGAAAACTAAAAGATAGTAATGAGTGTGTGCAGGAGGTCCATTGTCCATTGTGTTTGTGTTTGCATGAGTATGTGATAGAAAAGGTTTCCTGTCCTCTACAAAGCTAAGGATGGGAGTATGATCGAACTTTGATCTCACATTCATTTATCAAACTGCTAGTGGAGCACCTTTTCCTATTTGGTAATGACCCGTACTCCCACCAGGACTGTAAGTGGATTTTGTTGTAATCCACTTGGCAATAACAGCTGTGTGATGTCCTTGGAGTAAACCCAAAACAACAGGGAGGGCTCAAAAAAAAGAAAAAAGAAGTAATGGCAGACAGAAAAAAGCTTCTATTTCTCTCCCTGTACCTTGAAAGAAGATTTCTATCTGTGTCCCATCACTGCACAAAGTGAGGAGGAGGGGGAGTGAGTGAGCGAGAGATAGTGCCTTTAAAGTTCTCAGGGCTCCTTTTATGGACAAAGCCTCCCTGGTGGTTCCCTTGGCCCACAACAGGAGGTCTCAGACGCACACAAAGGACATGGCTGACTGGGACTAACCCAAACTCGCTGTGTGTGTTTTTGTCTGTGTGTGTTTTGCAAACAGATTTACTAGCTATAGTTCAGTAGACATATGACAAGAACCACATGAAGAAATATTGTATTCAATGGAACTAAAACACCATAATCAGTCTGTAGAATATAGTTGCTTGTCATATGTGTCATACCACATGTTCTGTATTATAATCCTGACCCGGATCTGGCTTCGATCAACAGGCGGAGATGGTGAACAATGCCCTGCAGACTCAGAGAACCTTTCTGAAAATAGCTGCCACACACCAGGAACCTGTGCAGGTAAAAGCAGAAAATGACACAAATCCTCAAATGGTTTAAAAACCACCCGCATGGCCACCATGGAAGGTAATAAGGATTTCGGTAGAAGCTGGTTGTCTGGAATTGTTTGAACAATATGGCACAAATAATACCTGATTATAGTATTAATAACACCTTAAATGTGATCCAAACATAAGAAAAAAATATATGATGTATAGGGATAAAAGATAAACCATGAAATCAATACTTCAACTCATACGCCTGAGTCTGGAGTCTGGAAAAATTGAGTTGACAACTTTGTGGACAAGAGCATTATAAAGCAGACCTTGAACTGTAGTACCCTTAGTTTGAGTCTGCTCAGGGACCTTTGTTGCGTGTCATTCCCCATCTGTCTCTGCCTTCATTTCCCATCATCTTGCTATTGTAGATGCTCCACCTTCCCATCCTTTTCGTACCGGGCAGTGTGTGCCAACATATTTGCAAGTTGCATTAAAACAGCAATTAAGATTATTTAAACATAGTAACAGAAACCACGTTTGCTAGTCATCATGTTAATAACAGTCAATGCAACCTGGACAGGATTTGGCTGAAACATCTGTGCTGATGTGTGCCTTATTTGGGTGTTCACTTAAGTGAGATGGATTTTGACTTTAGTTGAAAACATCTTACAGTAGCTGCCTCCTTTCTGTAATTCCCCTCTGTATTTAACTTTACCATTATCAGTTAATTAAAGATTCTTATTATGCTACTTTTATTAGTTGATATTAACAGTATATTCTGTTTATTCTATATTTTGCTAGTTTTATTTGGAATGAACTGAAAGTGATGGAGCTATCATCATAATGTGGCAAAGCATCATTATGATGATTATGAATGCTGCTGTTTGTACATATGCTAACAACTACTTTAAGTTACATAATACTTTTGCAATTAATTGCACCAAATGTTTCACATTTAACAAAGAAATGAACCATGTGTGTGAATCTGTGTCCTCCCCTCCTGCGTTTCCCAGCAGGCAGAGGGATTACTCTGCTCTTTGACTAAGAAAATGCTAATGCAACACATTCCCAGCATGTTCACGTACAGAAAAAAGAAGGGTGGGATAGAACATTGTGTGTGATAGCCAATATGATATCATCCCATTGGCTTTCTGTTTGTGTGTGCATGTGTGTGTGTTTTAGTTTGGTTCCACAGAGCCAACCAGGAAGTGATTACTCCCTGTCTATCTAGTCACTGGTTGAGAGGTGGTGAAATGAGCATTCAGTGACTGTCAGACATGAAAACACAAGGTTTCTACAGAGAGAGAGGGACCAATTCAGGAAAGGGGTGGGTTGACAGAGAGCTTCTATCCTTTGAAGCACAGACATAAT
The DNA here is from genome assembly GCF_033026475.1 of Channa argus. Classification (NCBI taxonomy): domain Eukaryota; kingdom Metazoa; phylum Chordata; class Actinopteri; order Anabantiformes; family Channidae; genus Channa; species Channa argus. The sequence goes on from NC_090197.1 coordinate 15,570,580, forward strand.
ACTGCTTTTTTCTGTCTAGATTTTATACTAAATCTACATCAAAGCTGTGGACATGAGATGGGAGACTTGGACTTGAGCCATACTTTACTGACAAAAATGAGGTCAAAGAAATGACTTGTACTTGACTACTGTGACACATAAAACGTAAAAACATTCCGTTGACAAGTTTAGGTTTTTTCAGTCTCTGGACAATAAAGTTATTATGAGTGTAACTTGCAGAGCTGGGCATTAAAAGGGCCTTTATCTGAGCAAGGAATAAACCATTGACAAGCATCAGGATTCAGATGAACATAACAATATGTGTAAAATACAGTAGAAAATAATGTTATTGTGAGTTCACCGTGTTTCAGTTTGTGGCTGTTTATCTTACTCTAAAGTTGGCCCTTATACTAGTAGTCATTGCAGATGTTTTTACCCATTAAGATATTTACCTTCTGCATAATCCTTGTAGCCAATCATCTTGAATTAAAATAATCAGATCCTCCAGGAATTTGCAATGTTGCACTTAATTCGATTAAATTTCCCATTAATTCAACAACATTGTGACGTGCATTAGAATTTTAGAAAAAAAAAACAAAATCAGGCTTTTTTGGCCATAACAATCATCATGTTACATGTTAGGATGCAGAATTAGCCTCAGTAGGCATGACAATTAACACCTTATCAACAAGTCATGTGATAAAGTTTATTTGTCCGTAAGTTTATGGATAGAATTGAACTTGGACATTGAAGGTCAATATCAAAATCTAAACAATACAAATAACAGAAAATGCCTTTTAGCTAGTTTGACATAAAGACTACAGCACCCCGCAGTTCCTAAATTGCTGTGAGCCCTCACATGTGCATGCTCACACCCGCACACACACGTGCACACACACAAACTCACACACACGGCTCACAAACTTCTGGTTCTCTCCATGCAGCCCTGTTGTGCTCATTGACTTTTTATGGGCATGTTCTATATTTGAACTGTGTGTGTGTGTGTGTGTGTGTGTGTGTGTGTGTGTGTGTGTGTGTGTATGTGAGACAAGGAGGAGGGAGAGAAACTAAGCCTTTCTCTCATGTGACCTTAGCTCAATCCATGCATGTGTATTGTGTTTGTGTGTCTTGATGCTTGTGGACATTCCCACACACTGTCAACTTTCACAGCGTTAGAAATCCTGCTACAGTTTTTCCCCCATCGTCACCCTCCACTCTTTACTCTTGATTCAGTGCTTGTATAGGAAGTAAGGGCCCAGACACTGTGCTATTATAACCCACTGTGTTCATTCACTCCCCATCAAATAATGTGGGTTGGTGCTTTTGAAGCTTTTGTCGGCTCATTCTCTTTATGTCTGCATTCACCACGTCTGTATTCAGTCCACAATATCTTCCTGTAACTTCCACAGTAACATCTGACTAAGTTATGGAGCTTGTGAATATTGTTGCTCATTTGAATAATTTGGTTTAGATCAATTCAGTGATTCAAACTCACTGACTGTATAAGTGATCTTATTTGGTAGATAGATTTTTAGATAAAAAGCTGTTTTGGTTGCAGTACATGTGGGAATATGGCAAATGTTTACCTTCTCAAATAAGCTGTCTCTGTCGCTTCCAGTTCAGTCTAATGTTTTATGTTTCTCTCCTAAATGTGATCAGAGTGCAGGGGAAGTCCATAAACTGATGAAGGCACTGACTCATAATACATGTTTTACTACCAGTGGGATCCAAGATGTTGTTGTTGTGAGAACCAAATGGCTCGAATGAAGGCAGTCACTTAATTGGCTTTATCTTGAAAGCAATGTTACTACGGCACTTACATGTTAACATGTCTCTAACAAAAATGAAAAGGGTTCATTGTGCAAAATGAGTACTTTCCATTTGTATGCACATTTTGGTACTAATAACTTTAGGGCCCTAGTGGCTCAGTGGTAGAGCATTGGGTTGGGAAGCAGACGCTGCAGGTTCCCCCCACCCAGCAACAAAGGGCCACCTCAATGCTGGTCCTCAGCCCATATAAAATGGGAGGGTTGCAGCAGAATGGGCATCCTGCTGAAAATGCCAAATTAAAGTGCGGAACACACTGTGCTGTGGCGATGTTCACAGAACATGAATGAATGAATGAGCTTCTCCTTATTGGCTGCAGCCTGTGGTCCTCCAAAGGCTGAAAAGGGACAAGCCAAATGCCGTTGATCATTTGCTGTTAAGAACTTTTTATCTTATTGCAATCTTAAATGCAGGACTATTACATGTTCCAAGTACTTTGTACATTGTTTGCTAAACAATGACATCTGGTTTGAATATGGCAGATATACACCAATCAGCTACAAGATTATATGTTGTGCTTTAAGGACAGATACTAACTGGATTGAAAGAAAATCAAAGCAGCCAGAGCAGCAGAAAAAGAGTGTCTATCTCAGTGTATGGAGATCATTTGAATCTGACTGAGTGAAGAATTTGCTGGAAAATAATAAAAACATTTACTTTTGGTTTTAAGGCTTCTTTGCACGCAAGCATAACATTAGTTTCACATGCAGCATCACCACTCACCTACATTTATGTAACTATACGAAAATTTCACACATACACAAATTTGTATTTGTACACTTTTTGATATTGATGATACTTTAAATCAGTCATCTAAGCACATATAATCACTGTGTCTACACTGGCTCATCTTATTGCAAGTGATCAATCCGATGCTGTGTTCTGTAGTGTGTTCTTTAAATTCCCGTCTGAATAAAGAAACAATGTTGCCACACACATTAGCAGTAAATGTTTCACATACCATTCAGTTTACAGCAGATCAAAAGAAGAAAGCTGGTAAAACAATTCACAAATGAAACACTGTGTTCCTGAATCTCTGTGGGTGAAGGCGCATGTGTGATAGGTAAACTGTAAACACTGCAGGAGTGGTATTCCTTACAAGGCAAGAGGGATCTCCCCGTGAACCGAGGAATGTTTGTAGGAGCGATGGGAAGGGGAGCTGGGAGCTGAGCTATAATGTAGCTGAGACCTGGAAGTTCCAATGGAAAATGACTCCAGCTTGTAAAATTAGTTACTGTCCTGTAGCCTAATTTAAGAATTACTTTCTGGCACACAGAACAGGCTGCATGGGCAGGGGAAATGATGCTGTTTAAAATTTGAAGTATCTGCAACATGATTAAGAGAATTCTGTGTGCCACGTTTGGCCAAAGAATCTATCCCCTGTAGTTGTCAAGCCGTCTTGGCTTTTTGTTCCTAGACTTAAACTCAAGTTTGTTAATAGTTATTTAGCAGTAACCCAGCAGTATTTTCTTCCTAATTTCCCCCCTTCCCCTGCAGACAGAACTTCAAGATCTGCTGAAGCCGATTTCAGATCACATCCAGGAGATTCAAAACTACCGAGAACAAAACCGTGGCAGCAGCCTCTTCAACCACCTTTCAGCTGTCAGCGAGAGCATCCCCGCTTTAGGCTGGGTCGCTGTGGTAATTAAACATTCTCATGCTAACACACAACTTTATACAGTACAGTACATGTATGAGATGTGTATATGGATATACTGTGGGGCATATATATATATATATATATATAAATGTAACTACAAAACCTCACTCAAGGAAAACAATATACAATTTTGACCAAAACATAAGCATTAAAGACCACTGACATTTCCAGAAATGAAAATAATGCACATGCACAAAAAATATTATCTTAAATTAAATTAGTGGATATGTTTACTAATTAGACATAATATCAAGAAATAATATTGTTATAACTATTTGCTACACTTTAGCATACCTGAATAATCGGGTGTTAGCAAACCTGGAGTCCAACCTTTGAAACGACAATTGTGGTGTGGTTTAGAGCTATGGTAATTTATAAAAACAAGAACAGTGTCAGTGTGCTATTCTCAATATTGATATTGATATTATTTGGTACTCTGGCTACTTTTCATAGAAATAGTTGCCGAGCCAAAATCATTTCAAAACACATGCTGTTCAATAAGGTAAAAACATAACCACAGAGTAACAGCTGAAGACACATGAAAAACCTTAAAAAGGCCTGGTATCCATGGCAGGACACCGGAGAGGAAGACATTGCTCCTCAAATGCAACTTTGCAGCACGCCTATAGTTTGCCAAACACCACTTTGACACTACTGAGAAATCGTCCTGTGAACAGACAAAAACAAATTGGTTTTTGAAGAACAAACAGCACTATGTATGGTGTAAAACATGAAAACATTTTCCAAAGAGTGAAGTACGGTGGAGGGAGCATCATGATCTGGGGATGCTTTGCTGCCTCTGGACCTGGAACACTTGCCAGTGTTAAACAGAAGTTTATCAAGGTGTCTTACAGGATAATGTCAGGGTGGCTGTCTGAAGCTCAAAGGAAGCTGAATGATGCAACAGAACAGTGGCCCTAAACACTGACATATATCTATTACAGAAAGCCTCCAGATACACAAAATCCATCTTTCAGAGTAGCTCAGATGCTGTGTGAAATTACCTCAACCAGCCATTCACACCTTAAGAATATGGCTTAACTGAAGCAGTTCTATAAGAGAAAATGGTGTAAAATTCCTCCTGAACATTGTGCAGGTCTAATACACAGCTACATGAAGTACTTGCCAAATGTGGTTTAACCTGTTGTTTATATTTGTGACTTTTGAGATCAGATTATAAATAGTGCAACAACTCGTTCTTGTGACTGTACTGGCACTGTTTGGCTCACTATCTTTTTCTTCATCAGTTTCTGGTTCCCATCATTAGGAAATCTCTGCCTCTAACTTTTGAGATGAATATCATTCAGATTAAGATCAATGTTTTCCCTCTTGAGTTCTTAAAAAACACCAGTAGTGGCTCTGGTCAATGTATTTTGCTGTCATGAGGCCACTTTTACATACAGGCTTTGTCAAACTTTTAAGCACAAAATGTCACCCTGAACTCTGCTGCTGCTTACTCTTAATGAAGACAGATTGCAGCAAATCAGATAGTTTCCCCAAGCTCTGTAAGAGACAATTTTGACCTCTCAGTTCTTCTGTCACACTGATAGAGAGTTTCTAATAAACTTTTAATGCCCTTAGAGTCAGAAGCCGGGTCCATATGTGAAGGAGATGAATGATGCTGCCACCTTTTACACCAACAGAGTGCTGAAAGACTACAAGGAAAGGTAAGGGCTCTATATGCCCAAGGTTCAAAGTCCCCATTAACTGAGGAGTTGAAATAATTTCATTAGTATGATGCAGTCTTTGGGAAGTACTTTGCTACTGACCTTTTTCTTTTCGTTTTGGTTCTGCTTCCATTTATTTGCTTTAGAGTGTGAAATTGTAAATTTGCATACTGTTAAAAGTTGCCCGAGTTGTGGACTCACCCACATACAATCAGCCTGCCATCTCAGTGGGCTCTGTCAGTAGTTTGGAGCCATCCCAAATGGTCTTGAACTGCTCAGGTACTGGAAACTCCCTCTGTAAAACAAACAAACGTGAAGGTTACAGAAAATACACATAAGGATCTACATAAGGTTGCATGAATGTTTGACAAAGTATATTTGAGGGGTATTAGCCACAGTAGAGTTTCACATTGTAAGATATAATGCCAACCAGTTGCTGCCTGGAACATTAATACATTTTTACAGTACGAGTACTTTAAACATTGTAAGAACTAGGCTCCAAAGGCGTCTTTGTGGTCTAGGAAGTAGAGCAGTCATCCACCAATCGCACAGTTGTAAGTTTGATCCTCGGCTTCTCCGGGCACATGTCAAAGTGTCCTTGAGAAAGACACCTAGCCCGAACTTAGTTGCTCCTGGTGAGTGTTGGCCAGCTGCATAGCAGCTCCCCTTTCGATTTGAGTACCAATAAGTATAAAAGCGCTATGTAAGTACAGACCATTTACCATTTAGGGCAGACCATTTGCTGTTCATATCGGTGTTAAAGAGGGATGTTTTATTTGCTAAATAGCACAATATAAAAAAAGAAACCTATTTGTATATTGCAACAGAAATAACTGCAAAATCTCTTCCTTTATTGAAATAATCATATATTCCAATTCAGCTTCAAAACATTTTCTATTGCCTCTTGTTCTTCCCTTCTCTCCTTCCTTCTTCACTGCTTCCTTAATTCTCTTTGTGTGTTTTCATCTGATCATAACCCCCCACTCCCACCCCCACCACTCCTCCCTGCTCTCGCAGTGACAGACGTCATGTGGACTGGGCGCGCTCCTACCTGTCAATATGGGCCGAGATGCAGTCCTTCATCAAGCAGCATCACACCACTGGACTGGTGTGGAGCAAAAGCGTGAGTAGAAACATAGTAACTAATAATATTTTTTTGTTTATTTCTGCTTTTTAAATGGAACATCTGTAAACATTCAGTTATAAACACTATGCTCTGATAAGAACAAATATGTGAAGTATGTATGTACTTTCCACTTTCCGCCAGCATCCAGTGCTTCTCTAAACTATAACCCTAACTACAAAAATCAGTCAGTCCTACTACAACTTATTTATTATCTTAGCTGTGTTTTGATTTAGATTCCATTCACAGGCCTTGATATTTTTGTATCATGGCTCAAATTAACTGCTACTTTTGTGCAGAATTCCATTTTTAGTTATGGGGGAGCCTGTTATATAATCTGTGACAGAGAACATGAATGAATGAATGAGCTTCTCCTTATTGGCTGCAGCCTGTGGTCCTCCAAAGACTCACAAATCATCTGTGACTCCCACACACATTTCTGGTTATGGATCTCCTCATGGACTCCTCTGCACTCACACTAGACTAGGTCCCAGAGATTACAGTGGCTCTAAAACCAAGAACTCTTCAACACATACTTGACCTGTTTCTCTTTTTGGACAGTAGGGTCTAAATGTTTTCTGCACTCTGTTGCAAAGAGTTAGATGAGTAGATCAACACCAATTCAACTTTATTTTATTCAATCTGTGTGAACTTAGCATAAAGACTGGAAACAGGCAGCTGGGCTTTGTCCAAAGGTAACACAAACATGCCAGCATTCCGGGGAATTATTGCTCTTGTCAAAGAAAAACATTTCTTTTAAAATTCTAATTTGACCTATCTCTACTCAACTTTTTGTACAAATTCAACAAAAGAGATTCAACATGTTAATTAGCAAGCTTTAAATGTGCTCGCTGGCAAATGTTATTACCTTTTGACAGAGTCACAGTCTTTATGCTAAGCTAAGATAACAGGATTCCTGTACCTCAGTCGGGAAAGTATCAGTGATGTTCCTTTAACATCAAGTGAAAACTAATAGTCAACAACTGTGATCCGACATGTGTTTTCTACTGTGACTCTGTGTTTCAGCTGTTGCCCCGCTGTCATATGACAGAGCTCAAGTGTGTGGATTTGTGTGTGTGTGTGTATGTGACAGACACTGATTGTGTGCGTGTTTGTGTGTATATCTGAAGAGGGACAGGAGTGTGTGGTACTAACAGCTGGTCCTCAGGATTTACTTGAATGGAGTTTTTCTTCACAGGAGAACCCCCGACAAAGAGGCTGTGTATACATGTGGCCTGTGCTGTAACGTAAACTGCAGGGCTGGTCCCCCTTTAGTGCAGCTGTCACCTGCTGCTAAGAGAGCATTTAGTGACACACGCATACTATGACATGCACAGGCTGACATATGATAATTGCATTACACAAACCACTAAATTACATTTGTGTCTCAGACCACACTCAATGTTACAAAGGTATATATTTTTTCAAACATTACTAATATTAAAAATAAGGAAGCAACTTGCCACTGCTAATCAGGATTATTCTAGTAAATGTCACTCTTATGACCATTTGAGTCATTGAATTTGTCAGATAATGGTACTCTGTTTGACTTCTGGTTTCCTGTGACTAGTTTTCTATGGAAAGAAACATAATGGCTTTTGACCACAAAACTGGAAATTGTTGCTAATTTCTACTACAGTATAAAGATTTAATTCAAATTTATGCAAGTAATATTTCTTTTTTCAAATTATAGAGGAAAAACTAGCCAAACAAAGGCCAGAATTAGCAGTAGAGGCAAAAAAACAACAAAGTTCACTTCTCCTCTACTTCAAACAAACATTTGTGTACACACATACATATGCACAATTACACAAGGTATAAAAACAAAGAGGCAGTCAGTTTTACAGCCATTCATGAACATACACACACATGCTGATTCTTATCCAGTGGTATTCGTTGAGCTGCTGAGTGTAACAGGTCTGCATTGTTCAGTAATGTTATGCACGACACATGTGCCTCGTGTCAAAGGTCAGGTAGCTTCAGCTCTACACAAAGATGTGTAAATGGATGATTTAACCCTCCATAGCTTCGTAATAGGTGTGTTTGTCTGTTTCTGCCAGCTGTGCATGATCTGTCAAGAGAAACCCTGTGTACGTGTGTGTGTGTCTGTGTGTCTGTGTGTGCGTGTACTTTTTCTGCTGCCTTTCCTCACTATAGTCGTCAGTACATGGGTGGTAACTTACTGTATTTACTGTGCAGAGCAAAGTAGTTAAAATGTTGCATTAAGTAACATGCCAGTAATGAAGCTCATTGCAATCTCATGTGGTTCAGCCAAACATTGTTCAAACTAGGACTAATTATCAGTGATTAATCATTTAGCCTATGAACAGTTACACTTGAATATATGGTCTTTATATTCTGTTTACAATGCGTGGATCAAATTGTTTCAGCTGAAGTTTCAATCAAATATAGGCTTCAAACAACTTCAGCGCTGAGCTGGAAAGAGAAGATGCTGATTACATGTGCCAGGAGACCAAGAGGACTAAGATGAGTTACAGCTACTTAAATGGAAATAAAAGTTCCTCCCCAGCATTTAAGTATTTCTTAAATCCACTGTTGCTAAAAATGATGATTTCTACTGCTCAAAAGACATTCTTTTGAACATTCTTTTTATGTAATTAAAGTAAAAACACATCTACAATGCTGTCAGGCTTTAAAACATTTCTTGTACAATACTCCCTCTGCTGGGTGACTTTTATCACTATGAGGTTGAACGTGGAAAGAAGTAATGTTAACCTAAAATGGAATAAATAAAATACAAAATTACAAGAAAAATGGGCAAAAATATTAATAATAGTAATTTAGAAGAGAAGGAGTGGTTGCTAAGCAACGTTGATAGGAAAGGGAGGCGACTACGTAAGCACGGTTTCCTGGGAAACCGAAAACAAACATATGTGCTGTATAGGTGTTCTGGCTGCAGCAGAATGCAGATACACACCATGAGATAAGAGTTATAGGTTGAATCCATTTTAAAAGTGTTGAAAAGTCTCTGTTTTACTCTTTTAACTCAACCGGAATAAGAAGCGGATGCTTCATCTGTGTGGTTAAGCATAGGGATGTCACTGGTATGTAAGCTGATTTTATGGAAAAGAAACCCATTGTCTAAACTATGTTCGTTTGGTTGACTAGCTGTTTTGATTGCCACATGTTTTGGGTTTGTGTTATTAGTATTTGTATGACATGTAGTGTCAAACGGAAAGTGTTCTATGGCACGTTCAGCATGGTATGCTAATTAGCCACGTGCATGTGGAGTGATTTGTATTTCTGTGTTTCTTTTAAACTTATGATAAACCTATAACATTAGTGTGGGATTAAAGGGCCCATAATGTTGGTGGCTATAATATAATATTGCATTGTATTTGTCTTTTCACTTTTTCTTTGTAAGGTTATCAACCTGTTCTGAGTCTGGTTTGGGCCCGTTTTGTTGCTGAAGAAAACTTCAATAAACAAGGCAAAAGCAGAAGAAACTGAGTTATTCCTGCATCTCCTCAAGTTTGGGCAGTAGTTGAAGCAGAAACCCCAGAAAACTTGACAGTTACTGCAGCTGATATCCACCTGTTATGCCTGTTGTTTCTCTCATGTAAAGCTCACAAACCAAAAAATCACCGCTCTGCATCTAAATTTTGGAATTCTTCATCCCTCAGGGTCCCATCGCTCCTTCTTCTCTCCTTGACCCCCCTACCGAATCCAGGGTTACCTGTCCCCTTCCTCCCCCTCCTCCACCTGGCCCACCTCCAGTCTTCAAAGATGATGACACTCAGCCACAAACAGGCAGTGCAGCAGCACAGCACTCTGCACTGTTTGCTCAGCTTAACCAGGGCATGGACATAACTAAAGGTGGGTTCACTGCAGGAGCCTGAACGCTTGAATGTTTTTACCTTTATGTACTGTTTGCTATTATATACTATTATTATATACTGTATATATACAATATATATACTGTTAGGATTTTCCATTAAGTTGTTGTTTAAGGTTGATTCTGGAACTTTTTGTACTAAATCTCTGAGATGGTTTAAATAAAAATCAAAAACTTTAAATTAAATGATAAATTACATTTGTAAATACTTTTTACGGTTTTTAAAGGCTAACATTTTCTTTATTGGGTAGGGTAGTTCTGAGAGGATTAATAAACATGATCTCAACATTTGCTGAAGTCCTTACTGCAGGTAGTCATACAGTATACTTTCTAATATTTTCCATCTCTAGGTCTAAAGCATGTCTCAGATGACCTAAAGACCCATAAGAACCCAAATCTGCGCTCCCAAGCAACCCCAACCAAAACCAAAACCACGGGGCATGTGAACTCACCTAAAGCGGCTGTTCAGAAAAGAACCCCTCTGCTGGAGCTGGAGGGGAAGAAATGGAGGGTGGTACGTTAAATGTTTACTTCTTCTGTAAAAGATTATTGCCGAAGGAAATTCCTTAATTGCTAAAGAGTAACTGTTACAATCTATGTCTGCTGATTGTTTGTCAGCCAGTCAGAGGTAACATCTCACCTGTAACACCCCACCTCAGATTCTTGAATCTATTTACGTGATGTTGCAGGAAAACTTTGAGCAGAAACACAACCTAGTGATTGAGGAGACAGAGTTAAAACAGGTGGTCTACGTCTTCAGCTGTAACAACTCCACCTTGCAGATTAAAGGCAAAATTAACTCCATCATTATAGGTGAGCTGTGTGGAAGCAGAACAGAAAATATTGTGGTCCTAAATGAATCTTATTTGATTCCAACTTACCTTATTGCACATGTTTTCACTCCCCAAAGACAACTGTAAGAAGCTGGGTCTGGTGTTTGAAAATGTGGTTGGGATTGTGGAGGTCATTAACTCCAAGTCAATTCAGATACAGGTGAGTAAAACATTTATTGTATAAAAAAATAATGGTAATTTAAGGCTGTAGGACCTTTAGTTAACTTTATTTATGCACATTTAAGATTTATTTTTCATAGTTCTATATATTATCAGGAACTGTTACTGATTGCATGACTTTGTTTAGCTTTTAATGTAGACAACAGCTGGCTTTTAATCAGATTTGGGTGTTGTTTTCTCTATTTGTGAAAACGATGCTGGAGGTACCTGTCAGTTGTGATTTGTCCTTCTCCTGTAGGTGCTGTGTACAGTTCCCACCATTTCCATCAACAAAACAGAGGGCTGTCAGGTCTACCTGAGTAAAGACTCCCTTAACTGTGACATCGTGAGTGCCAAGAGCTCTGAGATGAATATCATGGTACCAGAAGGAGATGACAACTATGTAAGTGTCTAAGGGCAGGATTTGTGAAAACTAGAGATACTTTGCTTGAAATTTCATGTGTATTTTCTGTAACCTTCACGTTTGTTTGTTTTACAGAGGGAGTTTCCAGTACCTGAGCAGTTCAAGACCATTTGGGATGGCTCCAAACTACTGACAGAGCCCACTGAGATTGCAGGCTGATTGATACTTAATCACCACCAGCACAACCTTCATCACTATAATCAACATCTGTGATTTTAACTAATATATCTTGTTGCTCCCCTGATGTAGTCCAATTTCCATAATATGAAAGGGTTTTTACAGTATATGCTGGTATCCTAACACAAACCACTGAGCTGGTCGTATTTGCTATAGTTCGTGACATGTTTCTTCAGCACTTTGAAACCACTGGCTGTATTGAACCAGTGAGTGGATTGATGTTCCCTTTCTACACCCCCAGGGAAGTTTAGGTAAAAAAACAAACAGTATATTTCTTAAATTTCTGTGCCAAGGCATTTATTGAAGAATATGACATTTACAAAGCTGTATTGTCTCTGGATTACCATATTTACAACTATTAATACTCAGTCAACATTCATTCATTCATGCTGTATTCTACTGTATGACAGCACAGTTAAACCCTGCAGTAACACAATATTTACAAATACTATATAACATGCACATATTAAACTGTCAGTGGCCAAGCAAATAATAACAAGAACTAGACCATGTGGTAATCTTTGCTCCAATCTTATGTATGTTAGTTACCTCTTTTAATGTGTATAGAGCATGGTACTTATGTAGCACTGTTTCACTAAGTGAGGTTAGTTTATGAAAAGCACTATATATTTTTTGCTTTAATGCCAGATGTCCTGCTACATAATATGCACAGTAACACATTTTCTGCAGGAGACATGACATCAACTGATCAACCCAAATAACTAAACACTTGTCAACTAATTTCTTGTATGACTTAAATACTTATGGTAGTGGGAACCTGAGCACATCCTAGTCCCTAATGCTTTGTACACCCCTCTATTTTATACTAATATGTAGCATCTAGCACCAGCATTAATTAGAAGAGAGTCTACAATGCTACATGCTTTTTAAAGCCTTTAATTTACAAAAAGAAATGTGAATTTAATTGTGAATATTTTTTAAATAAAATCCCAAACCCAGTTTTTGAATGTCAATGTTATTACAAAAAATAAAGAAAACTTTTAATGTCACAGAAGTTTTAACATTGGGAAGTATGACATCTGGATAAACAAGATGTAGAGCTGAAAACAGGTATGAAGAATATTTGGAGAAAAAAAAACATTCCTCTTCTGATAATGAAAACATTAAGTATAGATTTTGAAAAAAAAGAGACTCTGGACACTGAGTTTTCAGTGTTTGATCACCTGATTTCCTTCAGAATCTTGAGTAAAGAGCATCTCATCTTCCTCATCCTCCAAAGGTTTGTATGCACTAATGTTGACAGTCCCACAGCTTACATTAGTCTGATCTTTGAGAGGGCTTCTGGTATGCAGGCCTCTATGTGCAATCACCCTGAAGCCTTCAGAGTCCTGGGTAAACAACATGGCCAGACTGTCCTCATCAAGCTCTCTGCTTTGCTGCTCTGCTACACGTTTTTTAAAAGGAGAGTTTCTCAGTTTTATACACTTGGATAGTGAGTTGTAGATCTCTTCTTTATCAGCAGTTTTCCATTGTTGATCAGTGATGTGTTTTTGAGGTGATACAGTTTTTGTTTCTGTCCATTTAGGGTTTGAAAGAACTCTGGGATGAGAGAAAGATGAGGGCTTCTTTGGGGAATTAAAAGTCAGTGCACTGCTGTTTTCTTTCTCATGATCCATCTGAGGAAAATTAAAAAGCTCCAAGGATTTTTGAGTTGAGGTCCTTCCCTTAAGATCCAACCGAAATCCAAAGGTATCACTTTCCAGACTTGTAAAGAAACGTGTCTCAGAGTTGTTTAAATTCTTTGCTGTGGTTTTTTTCTGGTTTGTCACATAAAATTCACTGTCAGAATATTGGCTAGAGGTGAGCAATGGGTCCTGACTCCATGCCTGTGGAAGAAGTTGACTGTCACCTGCCAATAAAGAGAGGTCAGTGACCCTCCTCTTACTCTGTGGTGTTTTAAACACATCACAATGTTCTTCAGGTGTGTGGCTTGCTTCACAATGCTCCTGTCCCAGTGCTGCCTTGGGGATGGTTACATTTTCACTTCTACAGTCATGATCCAAACCAGACTCAGGTTTACATATGTCAGATTTTTCAAGATCTGCCTCACGTCTTCGTTTTGTTCCTGATGTGACAAGTGTGGGCACAGTTGAGGTCGATAAGTAGGAGCACCGCACTAGATCCATTTTTGGTACTTCAGAAGTAGACATCTTATTGAGAACTTTTGCAAAAGGAAAAACAAAGCGTATGTTAACACAAAAATAAATGGACAGGGATAATTTATACATTCACGCAAGTCAACAGTCTCTGTTACCTGTTTACTAAAGACAATAATTTTACAGTAAACTCACCTCTACGGTGAGATGTAAAGAAGGTTGATATAGAGCTCTGTTTGGTCTTTGGCATTTCCATTTTGGTCTGAGTAAAATTGAGTGCCACAGCCAAACTGTATCCTTCACCCTCAGCAAAGGGATTCAGTAGTTTAGAAACTGGACGGGCGAGACGTTTCTGAAACATAAGACATATAATAAAACATGGTTCTGTAAAAACACTTTATTCCAGTAACAGCCAGAGAGACTATAGATAAGAGGAGTTTGTTAAATGTATCAATTCACAGCTTTATTAAGACATAAATATATATAGTTTTTTGTTTTCTGAAATCAAAGCGCCACAACTTCACAGTTACCCGTTTAGCTTTTTCTTTGAGCTGCAAGGTGTCCAGCCAAACACCACATTCCTCTTGAGCTGAGGTCTGCAGTGCTGGTTTGGAGGTCTTCATGGTGGAGATGAAGGAAAGACCTGAAGTAGGTTAAGAAATACATATAACATACTATGTTATTGTGTAAACAGAGACCTTCAGGATTGTCAGAAGAGAAATTATAAATTTGTTATAGTTGTTCAAAAACTGAGCAGCTACTTTTAATATAACATTTCATGTAATTATTTTTAGATATGATCGGCGAATTCCAGTTGTCTTTCGTTATCACTTAACACCGTAATGTTAGATTATCTGTAAGCACACGTTAGCTGAGGTAAGATACATAATTGTTAGCCATCTGTACTAACCCATGATTAACACTAGTTACTCTACAATATTTATTACCGTATTAACGCAAGGCGTATTGTTCCGCTATCCTTTATCCTAATTTGTATCGATGAAACTCAATTAACGAGGTTTGATTAGAAATTATCCTCGATTCTGATTGTTTGAGTCTGGCGCCACGACGATGGGCTGTCTCTGACGTTTGACTGTGTAAAAAAGATTACATCCGATTAACCCTAAAATCCATTCTTCAGTGACACAGTTTTTTTTAGATGTGAGATATTAATAACGCAAACATGATCATGTTTCTTGGAAAACAACAGTGTTATTTTATTGGGTTTTTTTAATTTGTATTTCGGCGCGATGGACACCTAATATTTTGACGTCTGTTTGGGCCTTGCAAAAAGGTGTGTTTATATTTACGTCATAGCATTTAATCGGAAGGGTGAGTAGCAAGTTTCTTTTAATTTCGTTGATTAAACGTATATCGAAATGGCAACATTATAAGCGGAGTTCTTAACTTGTGTCAAAGCAAGGGTCACTAATACAAAGTTTAGTATTTACAAAAACTACCTGTGTGAACCAGTTGTAGTAAATCATAAAGGAAGTGCTAACGAGCTAGCCTCGAATGCTAACTTTGGGCTAGCTCGTATACTACGCCAGAAAAGATGTAGCAGTTTTTGGTGTATCTTTAAATATTATTGGTAATAAAAATAACATGTTTTATACTCAACGGGACAGCGGTGTTCAATTTTGCAAATATTGTCTCAAAATTGTCAGTAAACGTTCATTTCTGAACAGCAAAGTTTTTATAGATATTTCTGTGGTATTTAGTAGAACAGTGTGTCACCCCTAAAGCTGGAAATAAACATAGCAAAGAACAGAATTTGTTATCTGATAATCTTCTTAAGATCATAGCACGTAACTTAAACCTTACTAGTGCATAGTTTCACTGTTCCTCCAAATACATCTTATCACATGACAGTATAGAATGATATAATTCATCCCACGTTGTTATATAACTTGAATAGAAATAATAATTTAATAAAAGACTTGATAAAACAAAATTGGTTGTGCCTAATGAATAAGTGTTTTCATACTTTGTAGTTAGATTTTTTGTCACAAATGTCCAGGCAGTTATTCAGCAAATCTTAAAATAATATTTTCATTTAAAGATCTGGTACATCAGCATCATGTTCCATGGGATACCAGTTACAGGAAGTGTGGGAGGAGGTAAGACACTCAAATCTAATTTCTACAGTTTAGGTATTCATGTTGGCTTCTTGTTTCACAGAAAATGTCTTTCAAAACAAAATTATTTTTCCCCACAGCTCCTGCCAATAAACCTGAATTATATGAGGTAAACAAATCTATAGAATGATGTAATAAATACTGCATAAACTACATGATTTTGAATATAATGCAACATTAGTGAAATGATTCTGTCATCATTTTGTCCTCATCATTTTACTTTCTCAATTTCAAACTGTCTGTAAAAACATTTTGATTATTTAAATAACTATTAAAGTTGAACAAAAGCTGGTACTGTTTTTATTTAATACATTGTATTTTTTTTCTGAAATTATAGCTATTACAATTATGTTTATTTATTTTTTATTCAGGAAGTGAAATTGTACAAAAATGCAAGGGAACGCGAAAAGTAAGCATTGTAATGTTACCAACTGTAGGTGTAATATAAACACATTGTGCTCAATGACTTTACAATGTTTCTAGTTTTTTAGCACTGCCTTATTTGTTATGTTTCTGAAAGGTATGATAACATGGCAGAATTATTCGCTGTAGTCAAGACTCTGCAAGCGCTGGAAAAAGCTTATATCAAAGACTGTGTCACACCTAATGAGTGAGTTATGGTTTGTGTTTAAAAGAATAACAAAAATAAACTGTGACTTAGATAATATGTTTTTATTAATGTGCAGGATTTGTTGGTTTCAGGTACACGGCTTCCTGTTCCAGACTCTTGGTTCAGTATAAGGCTGCTTTCAAACAGGTGCAGGGGTCTGATGTGGGCTCCATCGATGATTTCTGTAGGAAGTACAGAGTGAGTTCTGAAATGGGGTGCAGCTTGTTTTAGGGCTGTTTAATCAGTTTTATCAGAAAGATCCATTTTTCTCTTGCTATCTGATAAGAGATCCTGCTGTTGTCATTTTGTCTAATAGCTTGACTGCCCACTAGCCATGGAAAGAATTAAGGAGGATCGGCCAATCACCATCAAAGATGACAAGGGCAACTTGAACCGCTGCATTGCAGATATTGTTTCTGTATGTCTTCTCTCCCCTCTTAGAGCAGGCAAATTTTAGATGTGTTCCAGAATAAAAAACTATGCTCTTATACACTTGATTAAATTACTTGGTTAGTTTCATTCAAGCACTAAGTAGCTGCTGTGGTTTCAATTAATTTAGCTCATCGTCTTGTCAGTTATTGAAAATAGATGAGTTTTGCCAGCTGTGTCAACTGACAACTTTTATTTAACCACAAAATCTGACAAACTTATAAAACCAGCAGACACAAGAGCATTTTTGCAAAATATATTTTTTTTTCTGTAGTTGCCTTGTCAAAAAAAAACATTTGTTGTTGTTGACTGTTGACTGAAGTATATTGATAATTTTCCCTATGTTATTTCATCGTGCTTGATTGATTTCTTTCATTCTTTCTCAGCTTTTTATCACTGTGATGGACAAGCTGAGACTGGAGATTAGGGCTATGGATGAGGTAAATAGAAAAGTGCAGAATGTTGTTGGACACATACTGGTTGTTAACATGGACACCTGACCATTGATTTCACGTGTTCCAGATCCAACCAGATTTGAGAGAGCTAATGGAAACCATGAACAGAATGAGCAACATGCCTCCAGACTTTGAGGCTAAGGAAAAAGTCAACCTCTGGTGAGTTACACTAAAAACCCCAGTTTGCGATGTTTATGTTAAACCATATTGACATTTAGTCAGAGTAACACACAAATATGTGCCTAAATGGGAATAGTTGTTCAATGAGGCATCCCTTAGCTAAACTAATACCACTTTCACACATTTACATGAACACGTACAGTGTGATACTTTGCAGCAGGCTGTTAATCATGAAGTCTGTAGTAGTAGTCAGTTCTAAAATCTATATCTTACTAATCTGTTACCTTATGGTTTCTAGTATAATTCTGTGTTATTTATAGAAACGTTTATATTATTGGGTTTTAATCTATTATATTTTATAGAGGATATGTTTTTATTATTTCAGGAGTGGGTCACACAACAGTAAAACATCTTGTATTCTAGTTTGTGATCTAGTTAAGCATCCTTTCCTTTGACAAAAACAAAATTATAGCGAAGTAAACACAACACTGAGATAATGCAACTGTAGGTTACTAGCAAACATATAGCAACTTGATTAGGTAAATAGGTACAACAGCTCGAAGCACTCAAAATCAATAACATCCGGTTTGATTAAAAATTTCTAGGATTATTTTGTTTAACTATGTGTTTAATAGTGAGGTCATAATTAGTAGTTTTGTTGTCATAACTAAATAATAAGAAAGTGTGTTTTTAGTTTCTTCTTGGCTTATGGCTTATGGTAATAAATGGATTAGTCGGCAAGCCATTAACCAATCAGGATAATGCAGTCCATTTCAACACTTCTACAAATGACAGCCAAAGTGTTACACATCTGAAAATGACTCAACAGGAGAGCGTTATACAGTGTAAGATGGACTAATTCTCCGAATACTAAAACTCCACTGATACCAAACAGAGCTGCATGTAAACCACTTCATGATAAATCTGCTTGGTAAACCACAACTCAGACCCTCTATTTGCAACAGTACACAAACTTGGTATGCATTTTGTCCCAGTTTTAATCTTTTTGATCTTTTCACATAAGGTTGACCACACTTAGCAGCATGTCGGCCTCAGACGAGTTGGATGATAGTCAAGTGCGCCAGATGTTGTTTGACCTGGAGTCAGCCTACAATGCCTTCAACCGCTTTCTCCACTCCTAAATCATCTGTCTATCGTTGTTTGATCTGTCTGGAAGTCTGACTCAAAACCTGTTAAATGACAAACACTCTACTTTCTCTTAATGGTTATTGGTAGGGAGTGTATTTATATCAGGACTGCAGGACTGATTGTCTGTTTCATCTCTCTTCTCTTTTCAATGTCTCTCTACATGTGTTCCCTTTGTTGTGTATAATTTAAACTTCACCACGTTCTATAGTATACTCTACTGTTTTTTTCTACATGATGCTGCCTGCAGGCATGGCTGCTAGGCTCTTCCTGTTCTGTAAGATGTGGTTTTGGCCTCTGTTGTACCCAAACTTTTTATAAATCCCACAGCATTGGCTGTTTACTCTACCATTGGTAAAACAGTTTACTGCTAACTTTGTACTGTAATATCGACTATGATACAGTTACATTGAGTAAAGTCTGCACATCAAAAAAGGTTGCAGCAATCAAAACATTTGTAATATTGGAGAATTGCTTTTTTTTTTTTAATTTGGGTACTGTAAATGTCACCAATGCCTGGCACCAGGGAACAAATTTGCATTTTCTGTACGCTAATAATATTTTCTATTCCACCAATTTTTACCGTAGAATTAAATTGTATTTGTCAGCAGAGTTAAGTTAACCAATAAAATTCAATTGACTTAACTGTTTGGAAGAATATTAGATATATTAAATTCAACAGTAATTTGGTGGAGGGAAATTATTATTATTTTTTTACTATTTACAATTTCTTTTCTGCTAACATGCCTAATGCACATTTTCTGTTGAAGCAATGGTCTAGCCATATTAAGTGGGGAAAAGCCCTCCTCATTTTGCTTACTAAATATGCTTTAACCCACAAACACCATTAGGGAAACATATTTATTGCTGACAATGATCGGCTGTCGTGACCCTGAACTCACGGGATAAGCCGAAAGGACAAAAAAAAAAAATATTGTAAATAATTGTTTTGATTTTTAAGCATGTAACACTTTTTAGGAATAAACGTGAAAAATCTACCTCCAATGTAATTTGTTTGTGCTTGTGAATATGGTTAAATGATTTATTTGGCCTTTTCTGGAATTGTCCAAAGACATACTTAAGTGTAGAAATATAATGACAAGAATTTAACAACAGATTGATATGCTGCTGTGTACTTGGGATAATCTTTCATAGGATTAACATTTACAAGATATTGTAATCTACAAGAAGACTATTGTCGTAATCAGTATTTACTGCATACCTAATATTTTAAATGTAATAATTTCCTTACTAATGCAGCAGAAAAACATCTGGATGCACAATTGCCTTGTTGACTACACATTCTCATTAAGTGCAGTGAATACAACAAACCAGCTTCATTTTTAATATGCACAGAGAGCAAACAGTGCCCCAATGCTGGAATACTGTTTATTTGTTTGAAAATGTTCGAAATCAGTATCAATACAACATCAAAACAACACCTAATTTTTACCCGAGTTTGGGGAATATATGGTAAATGTCCTTTAATCATTTTTATCATAACTGGTAAATACATTAGTGTTAACAGTGTTACATTAAGAATAAATGACAAAAAACATTAAGGGAATAACTGATGAGAATAACTACATTATACAAGAATGACCATGTATTCAGTGTTGTTTTTTATACTTGACACATGAAAAGGTTCCATGGTGAAATTTGTAAGTTGGTACTAAAAAAAATATCACGCATCAGTTACAACTATAATTGAATTAAAGAAGACTATGCATGCTGTAATTATGTGCACAATATGAGTGTAATGAAAATGTTTTGACTCTATACAACATTGCTACAAAGTCATAGAGTGATGGCGGCTTATCTTGGCTCAAATTGAATTTTAGCATTTCGGTTTCCCTATAAATATATAGTTCAATAAATGCCAAACCAATCAACCTGCAGTGATTCAGGGACATTTGGGGCCTGTGGAACCATTAGAGAGCACAGGTCCTTAGGGCATTTGCCTACTTACCTGGAAATCTTAGTAAGGTTACTGGTAGCCCTGTATTTGACTGTATGCAGGTTGTCAATTGTTTTTAGAGGCGTTTTGTTAAATGAATGAAATTTCATCTTTTCCAGTAAGAAAGAAAACAAACATCTTACATTACAGTTTCACAATTCAAATAAAAGGGTAAGTGTCATTTAATTGTTTTTGAGGACTTGCTACTGGTTGCTGCTGAATAAAACAAGAGAAAGACAATCATCATCACTCTACATGGATTAATTTGTAATCTCTATGACAACACCATATGTACGTGTTCAGCAGCCATATGAATGAGTTAATGTTTGTATTTGTGCTGCGGCTCCTTTAAGAAGCCGGAAGCCCCGTATTCGTTGCTAAGACGACAATAAAACGACAAAAGTCCGGCTCGTCTGTTTGCAATAGCAACACCAGGGTGGGAGTACCCGAAATCGCGGTGAGATTATCAGACTACCACCTTGAGAAACAACAGAGGACTCTGTGTTACACGTCTCAAATGGAGACTGAATTATATTCCCTAAATGGAGATGAAAACTAAGCCGCTTCTCGACCGACACTGACTGAAGACGGCGTCTGGAGGACAAGGTCGCATGTGGATTTTCAAGAAATAACTAAAACTTTTATTCTGTTGTGGGACTTAAAGTTGAAGTAGATGCAGGAGCTCTGGATTAAGATTGGTGTATGGTGAGGATTTTGTACAAGAGCAGAGGTACAAACTTAAAAATGAACACAAAGTGTGCATCAGCTAACGTTTTTGAGGTGGAGGAACACATCTGTCTGAAGTATGAGATAAGGAAGAGACTCGGAAAAGGGGTGAGTGAGCTTCTTGGATTCTTAATGTGTCAAACACTTGTCACAGTTTCTAACAATGATAACAGAGCCTCTAATTGCACTGTTGGTATAAACCCAATGCATTTAAATATGTTTAACTTGCCAATAGTCTCACTTTGTTAAAAGCTGCTGGTAAACCTTTGATTAAATAGATGCACATATTTCTCCCTTTATTAATGTGGTTAATATTAATTTAGCATAACTTTGCCACTTTGTACTTTAGACCCAAGAGAAATCCTCCATACTCAAGGTCCTCAGTGAATACTATTGTTGTAAGCAAGGGGTTTATTTATTTTGGCAGGAAAACCATCACCTGATGTGTGAGGACACTTGTTCCCTTTAGAGTCCAACCCCCTTTGTTTATCTCTTAGGTTGCCACAGGACTAAAAACAGACCAGTTTATTTCCACAGTGCCCACAGAGACTCACAAATTGCTGCTGTGGTTTAAATGGCCAGGTGGTTATTGCCACACATACACGTCATATTAGCTACGCAGAAATATCTGAAGATAGCTAAGACTCATGTTACACAGCTGTTCAACCTGTTCCAAGTTGGCTGTCGTTGCGGTTTAGTAGCATAGTGTGAAGTGATGCTTCAGGCGGCCAAGCAATACTGAGCAGCACTGTACTAATTAAATACAGAGAGTCCTAAAATGGTTTTATAACAGTGAAAAATGCATTAGATTGTTCTGAATAAGCTGTATTTAGTTTAAAACCCTGAGCCTGGCTTTGACCGAGGCGTACCACCTGTGCCGTGTGAATCTGATCCACAGCTTCTTGTGTCACTACAATAACAGTGTACTCTGATGCCTTGCCTCATTGCTGCCTCTGTTATGCTTGACTTCACCCGCCTACACCAGCATCCTCCTCCCTTCACCTCAATTAGGGCTGCACTGAGGATAAAAAAGTAATTGTCTCACGTTTTCCTTTTTAAAATATAGTGATCAAAAGTTGTAGTTTATAAACTACAAAAAGCATTGCTGAAGTAGCTGAAAGTTTGGCTTTTGTTGAAATACCCTGTTGGAATTAAAGTTGGAATAAAATCTTTTTACCTCTTCTCATGTAATTATTGATACAATGTTATTAATTCTTGATAAAGTGTATGTTTTTTTCCAAAGCTTTATTGATAAATCCCTTCCAAACATATTAAAGTAAAAAATAAACCACAATCTGTGTGAAAAGGAGAGGAATGTGTCTGAAAACAAAATTATTCTAGTGTATGAACAACAGTGTAGCTGAAACGAACCGTCGCTTCCTTTTTAATGGTTAGGCAAACTTCAAAGCCAGTAGCCTTAAAAACTTCAAAGGCAATAACCTCAAAGGAAAGTATGTGATGTCACTGGTGTCATCATGACATCATTTTTAAAGGTATAAACGTATAAAAATCTTTAAAAGTATAAAAGATATTAAAAAGCAGTGTACAAGCAATAATGTCCATCTGGGTTTCTATCTGTAAATATCCAGAAGTAATGCCAATATTGGCTCCAGCATTCATACTACATTAAAGTCAACAGGCAGGGATCCGTTTTTCTATGCTTACTGTCCTTTGATTTAACATATTTAGACCTACCTGTAAGAGGAGAGAATAGTCTCAGCTTTTCGTTAACAATATAAGGAAACACAATTTGTTTTAATCAACTATAAAAGAGTTGTTTATTCTTTAATGGAATTAATGAATATGGTGAACATAAGCCGTATGTTTAGGTCGGTTCACTATCAAGGAGCTGCTCAAACCTATGACTTCAGTATTTCCAAATTTCTGAAGTTAAAGTACAGAATGGGGATGACATAGTTTAATCTGTTGTTTTTGTGTCTGGCTCAGGCTTATGGCATTGTGTGGAAGGCAGTTGACAGACTGACAGGTGAGATTGTTGCTGTGAAGAAGATCTTTGATGCCTTCCGAAACAGGACAGATGCCCAGGTATGTATTTCTGAACTGCACTAATCAAAATAAAGGGAGTGATGAAAACTATAATCCAATCGCATGGTTCCCAAATTTTGTGTTGCCTTTCTGTTATAAACAATTTAACCGAAAAGGGATAATCTTAGTATTTTTTTCTTAGTCTGATAAGAGTATTGCAGCCCGTCAAATTACCTATGGACCCCTTGAAAGGCCCTTACTTTCATAGATCTAGCCAGCTCGTATGAATTTCCTCAATGAGTTTGGCTAATTATTTACAGTACATGGAACTAGGAGGCTTGTCTTTGCCTAGTTAATGGCTGCATGTTACTTGTGAAGTTTTATCCTGACTGTAATTTTCTTTCCCTTTTGCAGCGGACATTCAGAGAAATCATGTTCCTCCAGGTAACAACAGAAATTATATTTGCGATTAAAAAAACAACTAGAAAAAGCATTTCCAAAAAGGAAATGCACTGTCAATGCTTCTTTGCTAAACTGTTTTGCCGAAATAGGAAACAAAATGTTGCTTCCTTTTATGATGATTAGGCAAACTTCAAAGCCAGTTAGACTTAAAACTTAAAAGGCGAAAATGTCAAAGGCAACTTGATATCATTCGTGGTGTCATTATTGACATCAGTAACATCATGGATATTTAAAAGATTTTTATAAAAATCTTAAAAAGTATAAAAGATATTAAAAAGCCCTATACAAGCAATGGTGTCCTTTAAAAGCTGAACGCTTTGAAGTTTGAATGGTGTTTCTAGCTGAAAGTATGCAAGTAGTAGTTGGGCACCAAATAACGTACTGAAAAATAATAATTAGGATATCATTACTTTGAATACTCCAGCATTAACAGTAGATTATTGTCAGATTTTCATTCTTAATTAATTACTGAAATGTTTGAAATATCTTCCTCACTTTTTACGCAGTGCAAAGGTACAATTCCATAGCCCTGGAAAAGCAGTTGTATCACGGTTTTTCTAAAAAGAGGTCTTCATTGATTTTGCAGCTACTCAGTCTATAGTGTAAAAGCAAGGCAACAATGGGATTGTCCATACTTGTGAGTTCATCTTAAATGTGCACAGTGACAAAAATTTATAATTTTTCCCAATATTCCAAAATATGTACACAGAATGATCCACAGGTGTGGAAAAAGGATGGAAGAAGTACTCATAAGTTTAAAACCCAATTTCAAAGACAGACTGACTAGTAGAAAGCATGTTTTCTCAAAAAGCTCTCTATCCTTTTGTTTCAGTCTTTATGTGCTGACCTACATACTGTGTGTACCTTGACCATTATGTAACCTCTGCTGAAACTTTTGTTGCCCTGTTGTTTACACATTTTTGACACAATATCTCCCACCCGATCAAAGTTCAAACACAAGCCACAGTGTACTTTGTATGTGTATATGTGTTTCTGAAAATCTTTATTAATTGTGCAGGAGTTTGGAGATCATCCCAATATCGTCAAACTTTTAAATGTCATCCGAGCACAAAATGATAAAGACATTTACCTCATCTTTGAATACATGGGTAAGTCTTAAATACTCTTGTTGAGCTTAATTTGCTCAGCAATGTTACACAAACAAATATCCAATCTTACACCACATCAAAATGGGCAAGACTGCAGTAGTTCTTAGCAGTTTAACTTGGCAGTGGAAAAGGGCCGAGTGTAACTGTGTGTGGAAGGGATTCTGCCTCCCTTGGCTGCCTGCGCTGTATTACTGCTGACTCCACAGATTGGCCACCCCTTTCTCTGCAGTCTAAATCATGACTTTGCAACAGCATCACACACCTGTTTCTCTTTGGCATTTAAATTTCTGGATGGTGTTTTGTTGATACTATTGCAACAGCTTATTACTATCTGCTTTGTTCCAGATACTGACCTGCATGCAGTAATTAAAAAAGGCACTTTATTGAAGGACATCCATAAACGTTATGTGATGTATCAGCTCTTCAAAGCAATCAAATACCTGCATTCAGGAAGTGTTATCCACAGGGACCAAAAGGTATGCCAGTGATTTTGAGGGGGGGGGATTTATTACCTTCTTCTTTACTAAACCTCGTGTTTTTACTTCATGTGTAATTTCTGTTTTCATGCCTTGGTCAAGTTGTAAACCACAAATGGTAATATCTGTTCAATTTGATCTTAGGGAAGGTACGTGAAAATGAATGTTTCTCTTGTCTGTTTCCCACAGCCATCCAACGTGCTGTTGGATACTGACTGTGTAGTCAAGCTGTGTGATTTTGGCTTGGCCAGATCACTCAACCAGATCCAAGAGGACAGTGGGAATCCTGCACTGACGGAGTACGTGGCAACACGGTGGTACCGAGCTCCTGAGATCCTGCTGGGATCCACAAGGTATCAGCTTTGATGAGCATATGCTGTCAGTATCTAAAATGTGTCTTCTGCTGGTGCTTGTTCTCCAAAACTGCTCATTTAACAGTGAAGATGTTTTTTGGAAAACTATTAATTGTTGGAACAGAATTTCTTTTAAGAAAATCACATAGCTGTTTTAGGCATACCAAACAATGAAGGGATTTCAACTTGTTTAAAGGTATACTAAAGGTGTAGACATGTGGAGCCTTGGCTGTATCCTGGGAGAGATGCTGCTTGGGAAAGCCCTCTTCCCTGGGACATCCACTCTCAACCAAATAGAGAAGATCATGAGTGCCATACCACACCCCAGCCCAGGAGGTGACTAGAAATTTGTATTTTATTTAGACCCTTTACTTGTATACTTTTAGTAAAGAACTGCATTTATTATTATGAATTAAATGCAGTTTAATTTTCAGATATTCTGGCAATCAAGTCGGAATATGGATCCTCAGTCATTCAGAGGATGTTACTGAAGTAAGAAAATCTTTTTTTATAACAATCCACATGTTGTATGTCAGCTCACATGCATTAGTACATTTATATAGGAATACCAAGTATAGTTGTATAGATATGAAGGGAGTTTAGAGAATATTACAGCAGTGACAAAGTCATAAATTAGGCAATGACCGCTTTAATAGACAGCTTTCTGCAAAGGGATGTATTGCTTAAGAAAATGTTGAGATTTGAGTCAGCAGAGATTTGAGTCTGCCTGAACTTACTTGCAGGCTTTGCTATATTTCTGATTATTGTACATAACAACATTTGTAAAACTGCATATTTAAACTGCATTCATCTACCTTAAAAACTTTAATTTAGTCAGATGTTTTCTAAAGAACCTCCTTCCTGTAACGAAAACTGTTCTTCTGCTTTTTCTTTACTACTTTGCTGTTCCTTCCTTCTGAAGGCCACAGGTGCCTTTCGAGGATCTTCTCCAGCCGTCTGTGCCTCCTGATGCTCTGGACCTGCTGAAGGGTTTGCTGGTTTTCAACCCAGACAAGCGTCTGACTGCTGACCAAGCCCTCCAACACCCATATGTAGCCAGGTATCAAAAAGAAAGCACTCCGATTTAGTTATGGATTAGAGCTGTGATCGTGTTTTCCTCAAAAGTATTTTAAAGATTGTAGAGATGTATTTTAAACAGTTAAACTCTGCTATTTCTTCTTTGTGCTAAAGTATGCTGCCTGTGCTCAAGAACAGAGAAATCAGTGTGTTTGTATCAATATAATTGTTATATCTATAAAGTGCTGTAATTTATCAAAAAAGTATCATTTCTATTACTGCAGGTTCCATAATCCAGCGAAGGAGCCAGTTCTTAACAATGATGTAGTGCTACCAGTGGACGATGATGTACAATTATCAGTGGTTCAATATCGCAACAAACTTTATGAGGTACACAATGAGAAATAAGCATCCAGGAGTTGACACTGAGTGGAATTTGCACACAGTAGAACTTTTATCACAGAAATATTGTCAAAGCTTTATTTATTATTAATACTTTTGTAAAAGTTTATCTGATCGGACTAATAAATGTAGTATATGGTCTTCTTCTCTGCCTCCAGATGATACTAGAGAGGAGAACTAACCAAGGGATGCTAAAACTGGATGGAGAATGTGTCAGTAGTGGGGAGAAGCCCAGTGTGGAGAAAAAAGAAAAGAAGAGCCTAGTAGCAACAAATGGCAGTGGTGATGAGGATCATAAGAGAAAACCACAAAAGGAAACAACTGATGACCCAAACAATGTTCCTTCACATATAGGCATCATCAAAACTGTATCCACCCCACCTGCTGTAGAGAAGACAAGTCCGTTAACTACCCCTGGCTTGGGCAAACTCACATATAACCCCATCACACATGCCCCAAGTATGTAAGAATATATCTGCACCTGTTCCATACAGAGTTGGGTTTTAAGTCTTAGTACTTATTTTGACCAAAATATGTTTGAGTATCAAAAACTAAACTTGTCACATTTGTAATCACTTTTATCCTTTAAAAGATGTGGTTTAAAAAAGTGTTGTTCTTAGTATTAGTAAAAAAACTCAGGTATTGCAAAGGCATTAGTATAAAAACAGTGCAAGTTGTATGCATTCATTGGAAAAAGCATAAACCTGCTCAATGTAGAATAATCTGTCACCAATTCTGTGTATATGTACACCATATGTATACACACACAAACACATATATATATACTTTTTTTTTCTTAATTCAGATGGTTTTGCTCGGAGTCCAACTGCTCCTCTTTATTTGAACCACTGTACTGCAGCCGTCAGGAAACTAGTAGGACAGACAAGTAATGGAACTCAAACTACATCACCAACAGAGGGCATCAGTCCTAACACAGTAAGCACAGGACCTCAGTCCACAAACTGTTCAGTTTAATTTTCTCTTACTGTAATGTGTTCTTTGTCTTTTATATTTTTCTATCTTTACTCCCTCATCTCACTAGTCAATGGATCAGATTCTTCAGCGTGGACATTCAGCACCTGTGGTCCACAACCGTTCCTTCTCTTCGACCCTTAGCCAAACCCAGAACAACCCATTAGTACGTAAAGACGAGCCATCCCTGTCCCCTGGGCTTCACGTCACATCTGCTCGGCTGGTCAGTTCACAGCACCTCAGGAATCAGTGCCAGGATGAAGTTTCATTCCTCACATGCATGAAATAAGGATTTAAAAAGGGAATGCATGAAAACATCTGGATACTTTCTTAGGTCTGTTTTACAAAGCTTTGTACACATATTTTTTTCTTATTCCTATGCAGAACCAACGCTCCAGTTCTCTTATTCGTGAAGCTCGGCCCCCTCCCCGGTTCAGCAAAAAAGTCTTTCAGAGTAACTGTAATGTTGCAGCTGCCGGTGACCCTCGGGCTAAACTAGGCAGCTATTCCCAGGCCTATGGTACAATCAACAAGACTGAACTGGACAATCTGCTTCGAAGTCGCCCTTACAAACACTAGCTGCTCTTATGTCAGTGCTTACATAGGGGCTGAAGACTGTGTTTAAACACATAATAAAGTTTGCCTTTGTATAACATTTTAGACACGTGGCTGACTGAAAGAGATCTTGTAAAAAGAAACTGCTACTGTAAGACTGTTAGGTCAAACACTTAGTTCTGTAGAGTGTACCCATGGAGACATGGATTTCCATTTGCTGCCTGTGACAGTGAATACATATTTGTAAAGTTTAGTATGACTTCATATTACATTTGTCAAACTGTAACAGCAATTCATGTGAGTATGTACAGTATGTGTGTTAGTTTCATATGTTCCTCATGTTGCCTGTAGTTGGACACAGGAGGTGACAGCCTGGACCCTCAGGCTTTTTGGGGGTGTTGAAGCTGTTGAGCTGGTTTTCATTTTTTTTCATTCGGACTATTGCACTAAAAGCACCAACAGAACCCACCTAAAACTAGACTTATTTTTTTTTTGCAATGCAATTCTTTTAAGAATGACTGCAGTTCAATAGAAGTCTCTCTAGCACTTTTGACATAGGAAGCAATTTAGACACTGGATTTATAAATACACTGGGGAGACTAGATTTGGCTTTATAGGATGAGACTGGACCAACAGCATGTTTAAAATCTGTTGGGACTGACCTTGTACTTAGGCGACATTTATTATTAGCCAAATCTAAGCCCAATAGTCTCAAACAATAACTTAAACAGCAGAACTTTGCGATATTTTTATATGCTGAACAACCTCTGATAACAGAGCCATAGATAGAGGCACAAACTGACCACAGACACTGCCTGGTGGTGATAATATTAGGAAAATAGTAAGGATATTGGAAATGGGTATATATTTTGTAAAAAAAAAAAAAAAACATTTCTCCATTTCAATGTTAAATATTTGGCCATTATGGCGTTCTGTTCAAAGTTGCATTTTACACACTGCTTCAACTTTTCTTGACAGCTGTGTTGTATACCCCTGATACACCTGGAGAATAATTATCCATGTTCATCTACAGTATTATACAATATATCACATATTAAGACTGTGTTTATATTAGTGCATCAGTTTGAAAGTGATCATAACAGCCGTCATAACATCAGTGTTCGGGTTTCCTACCCATAACGATTTTATGTTCCTACCCTCAACCATAGGATAGGAAAGATGAAAACGTTTTGCCACGTTAATATGTATTGTATATTTATGACAAGTAGACAATGCATTTTAAAGGCCAATGTGCATTGTTAGATGAATGTAATTAAAAACTACCTTTCACTCTGACTTAGAGTAGAAGATCTACTCAAGTAAGATGGTTCACAAGTGTAGTGAAACGAGCAATTAGGTAAACAAGCTGCACACCACTAATAACAAACCACATGACACGTAAATGTCACGCATCACGTAGAACTCTCCAGATCTAGATACTTCTAGTGCAGTATTTCAAAAAGGCAGCAATAAACCTTTATTTGCACTTTTCCCCCACTCATGAGACCCGTAACGATGTTATTAAATACACTGCGTCACCGTGACAGACGCTGATAAATTGAGTCATTTTGTGTAACAACCGGAGGTTCCCGTTAGTCCCGTGAACACGTCGTGAGCTGTCGTCAGCGGCTCTCGCCTTCGTCCTCGTTTTTCAGTCCAGACCAACCTGAGGACGAGTGCGGACGACTTATGTCGGCAGTTGCTAGGGAAATAAACGCCGTACAGGTAGGATAATGGTGTTATTGTTTCGTGTGTGTTGTTAGCAGACATTCTTTAGTGATTAAATGTGGTGGTGGAGGTAGTTTTGAGGATAATGGACACCGCTTAATTTAGCATCCTGCCCGTCGCGCGGTGTTACTCAACGTTTGCAAGAAAGGAAAGTAGTGAGTCAACAAAACAGATGCCATTACCAGACCTGCACATACATGGATATAGTCACTATATATAATAAAAAAGTCGTTTGGCTGTAAAAGAAACGTAGACAATGGGGGAGCCGCGTGTGGTCACCCTCCTAAAATAAAACCGATTGAGCGGAGCCATCATGGTGACGCGGCTAGCTTGCTGATTGGGACATCTGTCGCATATCCACTGCAAGTTCGTCCACATTCCTTTAAAATAGCTTTGGTAGCGTGGGGGTTATTTGTGAGTATCATCTGACAGATGCTCGCAGTGTCGCATTTCTCTGCGCTGTTGAGGCCTAGATGGAGGTCCGCCTGCTGTAGATACTTCGAGACAGCGAGGACCGCTGTTTTTAGAGGATGTGGGTTTCAGCCGCCGGCCAGAGCCTGCAGACGGTTGGATGTTTGTTTTTAGCAAAATGTGTTATTTTATTGTGCTGTTCGTTGAACGCGTCAGCCTGAACACGATTACATATTTTATAATGTATCGTTATATGACATTTAAAACAATTTTAGTCATGATTTTATTATTTATAATGTAAAGCTACTTGCATCACATTGATAATGAAAACAGTTTTTGGTGTATTGGACTATATGGGATTTGTGGGTTATTCAAATAAATCCTGGCCGAGATTGCTAACAATAGCAAATAATACCTTAAAGTATTTTTGTCTAATGTGATTAAGTTTTACATAATTTTCCCATTAAACATCACAGATTTGCCACAAATCTATATGATGTAATATCTATATTATGCAATATCTCTGGATGTAATCATAATGCAGTATAGATGAGATCCTATATGTACTTGTTTATAACTATATTACTACTAAATAGCTGCTTTATCCTCGATGATTAGTTCACTGAAATCTAGTTTGATAATGTTGATTAAAAAGTATGCTGGGTATTGCATTTTTTCTAGCTTTTTAACTCTTGAGAATTTGCAGAGATTTACAGAATTTATCTGTTTTCATTTAACTTTGAACTCATAAACTCAGTGTCCCTGGGTTTTCACTGTTTTTGGCTAATCCAGCGAATTAAATACCTGGACAAAGAAATCGCATAGTGTCTCTGATGTATGCCAAAACTGACTCCAGACATATTAATAAATACAACTAAGTAAATGTCTCCATTAGCCAAAACTGGTGTTTTCTCTGTACAGTCTAGCTCCCACATTGACTTTGTCAACCTTTTCTATCTACAGGTTGAAAGTTTATAGTGGAAAGTTTTTCTTTTTCAAGTCTGACTCCTCTATATTGCCTGTCTGGTTAGCTTGTTATCAGGATCTGTAAGATTAATTAACAATTTTCTATTGATTTATATTTTTATTTTATTATAATATATTTTATTTAGGTGTTAGGAGTAAATCTTTCCACGATGACCTTTCTGGTGTGTCTCCATCTGGCTGTGAATCCAACTTCTCTTAAATCAGGGATTACAGACATTGAGCTTACGTTACAGCCTCTTCCTGCAAAAGGCATCTGTGCATATCATGGTTTAGTTTTGATGGTATATTTGAGTGGGGAGATAATAAATGTACACTATTAATATTATTATTTTTTTAAGATTTGTATTTTTAAATGTCACCTGGTACTTGCTCACCAAACCAGAGCAATAAAGCTATCTTGCCAACCCCAACTCCTGAAATTGCCAACTGCTTACACACTATAAAGATTCATTAGTTGATTTAAACTCTAATATAGTCATAGGTAAGATATGGTTTGTTGGAACTGTATCTGTTCCAACAAAGTAGAACCACCAAGGAAAACATACTATCTTAATTCAGTTTTACCAAAAATGTCACACCTATTATAAAGAGTATTTCAGATTTTATTCACTGTGGCAGTAGAATAATCCTGTATTATGCTAACCGACCCAAAGTGCAGCCATCTGTTACAAGGCAAGGTGTCTGTGGGTTTGAGTCAGAACTGCTGCTGACACGGCATATCATGCTGACTTTATTCTGCCAAACTGCTGCATGGGCTGGCAGACAGTTGACATTGTGATGTACCAATTGCTTTAAAGACATGAGTTAAAATTCAGCTGATTCCACAGAATCAGATTAATTTACTGTGAAACTTCCCCTTCCCACAGGTTGCAAAGTGAGTGTGAATTTTATCTTAAGTCATGCTCAATCAAAGATTACAGTTTCTCACTTTAGCATATGTTAACATGCTGACCTCTGTAGACACTGTGGTGTTTGTGTTGCACTTTGTCTTTCCTGGTGTTGTTCAGGCATGCACATAGTATGGTTGTATATGGAGTTGTCGAGGTATTGTTCTAGCCTAATTGTGTTAACACTGCTCTCTGGTTTGCCCACTGAATACCTCCCTTCAACAAAATTCCCCTAGTGATATCTATCAGCAGAAGCCAGAGATAGTGGCACTGTCTTTATCCAGAACACCGGGGCATCTCTTCTAAGAGGATTTGAAATCTCCAACGTAACGCTTGCAAAGCTGTACGAATGGTGCCTCAAATGGACTCCTCACTTTAAAAAACTGTAATGACTGTATTCACTTTCACCATTTTTCATTTCACAGAAATTAAACTATTGTGACTGCTGACCTGTGCAATTGAGATTAATGGCTGCCAGAGAGGACAGTAACTTGTCTTTTCCTTTATTGGAGTTCATAACCTTTTGTTCCTTTTCTTTGTGTAAAACCTGGATTGAGCTTTGTAAAATAACTAGCTGTTTTAGTGATTACAGCTGCATGTATCAGTGTACTAGGACCCATGGAAAAATAAATCTGTTGTCAAAATATCAGAGGAGGCTGTCTCTAGTAACTTAGCTGTTGTGACTTCACACATTTTGCACATTTCTGACATTACTAACACATTTTCTTGACTGTATGGTATTATACCAAGTCATTCATCATAAAAATAATATTAATATTAATAATAATAAACCAGTAATGATTAAATCAATATAAAAAAATACCTCTATTGAACATCTTGTATAGCTTCTTTTTAAGCTTTTGCGTCAGTTTGGCAACATTGATATGAACAATTATTTAATTAGTATTTGTTGAATTTCAGAAGTATATTGTAACACCTTGTCTGCAAGTTGTTATATTTAAAATGAATAACCTAACGTAATACAGTATAACAGTGAAGTATAGTAGAGCTAAAATGTCTAAGGAATAACAAACTGTCTCCATCTGCTTGTCTGTTAGTTTGAAAAATTTGGACTTAATCATTTCCAGTTTTCATACTTTTGCAACATATTAGTTCCCAACAACAAATCAGTTAGTTGTGGAGCTAGAAAATATTATAGTTTTCATACCAATATGGTGATTTGGTGATTTCATCCTTTTTTTTTTAGTGAGTTACTTTTGTTAATTTGTTTTACATGGACATTGGACAAAGTAAGGATCACATGCTTTGACTCTGTGTCACATGATTAGTTAACAACTATTGCCTTATTCAGTTAAATCTCGTTTCAGAGAAACCTTAAGTAGAGAATGAAACTCCCCAGGGTAGTGTTAGTAGCCCTGTTGTTTTTGTTTTTTGTTTGTTTTTTTTGCAAGGGAGCTATCTGCAGAAGAAAGATCTCCTATGTTTTCACTCAAATTCAAATCGCTTTAGACCAAACACTGAGGCTTCAAATTATTCATAGATAAAACCATATATAGTATTTGTATTTTTGTATATGTGAAGAATTTACCCAACTAAAGTGCTTAGAATATAGAGTGATGCAAAGACACTTAGTTTATCGGTTAATGTTTGCCTCTAATTCGTTGTCCAATTATACAATCATGGCTTATATCAGAACTAGAGGCAGATTTTATATTTACTTCATAGTATGGAAAACAAATCAGAGAATATAAATTTGGAATTTAAAACTCCTCCACAACATTATTGGTGATCCTCTATGCAGATGTTAAATGAATCCAAAGAGTAAGAGAGTGGCATTAGTGTAGTCATTGTTAAATAAAAACAAAATAGAAAGTCGTTGATATTATCAGATCAAATGAGTTTTTACAGCAGAGTTGTTAGAAAAATTATTGGTATCACTTTGGTGGATGGAAGATGCAATGATTTGACAGCAGCTTTAATTACAATTACAAGACAAATTATAATATTAACAATAATAATTCAACTCTAGATGTTTGTCAGACAATGTACAATGTATAGCAAAACCTGCAGTTACTGATGAGAAATTAATAACTCTTCAACATTGTCTGTCAGA
This sequence comes from Channa argus, assembly GCF_033026475.1. Taxonomy (NCBI): domain Eukaryota; kingdom Metazoa; phylum Chordata; class Actinopteri; order Anabantiformes; family Channidae; genus Channa; species Channa argus. The sequence continues at coordinate 15,605,402 of NC_090197.1, forward strand.
AAATATTCAAATAATAAAGAAGGCATTAAAAAATGTGCCAAGATGCACAGAAGTGTGTAGTCTGAAAAAAAAAAAATAGAACTTCATAAAAGGCTGAAGCACTGTGGGATTAGACAAGGGCTGCCTCTGATTTGGAAACATCTGGACAGAAAATGTGGACTAGCAGAAACAATTAGGCACCTTCTCAATTAATGTAAGAATATTGGATTATATATAACAACCAATAAACAGTTGTCAGAAAGAAACAGTGAGTGTGTCTAGGGGGAAGCTCCCAAGCAAGTCCCTAGAGTTGGTTTTAATAATTAACAACTAGTAGGGGGTGGAAATTTTAGCATCTAGTCCGCCTAACCAAAAGAGCTTGTAACATCTCTGGCTACATAACGATGTCCTGTCTTGTGTAACAAGGATTAAAAAATGTAATGTAACTGGGGAGCCACTTAAACACAATTAGGCTAGCACAGCACCTTTACAAACCCTTAGCCTATGCGCCATGTTATTTCCATGTCCAAGAAATACCAGGAAACACAGGAACAATATTAAAGTGAAGCAAAACAACGGGGTGTGTTCAGAAGTTGACATGTTAAAATAAGTTAAATGGGATCTTTAATGGGCACTTACATGAAGAGTAAGATGAAAGTAACCTTTGAACATAACAGACTGTCAACAAATCAACATCTTGGACTTCACTGAGTAATTATTAACGAAATGCTGTTTCATGGTCACATGATGAGTGACCTACTCTGTGGTAAAAGGAAACAGTTTTGCATCCTGGGGGAAGTTTCACAAGATCACGTTTCACACCCATTCCACCAATGTAAGTTTGGCTCAAAAGATTACTCTTAAAGGTTTACTGACAGATTTTTGTTTTCCTTTCAACTAGGTCAGCAGAACTGCTGTACTGAGTACACTGTATCCCCCCCATTTGTCCAGAAAGCTGGGAAGGATTTTGCTCCTCAGATAATGATTGTAATCTGTTATGATCTTAATGGAGACTGTCAGTATGAAGCCGAGCCAGCACTCACCATGTTTGTCTGCAGTCTCTGACTGTGCTGACGTAGTGATAGACAGACGGGAATCATGACGACACATGCAAATAAGTAAACCCCTTGTAAATGTAAAGGGCCATGGTGTCGTTGCTGCAGTAATTGGCAATATGGTCTCTTCTTCGAAGTAAAGCAGATTAATAATACATTTAGTTACCAAGGCACCACCTGCATCCATGGAAACACTGTCGCCATGGTGTGGACAATATAAAAGTCTATACAGCTAGTGCGGGATTAACAGTTTCATGTTGGTGCGAATGTAGCTTGTAGTCACTTGTGCAGGTTTTCACTTGGACCAGGTACATTCAAAACAATCCTTATTGCTCTAAAAATTTCACCGTGACAAAAAAATACAAAAATTACTACTACCTCTTGGGGAAACCACAGGTAAGTGCTTAATTTATTTGTTAACAAATTCCCCTACCACAATCAGCAGCTTGATTTAATAATCAGTCACTTTTAAGGTAAAAGAAGACAAACCCTAGTTCTTCTCCACCACAAGCAGCTTTTTTATGTAAAAAACTGAATACATTTGGATTTTTTTACACTCCCCTAAACTCAGTTAACTTCTAGTAACTGTGGTTCGTGCCAGCCACACAATTTATTCACTTCCTGATTAAATCTGAAGATATGACTTCCCTTAGCATCTATTGCAGGAGATGCATCTTTTCCAAAATTTCTTGATAGTCCCTCTTCTAACTGTTCTCAGAGTAGTTTGACACAGCGTCCTATCAGGTGTTTTATAATAATTGTCTTACCTGTGACCTGTTTTACAAGCAGTTCATTTATAACTCCATCTTTTTAAAAGGAACATGCATAGGGTTGACCGAGCCAATGGATGCTACAATTTCTAATGAGTTATCCAGTCTCACTAGTGTTAAGCTCAGTGAGAGCAGAAAACCCAGACTGGCTAAGATGATGATGTTGAATTATACAGGGGCCTTGATTTCAATCAAAAATGGGAACAGATTCATCCAACAATCCTCTGGCACTATAACCATTGAGCACAAAGACAAAAACACAAAGTAACACATTTCTGCAATTTAGACATTCACTTTTAAGTTAATGTTCCTTGAGGCTTCATAATAATTATGTAGATTCAGCATTTTAATACCAAACTTCATTAACATGAACAATAATTTGTTTATGTTTGGCAAAAACATTTGTTACAGACTGTAAAAAGCAAAACAGTGATAAGTCAGTGTTTACTTCAGGACACTTCATACAGATTTTCAGTAGAATAAACTGAAGCACGTTCCTCTGCTCCATCTTTCATCCTCTTTCCACCGCACCATTTGCTCATCTCTCACTTTTTGTAATCAGGCAAATGCAGTGTTTGTGTTTTTGCCAGTTTGGCTTAAATGCTACACAGCCATTACACTTTTTTTTCTTTGTTTTTTTTTTTTCTTGCTGCAGATGCAGAAGGAATGTTGAAATGTTTTTCTAGTTGCTGTACATTTCTACTTCTCTTCTTCCTTTAGATTGTTCCTGCAGGAGAGTGAGTGCTCCCCCACACCATGTCCCAGGACAAGAGTGGATACCCTATTATGGGTGAGACTAACCCACTTCATAACAACATCTATGGACCCCCTCAGCCAGGTTTTGGCATGCCCCCTCCCAACTACAGCCAGGCCCCAGGAGGGCCATATCCACCAGCACCTGGCTACGGGCAACCAGGTTTCCCCCAAGCAGGTCCAGGTTTTGTTCCTGGTCCCTACCCTCAGATGCCCTACCCACAGGGACCCTACCCACAGGGACCCTACCCTCACGGACCTTACCAGCAAGGACCCCCACAGCCAGGCTTTCCCGGAGACCCCACAGGTGAGTAATTAAACTAAAGACTACAGGCATTTTGGGAATAGACTTTCTCTTTGTTAGTTACCCTGTTCTTTGTTAATCAGCATTTGAATGTGTCACTTAAGCAATGAACTGTAACATGGCCAAATAGTGGAGCTGTATCTCAGGTCTTTTAACCCTGTGTATGATCCATTCAATTACTTTAAGAATAAGAAACTAGAAAAATGAATGTTTCGGCGCTGAACTGTCATTCCTGAATTAAATACAAGTTTCGCTTTTGGTGAAATAGATGAAATGAAATGTTGCCTCCTTATGTACTGATTAGGCAAGTGTCAAAGCCAGTTGGCCATAAAAACTCCAAAGGCAAGTATATATGACATCATTGATTACATCATCAAAGCAACAATTTGTAAAGTGTAAAACATTTTGAAGATTTTAAAAGATATTACATTGGGTGTGGCTGTAGCTCATTTGGTAAGGCAGTCATCCACGGACCACAGGGTCAATGGATGGATTCCCGGTCCTGGCTATATGTCGAAGCGTCTCTAGGCAAGACACTAAACCCGCAACAGCCAATTCCCATCCCCAGGTGTGCAGTGCCGGTCAAAGCCCAGTGGAAATTGAGAAGGGTTAATAATATCTTTAATCTTTAATATCTTTAATAAAATATTAAAGATACTAAATTGCTGTTTACAACCAATAATGTCCTTTATATGCCATATATATTATATGCCACACATTTTGAGGTTTGAGCGGTGTTTCTAGCTGAAAGTATGCCAAAGTAGCTAGGCACCAAAAAAACAGGAAGATGGAAGTCATGATGATGATGATGATAATAGATTAGAATAACATGCTGAAGCATTTGCAGTAGATTAGGATATTTTTACTGTGAATGCTCCAGCTTTCTTAGTAGATTAGATGGGTTGTCCTGGTTAAGGAGAAAACATTTGTGGATTACATTTAATTTAGTTCCTATTTATCATTTTATTATTGTACATCAACAGCTGCTACCAGTCCTGGTTACCATGGTGATGTACCTCCATCTTACTATGACAATGAGGAGTTCCCCAGCTCTAGTTTTGAAGACAAGAACATCCGACAAGCTTTCATCAGAAAAGTAGGATAATTGTGTCAAATAGAACAAATGTATCTGATGATAGAGCAGATGAAATGCTACCACAAAACAGTTTGGCCTAAAGTTGTCTTCTTCTTACCTACCAGGTCTTCATGGTTCTCACAGTGCAGCTGCTCGTCACGTTCTCCTTTGTTGCAGTCTTCACCTTTGTGGAGGATGCCAAGTACTTTGTGCGACGTAATCCATGGACATACTATGTGTCCTATGCAGTCTTTTTTGTGTCTCTGATTGTCCTCAGCTGCTGTGGGGAGTTCCGCCGCAAGCACCCCTGGAATTTGGTTGCATTGGTAAAAACTTAAATAATGTGTATTTCCCATTATAAACACGTGCTCATATAAGTTACAGGTTGCATACCTTTTTTTTTTTTTTTTCAAATTGCTTTCAGGCAATACCCTCTTCACAATTCAATTCACTGCACTTGTTAATGTGCTTCCTCCCTGCTTCTGCTGCAAATGTTTGGATCATCGTGCCACCACACGATATGAGGAAACAAACTCAGCCTCATGCTGAGTTTAAATGATGTACATATGACCTCTAATATTAATTAACAGTCTAGCAAATACAGATCATTAAGTAGCTAGTTATGACTCATTAAATTACTCTAAAGGTATTTTTACTTTAGTGTTTTAACCATGATGGGTAACATGATGTTAGTAAAAGGGCGACCTCAACAATTTCCTACATGATTCCTGTGGTTCTAGTTTGGGAAGTATTTGTATATGAATGGTATTAAATGTCCCTCTTCCACCTTATATTAAAATATCTCTTTGCTTATGGTAATAAACTCCTCCAGGTAACATCATCTGGAGGGCTTTTCAGTTCAGATCCTGACTAGGGAGGTTCTTCTGAACTAAAAACTCCTTCAGATGATGAAATCTGGAGTTGTTCAGCTGGAAGCAGAGAGATATTTAGATATAAAGAAGGCAGGGGTGCGTTTTTGCCATTCTTATACATCCACTCCCCAAACTAGGTCTTTTGGACATAAATTTAAAATTGGTGAAGTTGCCCTTTAATGAGACTTGAGGGGCCAAAGTAATAGTTACATGTTGGGGCTCGCATTTGTTAAATTAGCTTCACTAACTTAGTGCAGTCTCTCATTCAGCAGTTTTTTTTTTTTTTAATCTTTGTGGAAAAAATAAAACATTTATCTGGATATCTTTCCATATTCTGAGGGTAATTTCCAACTACTACATTACTAGAAGTATAATCTTTATTAAAAAAGTTATTCAACTGTTTAGTTTTAGCATTTTGAAAAACACAGCTCCTGTAGAAAAAAAAAAGAGGACATAGATGTGCTTTCATCTACGTCTAAAGTTATTCTTACCAATGTTTTAGCTCTAATTTCTGCTGTCTTCTACAGTCGTCTGAACTTTTTACATGATATTAATTTTTGCTGTGCATTTTCTGTATCCTACAGTCCATCCTGACCCTGAGCCTGTCCTACATGGTAGGCATGATTGCTAGCTTTTATGACACAGAGACTGTCATTATAGCTGTGGGCATCACTGCAGTGGTTTGCTTTACTGTTGTCCTCTTCTCACTACAGGTCAGTACACACAGTCAGCAACTTGAATGAATGTATTCAAATGTCTAGGCACACAAAGATAAACGTTTATTTTCCTCCTCCTTCACGACAGAGCAAATATGACTTTACATCCTGTCGGGGTGTGCTGTTTGTGTGCTTGATTGTGCTGCTACTCTTCTCCATCCTCTGCATCTTCATCCGCCATAAGATCCTGCACATTGTTTATGCTTCACTGGGGGCCCTGCTTTTCACCTGCGTAAGTGCCACATATTTTTGCCTTTCAAAATTATCACTACTTTCTGATTAGCAATTATATTTTTGTCCACTATGCAGTAAAGTTAAAATTGAACACTAATAAAAATAACCTATGTCATTATTTGACATAATTTAATGAAAAGTTAAGCTGGAGGTTAATTTTCCAGCTGGGATATATACTGTATGTGTTGGGTAATAGCATCCATTTGTCTCAATACTACACAGTCTTCATTATTGTGGTATAAATGGCAAACTTTTTACTAATCAATTCTTTAAAGTGACAATGATGTAGTACCAATAAAGCATCACTCTTATTTATAGATCATGGTTAGTGTAGTATAAGTGTTACGATGTCAAAAGAGGCCACGGCATCATGGCAACCAAAAAAATAAACACAGCCTAAGGGTTAACATATGTGTAACTGACTGACAAGATTATCCTAAATAAGATTTGAAATTTCTAATAAACGTGTGTAAGGGCATCCAGCGTAAAAACTGTGCCAAATCAACAGTGATCAGTGAACAGGGAGGGATCTGCTGTGGCGACCCTGAACTCAAGGGATAAGCAGAAAGTACAAAAAAAACCACTATATAAACGTGTGCACTATTAATATCCATAATATTCTGCTGCCTAAAGGTAAAATATTTGTGGTACATATACAGTATGTTGAGTCCGTGTTACATGGACATATTTAGTTATCCAAGTCACTTTATATCCCAGCTGTGAAGACTATTTGAAATGTCTAATGCCATCCTTGTTTTATCTCTGCAGTTTTTAGCTGTTGACACTCAGCTTCTCCTGGGTAACAAGAAGATGGCCCTGAGTCCCGAAGAGTACATTTTTGCTGCTCTCAACCTCTACACGGACATCATCAACATCTTCCTCTACATCCTGGCTATTGTGGGACGCTCTCGTGAATGAGGCTAAACCTTGGAGAGAACAGCAGGGAGAGAGAGAATGTGTCCCTTTTTATTGTAAAATGTTGCTTACATGTTTTCTTTGACCTTTTTTTTTTTTGTTTGTTTTTGTACACCTGCCATGATATTCTTTTATTTCTTCTCCAAACAGAGTTGGATTTTTTTTTTAAACAGGTATTGGGGCTGTGAAGGAGAGGCAGCCTGTCATAAGATGCAACTAAGGACACTGATATTAAATAAATACAAATCTAGCTATTCACAACAGGTCAAAATTATCTGTCTTAATTTTGATTACTCTGCTTGCCCTAACTTTGCCCTGCTCCTACTAAAACAGATGACTACATCCAGTTTGGCAGGGCAAATACAGTGTAAAACATGCTATCGTGTGGTAATTGGCCTGGCCTTGCTACAGAGATCTAACACAAAAAGAGCTGGAAATGTATATGTTTTGCTTAATATTGATGCAAACTAGCTTTGCCTGAAGAGAAGAGTTTAGTGCTAGAAATTTCCTTCTCCTTCAATCTGTTTTCCCAGTCTTTGTTTTCAAATAGCTGGTATCAAGTTACTGCATGGCAATATTGGAAACACAACTAAAAATGTGTTATGATTCAATAGAACTACCAGAGGTATACCTCTAGCTTTCTTGTCACAGCTGTAAATAGTTAAGTGTATTATTGTATATGATGCCAATATTCTCCCTGTCTCTTAAAGGCATGCTGGAGTAATTCATATGGATGTCACATTTTTGGGAATATGGTATGGTACGGTAATGGTAATCTCTTAATGCTATAGGAACAAAGATCAACATTGGATGTATATGACAAACATAGGCATTAACATTTATAAACTATATATTCTTACAGAGTATCTCAATTGATTTGTATGGTCCCGACTGAAACTTTCGCTTTCTGTTCCTTTTTTTTTTTTTCTGTCTTCTTTCCTCAGCAATTCCTTCTCATCATTACAGTGAAGTTGCAATGTGCTTTTTTTTAAATTTTTTTGATTACAACTTATGTGAAGTAAATTGAAATATTGCTATTTCTGACCATGTTTATATCAAGCTGATCCAAATTTCATAAGAAATATGAAGTAAGTGGACACTGGACTTAAAGGAAATAGTATTTATTACTGATCTAATTCTTGAGCTTAATGTACATAACAAGATTGCCTTGAAGTTGCTGTAAGTTGTTTTAGAGGAAAACAAACTCAGACTGAATTTTACAAAGACTTGATCATTTGGGTTGATTGTGAAACCAGACGTACACAGTTAAACTCTTGCTCAACTAAGTGAAACAGGCAAATTAAATAAAATATGCACAGGGAGTAAATATCCTACACATAAACACAACTTGAATGAGATATTAGACATTACCAGTTATTATTCTGTATATTCTCTTGATTTATTACTTTTTGCACAACCCATTTGCATGTGCTTAAATTGCACACCATAAAGGTATCCTGTTTTGGAAAGAGTGTTATTTGGCAGCCCTGTTAGTCTTTTTTTAACTCTTGTGTTTGTATCTAACTACTATGTAAGTGTATATAGAAATCCTCAGTGGTTTGATGTGTATAGATAAAGTAAGTTATGAGCTTTGTAGGTGTTTGCATTGTATATTTGCATTAAATTAAAAATAGAACTGCATTTCTCTACACTGCTGTTCACCTTTCATTAAAACTAACACAATGTAAGGGTGTAAAACTTTGTGTTTTCATTTGTTCCAACAGTTTGACGCATAACGCTAAATAAGGTCATGGAAATTTAACATCCTGAACCCCTGTGGAAGATTCTATCTTGATGATAAAGGTCAACCAGCTGTACTTTTGAGTTGTAACTGAGTTGGTAATATTTACATGGCGATTAGAAAAACTAACCATGACACATTTAACATTTATTAACAAGGATTATTCAGGCTTACAGGGGTACCTTTGTACATGTAAGATGCACATTTGAGACTGAATACATTAAGACCGAGTTGAAGAAAATCATTTCCACAGCAACATTTGCATTACACATGTTCTAATGTGGCCATTTAAACATGAATATTGGAGTTTTTATTCATTTATTTTCAAATGAAGAAGCAAGTAGAGATAACTGTGGTGGATAATATTTTTTACTTGAGTAAAAGTTAGAATAGGCTACTGCTACCCAGCGATGGTTGTCTTACTCAGGGACATTGTCTCACTGGGATTTGATCATGCAATTTCTGCATCCCATCCTGCTTCAAATCTTCAAAGTTCCAAAAGTGAAATGTATAATAACACTTTTAGGGAAAACATTCTATAGCATTGATGGCTTAGATGTGCATCACTTTAATATTAAAGTGGTCATTTTTATTTGGCTATTTTAGGCTACTGCTGGGTGAGTTTCTCCATTGGGATCAATTATTATAAAAATTCCTAATTTATATCTTATGAGTTTTTTATATGTTTATTATAATCAATTTGAATTAGCAAATAAAATACAGCTGTTATATCTAGGTAGTGGACTAATAAGTGCAAGTTTTGTAATATAGTAAAAGCAAAAACCGTAAAACATAAAATAGGACCCTCAATTCCAAGTGATTTACCTAATATTGCTACTTACGCAGTGTAGGTTACTGTATGTACTTAATTACTTTCCACTGCATATTAATCTGTTACGGCGGTGCACGCGCACCTCTTCTAGGCGCCAAAGGTGGCGAACCTTTCTCGTGCACACGTCCCTTCAGTAGTCAGTAGTTGGGTAACGTTCTAACTGTAGTTTTATCTTAGGCGAACAGTGACCTGACTTGATGAATATGAGCGAAACAGCAGGTTAGACAACGTAAATATAATTTGAAACATATGTTTTTATTGTATAATTTACAAAAACAATAATAATAGATAGAATAGGTAGAAACATTAAAGTCAACACCCAGTGCTTACTGCTAATATTAACGTTAACTTTTAATAAAACAGCGGTAGCAGATTTGTATTAATGTAAATTAAAAATGTCCATTATCTTTATTTATAGCCACTTGTTCACCCATCTGATTTTGCTAATAGTTATTTTGCTATCGGTTAATTTTGAAAGGTTGTTGGTGTTAGGTAAGAAGGGTTAGAAGAAAAAAGTAACAAACGTTAGTACTAGCATTATGCTAACCTAGCTAACAATAAAATAGGCTAGCATTAGCTGTCAGTAGCATTATAACAAAGAGCATATTTGACTTGTATGCTGGGTTGGACAGTAAGGAGGGAGAGGGGGATTTCTACAGGTTGGCGAGGCAGAGAGATAGAGAAGGGAAGCATGATAAGCAGATAAGGATGGAAATGTACTGACAGGTGCCAGGAGTCTGATGGAAGTTGGAAGGAGTTAATGGATGAGGAAAATGAAAGAGAACAATGAGCAGAAGAGGTGACTGTGTGGAGCAGGAACTAGCAAAGATTAGTCAGAGTAAAGTGAGGAGGGGTTGGAGATAATGAAGAATGGAAGGGCAGTTGGTCCTGATGACATACCTGTGGAGATATGGAAGTGTCTAGGAGAGTTTCTGATTAGTTTGCTTAATAAGATCTTGGAGAGTAATAGTATGCCCGAGGAATGGAGGAGAGATGTGATGGTGTTGATTTTTAAGAACAAGGGAGATGTGCAGAGCTGTGGCAACTACAGAGGAATAAAGCTGATGAGCCACACAATGAAGTTGTGACAAAGAGTAATGGAAGCTAGGCTAAGGGCAGATGTGAGCATTTGTGAGCAGCAATATGGTTTCATACCTAGAAAGAGTACAACTGATACAGTATTTGCTTTGAGGATGCTGATGGAGAAGTACATAGAAGGTCATAGGGAGTTATATTGTGTCTTTGTAGATTTAGAGAAAGCTTATGACAGGGTGCCGAGAGAGGAGCTGTTGTATTGTATGAGTACGTCTGGAGTGGCCGATAATAATATATCAAAGGGGTACAGTTCATGTATGAGAGCTGTAAGACAGTGGTGAGGTGTGCTGTAGGCGTGACAGAGGAGTTCAAGGTGGAGGTGGGTCTGCATCAAGGATCGGAAATCTAGAGAGGTGGAGTTAGCCACAGTCAGACAGAATATGTGTGGGAATTAGAGGGACCCAAGTGGAACGGGGAGGAGAGGTGAAGAAGGTGCAGGTACTTAGGGTCAATGGCTCAGAGCAATGGAGAGTGTGTAAAAGAGGTGTGTACAAGCTGGTTGGAACGAGTGGAGAAAAGTGTCAGGTGTTGTGTGATAAAAGAATATCAGTGAGAATGAAAGGAAAGACAGTGGACAGAGACAGTGGCATTGAATTAAAAACAGAAGGCAGAGCTGGAGGTAGCAGAGTTTACGATCTTTGAGAGTGACGAGGATGGATAGGATCAGGGGTAAATAGGACATGAAGTTAGTTGGTGTGAGAGAAGAGGACGGAGAGGACAGGGTAGAGGACTTTGTAATTCTTGTCTGTAGTATCTGAGCTGAAACCCGAGATTACTTGCATTATTTGTGCATTTAGATTTAATCAATCTTAACTTTCTACTATGTAGGTCAGCTGATTGGTGCGCTAGTAACCCTTTTAACTGGTCACTTGCTCAAAGGCACACTACCCGACAACATGCTGGTAAAATGAGACAACAACATTTAACTAAACTTTCTTTGTGTATTTGTGTAACAGGAATCAACATTGATGACTTGATTAATGGTACATCACTAAAAGGAGGTAAAATAGTAACATTTCCACACCATTCTTGAAAACATGAAAGACGGCTTATGTATTTTCTTGTCCTGCTGTCAGATGAAGAAATGCAGGAGCCCAAATTTGAACAGTTGCTGGGCAAGTTAAGAAGGCTCCAGCAAGGTAGTGTTTGACAGGCGCTGACACATATTCGATACATACAATAAGTCACTTCTTATGAAATATTATGTGCACATTTGTTATATTGTTACGCCACAGAAAAGTTGATTGACATGGAAAATTCAGACCAATAGCGACATCTTTTGGACAAACAGGAGAAGAGTTTATGTTTCTTTTACCTAGTTTGTAATTTTTATGCCTCCACTAAAGTTTCAGCGCTGCACCTAACTTTGGATGTTGTAACATATTTCCCATTTTATACAATGCCAGAATGATTTACACCAAGAGGCACAGTAGCTACTTAAATTGGGGAAAAATACGAGTGGATTGTAATTAGTGATGCTTACTTTTGAATAAAAAAATTTTAAAATATATTTTAAAAATCTGTCCTTAAATGTTAGCAGGCTAGAAGTAGCATAACATGTAAACTACAGGTATATTATTTTAATTTAGAATTAATTTAACGTAGGTTATTCGGTAGTCAAATTGAGAGTGCTTTAGCAAATATATATTGTTAGACTTCACCAAAAGTATCCTTGTGGGATAGCTGTAATTTTACATTTTCAAACCGCACTACAATAAAGCATTTTCGTTATTAGCCATAGCGGGATAAGTCACTCTCACGTTTTTCCGACTTCGTTTTGAATTACGCTTATGCTGCTCACGCATGGCGTTGTGCTGACTGTGGGTAAATAGACTTGACACATTTTGTACTTGTCTCGTTTTGTAATTATTCATTACATCGCTGTTCGTACTATCTTTTCTATAGTTCCCATTTATTCCGTACAAGTCCACATGAATTCAAAGCCGTAAGCGCATAATGGAAATGACCCATCTCGACTAATTTCTTTAGTCTTTGTGAGGCTGCACTTCCGGTTCTGCTGCTATTTTCGTAAACTTTAATGAACGTCAAAAACGTTTTAACCCAACAAAGTGAAACAATCCAGGGTGGGTTTATAAGGTAAACAGCTCGTAGAATGAGAAAACGCCGCTGTATGGAGGCTGAGTTTAGCTAGTAAGATTTAGCAATATGCTCCAATGAGAAGGCTGGTTGAGGAGACGATATGCTAATGACCACATATGTAACCGATATTTCTTACGTGAACTAGCATGTAGAACAAAAGCCCAGTGTAATAAACATAGTAAAGATGGGCTCATTCAGTAGCATGCTTCATTTTGATTACAATTTTTTTTTCAAGTCTGACGCTGTTAAAAAAAAAAAAAAAAAAACCCTGAGTCAAACAGCTGTGCGTGCTGAACATAATGGTTCTTGGGAAAATCATATGTTGTCGTCAGTAAGGTACATCCTTACCTGTTACTCCTACTAAGGAGTATCAGATCATGATGAGTGGAGATTCATGAGATATGATTAATATCTCCGTCTTACAGGGAACAGCAACACCTTGTAAGATCCATTCTGATCAAGTTTGTAAAGTTAATTGTGGTCATTTAGTTAAAGTGGATGATTATACTCTTATTTGTGGTTTGTGTACATCGTGATTTCAAAATGCAAATCTACATTATCTGCATTGTGTAATGACCAGGAATATTAGGTAATTCCAGATCATTTTTATGTTGTCATGTTTAAACTACTGTTTACTGTTTACAAGGCAAAAGATTTCTGGAAGAAGAACTTCAGGAAATTAAATCACTCAACAAGTCTTTGCAAATGGAGCTGGGAACTTGTAAGACACAAAATTATCACTAATAATTTAAATGAATCTACAAACGTACTGTGCTTTGTTGTGTGTACCTGTTGCTTATATATTCAACATGTATTAAAGATATATATAGTTCAGGCATAACATTATGACCACCCATTCAATTTAATGCAATCCAATTCAAATACTGCCATGAATAACAAAGGTTATAATTTCTTGGCTGAAACTGTTAGAAAGGTGATAATTCTACTGTGTGTTCATTATTGAGGTCAAAGTGTGTAGATGAGTTGAGCTGTAGTGCATCATAAGGTGGCCAAGTAGAATTCATGGCAAAGCCACTGTATTGGATTGCATTAAATTGCACAGGTGTTCACAATGTTACATCTAATCGGTGTATAGACATGTTTATTTTAGTGTCCTCTATGTTGTATGTTACCAATCGGCATGTTTGCTCAATCATTTAAAGTAGGCCTCTGTGGGTCTTCTTTTCATTTACATTGTCAATGTTATTAGTTTGTGTCTTTTTAATGTTGATTCTTACATTTTTGTTGTTTTTCAAGTACAAACTGAAGCGTATAAACTGGAGGTAATTCATAAAGAAAAAGAAGGTACACATGCAATTAAATAATTGCACATTTAAATATATATATATATATATATATATATATATATATATATATATATATATATATATATATATATATATATATAAGAAAGCAATTTGTTTGTTTTAATATCATGTAGACATTTTGATTGTGTGTTAAGAAAAAAGTAATCTTTTGTAAATACACAATATAAAAATGAAGAAACGTTTTAGTATAATGTTTTTTAAGAGCTGTGCAGGAAGCTGCAGTTCCAGTGTGAGGAGTCTGAGCAGGAGTCCACCAGGTGAGCTCCATACTAAGGGATGAAAAAAATTATTGAATGTCTTTAGCTGTAAGAACTGTGGTTCCGTGTTTTACCTAGTCTGCAAATGATCCTATGGACATTTGTCTTTCTCTTTTCTGTGCGATCACAATTATGTTTCAATATGCAACACTAGATGGCAGCACAGTCATGGTATTATTCTCCAAGGTTTTTTTTTTCTATTGCTGACTGCATCAAACCTTTGTATTCCTATATTCCTATTTTCCTAAATTCTGACATTGAATTTTTCAATCCTGAAATTGACAATGTTAGTTTCTCCAATTTATTACAACCATGTCTGATTTCCCATTTAAATACTAATATCATTAGTACATATAACTGTCAACTATGTAAACAATTTCAAATACCCTAAATGTAATATTTATATTTAAAATTATGAATTGATGAGAGCTGCTGTAAAATGGATTTAATATAATAAAACATTAAAATTAGGATGTGCACCTGTGTCTTTCTGTGCATGTTTTAATTTCCAGCTACTCTCATGTCATTATGGCAAATGAGTGAATTACATTTAAGCATCTAATATATCATTCATTGGTTGGTAGAAAAACAGCGTAATCATTTAAAGTAAATCACCATGGGTCTTTGCTTTCTGTTCAATTTTAAGTTTGTTTCTTTTTAATGTCTAATTCTTACATTTTATTTAATCACCATACCCAAACTTTATGTAACCTTCTAGCACATTTATGCAGTAATAATGTGTGGTTATACCATATATGCACCACATCGTCGTGCTCCAATTTGTTAAGTAAATTAGTGTACTCTTACAAGATCATCCAGTGATGATATATGGTCCTACATAGTGAATTTGCATTGTATTGGTATTGTTCCTAAATGCATATTATCTGGAGATGAGCTAATTTCACTGTTTACTGAATATGGGAAATATGGAATGAAATTCTATCATAAGATGAATATGCTAGGTCTGGTGCATAATCACTTAACACACTAAACTTGTGACATAAAGATCATTCAAAGTGGAATGCACATACTGTAAGGCTGGGTGAATTCATGGTACTATGTAAATTGTTACATTTTTAAAAAATGAATGTACTGAATGATGAATTTTGTGCATTTTGCAGGCAGTTAAAGCAGAACCAGAAAAGTGAGGAACTGCTGGAACAGTACAGATGTGAAATTCAGGAATTCAAGCTTAAACACCGAAAGCAGCGGTGTCTATTTATAGTGCAACACATTTTTACAATAGAAAGCAACTCCTCAAAAAGGCTTGTAAATATATATTTAGTAATGTTTGCCTTTTTTCCTGCAGCATGAAATTTGAAAATCAACTTCATCAACTCATAGAGCAGCATAGAAATCTACACTCTGTCTTTGTAAGGTTTATTTAAACATATTAACATATTCCATCTTTGTTTTTGGGAGTTCTCCAAAATAGAATGATACAAATTAATTGATATTGTATAAACCTAAAGCCTGATATGCTAACACTGACTTCTCCTAAATTACTATTTTAGGCTACAGAGAGGCTCCCATATGAAATAAAGACTGCTGAAAATATGTTAAGTCAGCTATTATCAACTGGTAAGTACCTGCTCATAAAATATGCACATTCTTTTATAAGCATCCTTAAGAACATTTATTTTAGTACATGCATGAATATACATGTATAACATATACATAAATTTGTTTTCATTTCCAACCCCTTGGATCTGGGGTTGTTCTGTGTTTCTTATAGAACAAATGAAGTTGGCTCAGGTCCACCACCTCAATGAGGAGCTACAAAATTTGAGCAAACTGAAGCAGCAGGATACAGTAACTACAGAGACTCAGGAGGAGTAAATATGCATGTTCTGGTACTTTGAAAAATCATAAAAAAACAAATCTATCTTGCTTGTCAAGTGAAATCCCTAAATCTTCTAAATGTGAGAAGGGTTTTATCAGCCCAAGGGTTACATACAGTTCCATACAACTAAAATGTTTGCCTATCACTCTGTGTCAATTTTAATTCTGTTTTTCTGTTAGTGTTTGTTTTTATTTTATTTGGTCTATAAGGCAACAGCATGTTTTCATCTGGCAAAGTTGATTTATTGATGAAACCTGACATACTTTTACATTCATTCCCCTGTAGTAGTGTCCTCTCTACTTACTATGTTTATATTACTTTTGATATTGTGTATTCATATAAATGTTCATATATTTTAAAAACAAAGGCTTTCTAAATGTCAAACAAATTATAAATGTAAATAGTAAAAACATTCACTACAGTAGAAACATATACTTTTTCCAGCATACATCCAAAGTCAGTTTTAGGTTTAACAGAGATTTAATAAAAGACTTTTTGCAGTATTTCAGATACAATGTAATACTCTCTGAGGTTAAAAAAAGAACACATTGACCCTGTGCAACCGATTCTCCTCTAATTAATGCCAATTAGTTTTTACAACCAAGACCAGATTCAAAAAAATTAACACAAGGCACTTTGATAGTACAGTGAGGGTCATCATAAAATCTGTTACTTTGAATATCAATAAGTCTTTTTTTTAATAAATATGTACAATATAATCCCATATAGAAAAACAAGTAACCCCTGAAGTATCCATATAACAATAGATACTACAATCATTTGATGTTCTACACAAAAACGCATAAATGGTTTGATGTCCGTCCAAGCTTTAAAGCAGCCTGGGAACAGTACCATATAACTAAATCTTTGGTTTAATAGTGTTTACAGACCAACAAAGGAGTTCCAAGTCCTGCATAGGGTGTGGTTCTCAAAATGTAAGTGTCTTATGTAAGTAGGCATGGCCCTGCTCCAGTCATGAAAAATTTACTTTTGCTTTCTTTAAGAGGTAATGACTATTTTAAAAGTAGTAGAAACAGGGCACCGTTTTGATTCATGTACAAATTTTCTATTTTTTACAATCAGGCCAACAATATTTTTTACATTTTAATTTACATTACATAATACATATACTAATACACATGAAATGTGTATCGTAATCCTCTATCTGATGATGTAAGATGTTAGGCCCCCTCTCTGAATGATTATTTAACATCTACAACCCTGAGAAGTGGGCACTCATAAGGTTAACACTGTCTTGAGAGGGTAAAGTTCCCTACCCTTTCTTTCAAATTTCTTGTACTGCTGCTGTGTCACCTTTAGAAACACACATTTAGAAAAAACATTTCCCTACTCTTCAATTCAAATTCAGGTCTCACCTGTTATTCAATATAATCTCACATTCATGATTTCTCATTTTATTTATCTCAACCTCAACTCCCTTTTTCCTTTTTTCCAACCTTTTTCCCTTTTATCCATCAAGACACTTTCTCCCATTCACTTTCAAACAACCAGCTATGTAAACACTTACAGAAACACACAACACTGGTACTGTGCACTTGGACTCACACACTGCCAGGTTTTTGACTGTCATATATGTTCTCCAGTCCTCCAGGTGCAACATGCACTTTCTTATATCCTGCAACTCTGTCAGTCACGTTCATACAAGCTCAGTTATGGGTAAACTGTTTCTGTTAGTGAAACATTAGCCCATGCAGCCAGTATGCAAGTAGACTCACTCTTCTTTCTCTCACCGTAAAAGGTTCCAGGTGCCAGGTACAAGGTACCAGGTTTTGGCAAATGGGTACATTCTAAACTCGACAATTGTAGCTTGTTTTCAGCAATTTTATATATTGTCTTTTCAAGTTTTGTTACTTTGTGTTAAAATCCAGCAAAGCCTGCAGTGTTCAGTCACAGAGGTACTTTGGTAGTGATGTTGGCACATATTGTTAATGGGTCTCTTTGATCATCTTGCATAAATAGTTTCCATACAAAACGTTGCTCATCCATCTTTTGTTATCCCAGGCTGTTCCCCATCTGTTGACAGAACAACAGGTATAACAATGAATGCAACAAAATATGAACTCCCAACCATTTTCACCTCTTCCTACTTCTTGTTTTTAATGTGAGGTTTCATGGGACAGGCCTTAGTACATTATTGTGCAGGCCTAATAACACAAGGTAATATGCAAGCAACTGCAAAACTTAATTAAATAGTTTTTCAAATGGTACAATAATATATAACAAAATATATAACAATATTCTAGTTTTGTTCTGTAGTTATTCTGTAGTTTTACAGTAGACTTCTGGCCAATAGGTACACCGGTACAATCTAATGAAATCCAATACAGTAGCTTGGCCATGATTTCTACTTTTGATCGGTTATAATTTCTCAGTTTTTAAGTTGACACTGTCATAAAGGTGATGATATTACTATGTGTTTAATATTGAGGCCATACTGGGTGGTGAAGTACAGGTGTGCATTATATTAAGATGTGGTTCTAATGTTTTGGCCTCCACATTTATTTTTATTGTCTGGCCAAATCTTTAGAACCACCTATTAAGATAATGCCATCCAATATGATTCCAGGACCCACTATTACATCTAATGGCTTGTTATATTTCTTTCCCATCATCTTTGCATTGACAGACTACCTCAAAGCGGCTGTAGACCTTCTTCTCCTTTCTCAAGCTCTCCATCCTTTTCAGCAATCCCTCTCGTTCCTGGGTGTTACTCTGTGGTCGCAGGAATCGATTCTTTTTTAAGGAGTTCTGTCTCTCCAGTCCCTTCTCCCCAGCATCACTTTCTTTGTCTCCTCCTGTTTCTTCCCGCTCCAGTCGGTTTTTCTGGCTGTTAGCCGAGATCTGCTCTAGAATGACTTTGGTGTCATCTCGCAGGTTGCTACTGAACAGAACAGAATTGCCTGGGACCTGGTACCGGGATGGGCCTGAAATCGCAGTTGATGTCTTGTGATTGGCCATCGTTTGATCTGTATTAGTAGATCCTTGGTCTTTTGTTGATGAACCCTGCTTTTTGCCAGAATCTTCAGAGGTCTCTATTACTGGACTCATGACTTTATCATCACCTGAAGATTTTTTTTCTTTATCCTTGGGCCCTAGTAATCCTTTTAGTCTCTGAGTCTGCTTCTTCAGAAAGTCAAGTGTCTTGCCCTCACCCTTTCCCTCTCCAAGTGTGTTAATGGATGTATTTGATCCCATAACTTTTTGTATCCCATCCTTAAAGTCATCACGTGGTAGAGTTGAAGAACTATGAGAGCGACTCTTTTTTAGTTGACTCTTTTCTGCATCTGTAGCATCTGTGGTCAGAATCTCTTCATCACAGGAGATGCGACGAGGACTCAGGCCTTTGATCTTCAACTGATCCTTCTTAAAGAGCTTAGGGGAAGGAATAGGCTTTAGAGACTTGAATAGTTCCTTCTTTTGACCCTCTGAAGTGTTCTCTTTATGAAGTTGAGAGGTCTCTGAAGGCTTCAGGTAGCTCACAGAAGGCTTGGTGGAGATTATTGGTGGTTTTGAAGAACTAATTGAGGATCTGCGAGTGAGCTCTGCGAGTTTTGCAGAGATGTCTAGCCTTTTTGGTTCAGGTTCTTCTGAACAAGCAGAGACAGTTGAGATAATCTGGGTTGTTGTAGTGTTGGGATTAGGTTTGTCAGAAAGGTCTGGCTTTTTTTCAGCAGGCTCTGGGGTTGCTGTCTCCATTTTATAAACAGTTCTCTTCGTACCCTGATCTTTAAAATACTGTAGTGGACTGGTTGGGTCATTCATGTTTAGAGATGATGATGTTGTGACTTCCGAATTTTGAGATGTTTTTGTTGTTGTTGCCTGTTGAGATTCATCATTACTTTTAGTCTCATCTTTCAATCTTACTTCTTTTTTCTCTTGCATTTTATCCTCAATTCTCTCTGTTTCTTTATTCTCTTTCTCCTTTTCCTTTTCTTTCTCCTCAGCCTTCTTTCTCCATTCAAAAGGCTCACGAGACAATGACCTCCTTTTTTCAAGAATCTGGGCCACAATTGAGGAAGTGCGCACTGTGTCTAAAGTCTCATCTGCTTCGGTGGCAGGTGTTAGGCCTAGACTACCACTATGAATCTCAGCCTTGGAAGAAGAGAATATAAGTGAGGAACGCAGACGAGAACTGCGTTGAAGCATTGGGTTAATGCGTGAACGGAATGATTCATGTTTGGAAAGGAAGAGATCTGGAGCCTCTTTCACTTCCACATCTACACCCTCCTGCCTTACTGCACCCCTCTCTGTATCTCTCTCCCTTTCCTTCTCCTCCTCCCTCTCTTTTCTATCTGATACATAGGGCTTCAAGTCACTGACTGAGGCAAGTAGATCTTTGGTTGTGTTTGGTTGTGAGTCTTTACCACTGGTCTCAGGTAATCTGGGCTTTCCAAATCGTGGTCTTAGGATCTCCAGTCTGGGCTGTGAGGAAACATTTGGTGGGTCCTTTATTCCAAATCGTGGAGCTGAAGTTTCAGTAGCAGGCTGCTGGGATGGTGCAGGATCTTCAAATGCATCAGGCCCCATAGGTTGAATCAAACCTTCTTCTCCACTGTCCTCATAATTGCTAAGATATGAGTGAATTCTCCAACTTCTCAGGCCTTGCTTAACACTTGCATCTTGATCATACTCTTGATCAGATTGTTTGAGAAACTGTTTTTTCTCTGGTGAGTGGGGGTGTGTGGGGGAGCTCTGACAGGCATATGCCTGACCTATTGTTGGCCTCTTATGGGAGGAACCTCCTCCATATCTCCCAGCTAATGGTGGTGCATTGTGCCCCTCCTGTCCTCTTAAGTCCTCAGATGAAAGGTAGTCTTGGCCATAGTTTGCAGGCGGAGGTTCCATATCTGAGCGAAAGCTTGACTCTGAATATTGATCAAAGGACAGGTGTGGAGGACGACCTTGAAGTCTGTCATAGTGTCCGTGGCCAGAACCTGGACCAGGCCCTTCACTGTAATAATGGCTACTTTGGGTCTGCTCTCTGTAAATAAAACAGGGGGGTTATTGATTTAAAATTACCAGCCAGGAGTAAGCACATACTTATATAAGATTCCATTAAATAATTGCATTTCTAAACAATCATAAGTATTAACACTTAAATTACCTGTGGAAATCTGTCTCATCCAGATTATTCATGACTCTGTGCTTCATGTATTGCCTTGAAGTCGTATAGTTTTCCTGGGTTCCCTCCGCATAGCTGTGCCTCTTGAAGGCATTGATCTCCATTTGCCTGGACACTATAGACCGTCCTTGGTCAAGATAGGACTGCTGTAGGCGAAACTGTTGCTGGGAATACTTGCCAATTGTAATTCCTGCCCCAGGTTCAAGTGTCTGACGTATTGGCTCATTTCTTCGGAAAGGAAGTGGAAGGTTACGGTCAGAGTCTCCATAGGGAAAAGCAGAGGGAATCTCGGGCTGCCTGCGAAAACCTATGGTGTTACGCAAAGACTGGGTCCTCTTTAAGCCAAACTGGCTGCTTAAATAACTGCTGGTGCTGCTGGTGTCAGTGATAGCAAGTGCTCCGTCTGATGGGTCAATGACTAGAGGCTCTGATTGAGCAAAGAGAATGCGAAACTCTTCATCAAAGGCGGAAACTAGCTCCCCAAGGAAGAGGTGGGCAATGCAGCGGTGGATCTTCTCAAAGGACCACATGAAACTAAGAAAGTAAGAAAGAATAGTGGAGGCAAATGAAGTAGTTTTGATGTATTGCCAATTAAATCAACTAAATTAACACAATAAATGACTCACCTGTAGTTCCCACTGAGTACAGCTCTGCAGTCAGCCAGAATGAAACGATCTTTCACCTGCCCCTTAAATGACTTCCCTGTTCGAGAATGATATGTTATTCCTGCAACAGTTCTGACACGCATCATCTGTAAGACCAAAGTTTGAAAAATGTCAAGGACACATAACACAATGGGCGTAAACTTCAGTGAAACATATGTGTTTTAAGCAAGTAAATCACAATAAATTCCATGGGATAGCAAAGTGTTAGCACGGTCTTTTGAGTAAACGAAAATGGTAAACTCACAGTAATTAAGTCCAAGTTGATTTTGCAGTTGATGACCATAGAGACAAAGTGATGGGCTTCATGCTCATCCAATAGAATGTAAACAGGAACGTGGCGTGCTGCTGCTTCCAAGAGGTCAGAAAAAATGTCAACATCTGTGAACATGTCCATTACCACAGCAATAACCTGAATCAAAGCAAACAAGAAAATTATACAACGTTGTTTCACATAATGTGGTCTCAGTTTGTCTACCTGGGATGTAAAATGATAGCCTAGTTTCTATTGGTTACCTGAATTGTTTAAAGGGACTCTGAGATTGGCGACTGCTTGTCAGTAGTAGATGATAGCGCACAGATTATTATGTACTTGTACATATAGTAACACTTACAGTTACTTTTGATGGGATTGCACAATTTGTCTAATATTTAATAACGCAGGGAAAAGGAAAAGGACATTTTTATTTATTTATTTATAAAAATAATGAACAACAATGAAGGTTCACATCACACAAAGTTATAGAGATGTTGATCCATCAATGAACTGTATTTAAAACATAAGCGTATGTTATTACATTATTTCTATTTGGCTTTATAAATACATTTGTATTGGATAAGAACACCTGTCAACCACATAACATTTTGAGGACTCATGCCTCTTAGAAACAGTTTGCCTTCCCTGTGTGTGAAACCCTAACATTAATTAAATAGACACACTTGTGCCAAAAATCTAAGAGAAGAAATAAGTGCTCTCTATACACATAGACACAAATGGAAGAAAGAAAACAACATGACAACACACCAACAGGTTTGACAGCTAATGACATTTAGTATGTACACTGTGTGTTAACTGTTTAATTTTAATCAAAAGCCAGTCAGTAAAAAATCCATCTTAAAGGGAGTGGTGGCAAAGCTGGCAGTGTCAGATAAAATCACACTAAACCATTGTAAGATCAGATAGGAAATTTGTGTACATGCCATGCAGTCAGTGGCCTGGTTATTAGGTGCACCTAGTTAAACTTATGGGAGCTATGTAACCTTGTTGAAAGGGGATAAAATATAGGGCCATTACACATCACATTTCCTAACCATCCATTTTACTTACTTGGCGTGCATTCTTGATGAGTCTTCTGGCCTGTTCTTTGATGCTTGGCATGTCTGGGTCAGAAGGGTTGACCAGAGTGGTGACCTCTGTGGGTCCAATAAAGCTGTGCTGTGCCAGTGGCCAGCCCAGGTCCAGCCCCGGGGCAGCTGAGTCGGACTGGACTGGCCAGTATGTGTCGGAGGAGCCATCAGCCTCATTAACTCCCACATGGTATGTCAGTTCTGGGATGTTAGAAGTCTGGCTTGGTCCCTGTATTGTGGACTTTATATGTTCAATTTCTGGCTGTGCCAGAAAGTTGACCACATCTACAGTCTTGAGAAACTCATAATAGCCCTAGTGTGACAGGAGAAATCAAAGCTCATTAAACCCAGAGACCCATGTATACATATTTCACTCCTCACAAACACGTGAAAAGTAGTGTTACCTGTATATCGTTTTCTATCAATGCATCAATAGCTAAACGGTACTCCTCCCGGTAGTGTGGGGGCAGGTAGTTTGGGTCAAGGGGGTTATCACCAACAGATGAACTCTGAGACCGGTGTGCCATGCTTGAGGTTAAAGGTCAGTCTCAGAAGTAAGGAAAGGAGGAAGTGGAATCTGTGCAGAAAAGTAATCATAAAGTAAAAGGTCAAAACACAAAGAAATAGCAGCAAAAACTATTTTTATGCATTTATTCGAATTACATTGGTAGTTGTGCCAACTGTAAATAGAGCAACACTCATCTTTGATATACAATAGTCATAATTAAACTAAATATTTCTCAGGGTGGTGAGAGGAAGAGTCCTTTGTTCCAGGATTCACAAGAAGACAGATTATCTAGAACGTCTTACACGAAGTGTGTATTGTTGCAGAGCCTGTGCAGTAAGTTTAACAAGCAGACTTTTCCTATTAACACACCTTTATCGGGACACCATACCACAAGCTTATTAGTAAGGTTATAATTAGGTTAAGAATTATAAGGGATGTCAAAAGAAAGGTTTTCTGTCACACTAAAGAGCCCTGTTTGTGAGTTCATAAGAAAACTTGCAGTTCACAAATGAAAAATCTGGGACATCTATTATCTACCAACTTTGACCAAAGATGACCAGAAACTGGCTTTTGAAAAAAACTGAACATAAAGGTATGAACTAAGAAAAACAACAGGACACAGAAAATACAGTGAGAAGAAAGGAAAGAACAAAGCCAAGTGAGAGAAACGGGGTGGTGTAAGGGTGAGGTGGGAAAGGCACGAAGAGGTGTAAAGACAGGTTCTCTCACATCTCTGCTCAGCAAACTTGTCATGCTGGTGCGTCATGCTGCAAGTACATACTCAGACTTCATCCTGAAAAATCTGTGCCGGTTATCACAGACCGATGTAGGTGAGCATGATGAGTACGCTGCTAGGTATGCCATGACTTGAACCCACTTAAACTTCATTATTGCCAGTGAATGGGGGAAGTCACAAAACAAAACTAGTTGTGAATGTGTAAAGTCTAGAATTCACTGAACAGAGCCACAGGCCTACAGGGCTGAGGGACAACTTCTCTAGTGCAATATATATAATTTCATATTGAGATGTGAATAATCGTATTAAACACATTCATTAGCCATGTTATCACTCGTTATGTTAAGCTACAATGGAATAATGAGGCGATGGTGAAAAAAAGCCGGTAGATGGAAAACAGTCCCCTACCACAAGTAGAAACAATACAAGGTAAACACAACAAAGAATGGCATAGTAACAGTTGGAGCGGTTATTCAGTAGTATGCTTCTGCATACTACAGACATACAACACTGCAAAAACTAATCAATACTTAGTTTACTGTCACATTATAAAAAGAAAAGTAGCACATTCTCATAAACAAGAAGCTGGAACTCTGCAGTGTTTGATTTTATTGCTTAAAATGTCTCTTTTGATTTGTTAGAATAACTAATGTTTAGTTGTACTGACAACAGTACTTCTGTCCTCTTTGTTTAGAGCATCCTTGATCAAAACGTGCTAACACGTCCACAAATTCTCCTCATCTTAAATTTTGGATAATTATAGATGTTTGTTAATCATTATTTGACTTTTTTTTTTGACAATTGTCTTTGGCTCCAACGGAAGGAGCAGACAATCACTGCCTCAAATTTTGTTTGGCATTAGATACAGGAAGGAAGAAACAAGATAAACACATGTGACAAAGATCCCAGGCTCAGTTCCAATCCACAACACTATGTGTTATAGTCATTCAACTGAGCCAACCAGGACACCTCCTCATTGATATTTTATGTAGTCCTGATAGCTGCACACTGCATAGGTCACCTAATGTTGGAGAACGGATCTAACGACCACAAATGTGTAAGAAAATAGTTTAGCACTTGCTATATTTTAGTTACATAACCAATATGGGTTCTGTGTGCACCTTGTAGCTTGTGATCAAAACAGGAAATGTTATGTGAAAACATCACCATGGAAATGTGCAGTCTAAGGAACTGTGGTTGACTGACAGTTATGAGTACTCGATCAGGGTGCGTGTGTGTAACGTGGGGTCTGATTGGGAGTAGTAGGTGTTGAGTAATGTGTACCTACATTGAGAGGTAGTGAAATGTTTTCTGTAAACATTCACACACACTTTGGTGATCAGTGGCGATAGCAAAGGGCCCTGGTCCTAACCCACAGTCACCCATATGATTCAGTGGACGGGTGAGTCACCAAGAAGCCTAGATTAGCCCGGGGATAACTTCCAGAAGGTTGCTCTGTGGTGATTCATCCTCTGGTAAAATGGCTGACATCCTGTTTCCTTACTTTTCTCAAGCCATAGAAATATGGCCTTGTGGCATGCTGATCCACTTCCACAGTTCCACTGTGGACAGGGAGGAATGTGGAAGACATGGTGGTTGCATGGAATCATTTTATTCATGCCAGGTTCCTAAAATGGAACAGTCACAGCTACTTTGATCTGGTTTTCTACTTTATTATGAAGTAAAGGCAATTCGAGGCTTGATGTATATGCAAGTAAATGGTGCTGAAGCGGCAGTAACGTGCATACCTGAGGACTTAAACTGAGAGTTGTGCACCAGCCTGTGCTAATAACAACGCATAATCTTCAGAAAAGCCATCCACCATGTGGGTAAAGCACTGAGTGGAGCATATTAAATTGTGAATTAGTTAGGAATTCCACCTTAGAGGACTTCAGCAACCAGCGCAAATCAACCCAGAGGTGAATATGATAAATGGGTGATTCGGAAACATTTGCACTACACGGGGTCATTCTGCCCAGGTTTAGAATGAAGCAACAAAAGAAAAACAAAATGTAAGAAACACGACTTTCACCACCTCACCGTGTTGACTGGTTTCATATACCTAAACAAATATTGCTGCTTTGTTTGTTGGCATAGCAACTGTCGTAAGTGTCAAACTGCAGAAAGTGACACATGATGGTGGTGCTTGTCCCTCTTTCTTTCGTCTGTCTTTCTCTCTGTGTTCTTCTCTTAGTTATACAACTTTCCATTGCCCACACAAGGAAGAGCCTGCCCCAAATGTACCATAAACAAAAACCAGTTTGAAATACTTAAATCACCACAGGACAGGCAGGAACCAACTAGCTGCCTCTACTTCAGGCTGATAAAACTGAAAATAGTATGTGCCCAAGTGTGTAAATGGCTCGTTCTCAGCATTCCTGATTCAACACTTATACGGGAGAGAACGAGCAAATGTGAAGAAAGAGCAAAGGGAGGGAAGGCTTTTATCTGTCTCAACATGTGAATCAGAGAAGTAGGCCTGAGGAAACACAAACTATGAAGCACAAACTCGATAGAACATTTCTTTTTCTGCTTTCTCTCTGCCTCACTCTCTCTTACACACATATCAGAACACACCTCACTAAACAAACAACGATTGATCCGGCATACCTCTCTAGTCGATGCATTTTCTTTTATATTATGGTGTGGATGGAGGTAGCAAAAAGAATACCTGAGAACAGGTTTGAAGGGATGAGCCAGTAATCTTGTGGTGCTCCTTTCGGGACCTTTCAGTGCTTCTTTTGTCATATAAACACACACTAACACACACACTAACTACATAAGAGCAAACACAGGGCACGAATTGTATCTCTGTATGTCATCGCGCGCCAGCGCATATGCTTGATATGTCACACAACAGACACCTCAAGGTCAGGGGAATGTAAACTGCACATGAGAACACACAGCAGCAAGTATTCGTCCTTTTGGTAACTGTGCACAGCAGCACTGCAAGAAAGTATAGGACCACTGAAATCCTTGTAATTTTTTCTCCCTTAATTAACACCCTTAATGTCTGTCATCTTGAGTGAAAAAACCAATAATTAAAAGCACAGTATTGTTTATAGATAAATTACAACACATTTTCAAACAGACACTGACCCCTTGTAACATATATAATGCAAACATGCATTTTTGTTTTGGCAAGATGACGTCTATAATAAGAAGCACACATACGCAGAGGTACCACAAGAAACTGGCACTACACTTTTCCCCCTTGAATTATAACCACATGTTGAACTATTCCTGTACAGTGACTCACTTTAAATGAATTGAAGCAAAGCCTGTAAAGGTGGAGTTGAAATCAATGCATGGCTTGTTTGGGTCAAGGCTGCAAACAAATACTGTAGACATGTGTGTCTATAGGAAACCAGTGTTTATAGAAGAGGACCTGTGATAGGTGTCTCCTTTGCTCGACAGACAATGACTGTATAATATCTCAGCAATTATCTTTAAATTACAGGGGGTAACCCAATGACAGTCACACACGAAGCCTTGTGCAAAACTAAAGCATTGGACATGATTGTAAAAGTGTCCCTGCCTTTTCTTTTATTTATTACCCATCGTTCTCTACAATCCCGTGCAGTGCAGACAAGGCCCTACACAGTCTGAAACCAAACAAAGGTTTGTCAGTACCAGCCAATGTGGAGCCTTCTGGCATACACTGTAGGCTGTTAACAAACCTCTCTTGGCAAAGCACAGCAGGTAAAAAGCTACCTGAGTGAGTTAATTCGCTATAAAGTTGAGCCAGCAGATGAGGAAAGTAAAATTTAATTCAACTTAATAGAGGTATGATTATATTCCATTATTAAATAATATTCATGTATATATTTAATTATTAGAAAAGAGCAGAAATGATGAGAGATGAGAACAGGGTACAGTTAAAACAGAGTAGGACATAGTGTAATAGAGAAGAATAAGTCATAATTAGGAAAGTTAAGATTATATCAGCAATTAATTAATAGCGTAAAATACAATACAACAAGATGTGACTCATTGAAGCAGAATAGGACACATTTTAACAAACAGCTCTATTGTCCCGTGCTGCGTTTTCGCACGTCTATTATTTCCACTTCGTACCTCCTGACTAGGCTGCAGAACTTGTCTCTTCTCTTTGTGCCGACGGGGATCGCTCTCCTCCGGTAAAAACTGCCGCTGCGCGTCTCTTTCCCGTCCGTGAGTCACATTCCTCAGATCGGGCAAAAATGTCCACCCAAATCCCCAGCCTGCAGCCTCCACACGGGAACTGTAAGCCCAGAGCCGGGCAGAGCGCTTCCCTCGGCGGTGTGAGAACCTCCGGAACCGCCGGCACAGAGCTGCGCGGTAAATGAGGAAGAAGCGGGGCGACTCCTGTTAGGACTTTCCCACCGGTGAGACTCCTCCCAAAGTCGTTGATCGCTGGAAACACACGACCATTGGAAGTCCACCTCCCCTTGGCATATTTCAAAAGTGCTGGCCTTCAAGCATGACTGCTAACTGCTGTTTTCTCTTCTCTAAGGCTGTAGAAAACGCACAAACGCTGCCTAAATGTGTTTCTATGTGTCCCTTTGCTTTTCCACAGTTTTGTGCCTTTTTTTTTTTTTTGGTCTGTTAACAAGCTATAACAGCAAAAGTTATAAATACATATAACGTTTTATTTAAAAGACAAAGATTGTATTGTTTCTTCTTTATGAATATACAGTATGATTCACCTCTCAGTTGACGCCAAACACTGGCTGGATTGTGTTGACTGCTTTGTTTGCACCAACACAAATGTTTGTCATCAGGTTAAGTTCTGTAGGTGTGTCATCAATTTAAAGATGCACTATGAACATTATGAAAAAATAAAGAACTAAAATCTGGCTTTACAACAGTATACAAAAACAAAGTCACAATTTCTCTGTTCAGTAGAGACCTTACTTATTTTGTTGGCTAAATAAAGTTCAGATCTGCTAATTGATGCAGGCTATTTTCCTTTGTAACTGGTCCAACTGTTACAACTTGCTTAATTTATTACTATTTTTGCACTGCAAACGATGCCCCACCACCCCAGCTCTTTTTTTTTAAAGTTACATAGATTCACTTTAAGTCAAATTCTCTGGAGTCAAACATAAATTGTTTTTTTCATCATAAAACCCTTGTGCTGAATCAGCAGACTCCAGCAGTTCCCCATTCTACCAGCTGGATGTGAATCCTCTGTTAAGCCAGCCTCTCCGCTGCATTGCTCAATTCCTCCATCTCTAACATGAGCTGGATTTGCCTGTTGCTGAAGGCCGTACAGGCCCACAGATCAAGTGGATCCAGTGCAGTTTCTCTTTTATGTCCCCATGTTGTGAAGCTTTTGGCAAGTAGTACAACATCATTTAATACGTTAGTTTGTTTTCCGCTTGGCTGAATTAATTCCAACATGTTTGGATTGTTTGAGAAAAAATACTTTTTAAAATTCTATATCTGTTTACCTACCTTTCTTTTTGTACTCTTCAGTACTTCTTTTTGTTGTGATCCTCCTTTTTTGTGTCCGACATACACCAGCAACCATAAGACAAATACAAGGCCCCGTGCCTACAGCTCTAGTAAACCTATAGGTGTACAACTGTAGGTGTGCACTTTATGGGCCGTCCTTCTTCCTGAAATGTGTCTTTCAGACAGATCAGATATATTCGTTTGTGGCTCCAAGATAGATACAAACACATATGAATGTTAAGTTCTACTCCTAAAGGTGTGGCTGCAGTTTGAATGCCTGCCTGAGTACCCAGTAAGCTTTTAAACACACACAGCCTTTGGGAGCCTTTGCCTGTTTATCCCTGTCCATTTCATGCAAATGTGCGACTTTCAGTGTGACTATGAAAGAGTCACAAGTGTTTGCATACAGCTGTCTTGAGTATCATGAGTATACTATGGCAGTGTGCATGTGTTTGTGAAATGATGTTCAATGAGAGCAGTATGAGTGTCAAGAGAGAAAGTGTCTGCTTACATGAACAAGCTCTAATAAACACGAGCAGGTACACAGACGCTGTAGGGTGCGGCTGCTCCAAAGAATGTGCTTAGGGCATCTTACCACACCCAGCGTCCTTCTCCCTATCTCCCTGCCCCCACCCCTCTCTTGCTGTCTTCCTGGCTCCACCCCTTTTATTTCCCTGTTCTCCTCCCTCTCTTAGTCACCTGGCAGCTGCTGAACAGGTACACAGGTCCAGGCAGAGTCCAGGCAGCAGCTAAATCCTGGCCTGCACCTCAGCATGCCTGGCTGAGGAGTCGGCCTTATCTTGGACTATTTGAATTCAAAGAAGCTTTATTGACATGACTGTTAGAGGTCAGTGTGGACAGTGTTGCTGCAGGCTAAACTGTAGTGATTTGTCCATGAAGTGCAAGATAATGTTGGTGCTGTTTTTGTTATTCAGACTGTTCAGAGAATATATTATTATTGTATATATTTGTTAAATTATATAATTCTATCATATTATATGATCCAATGTTCTTTTTCTTTTTTGTATATGCTCACAAACTAAAGATGGAAGCTATTATTTTGGGGAACAGGCATTTTTTCAAAAATCTCAATGATACACATTGCCTGTGTCAAATAATAATCAAACATTATTAAGATGTTTTTGCACCACAAACCTCCAGGACAGCCTCAGTGCTTCTTTGACCTCTTCGTGACTATAGCTCTACTGGAGGAATTCCTTGATTTCCTCTGAGCACTGTCTAAAAACACATACGACTGTGGTTCAGAATCTCCAATGTGTTCAACTGGGTTAACTTCTGCCAACTGTGAAGGCTATGACATATAATTTCCATACTCATGAAAGCACTCAGTGGCAGCTCATGCACTATAAACAATCATCTGTTTTTCATTATGCTTTTCTCATTTGTTTTGGGCTTTCCTTTCATTTATTACCTGTCTGTATATACCTATAGTTGTAAAATGAAGGAGATTCTGCACTGTAGCCATCTATTGTAAATAAATCCGTCAACATTTTGTGAAGGTTGGAACCAAAGCAAAAGTGGCTCTGAGGGTAAGATAATTTACCACCACCACTAAATTGCATTAATTATATTTCATCTATTTCATCTGTACAAGAACCAACATGTAAAAGAAACAAGTTGTTTTTCATCACTGTTAGGTTGCCAGAAATTAGGTGCACAATCATACCACTCATAACAGGACAATTCAGTTTTTGCAGATAAAACTAATTAAATATACATGTAGTCTGCTAAGAGTGTTTTCCATTGTGGACTGCATTGCATTTAACATAAAGATGCAAATATTTTCTTGTCTATATGAGAGACAAGAACATATATAAAACAGCCTTCAATATTGTAATGGCAATAAGACTGAATCAAGACCCTAACCAAAACTAAAATCTAAAAAAACTAAAAAATTTAAACCTTGATAAAGGTGGGATAACATCACATACATCTATTATGAGTTGGTTATGTTAGATGTTAAACATGATACCGTCTTTTTATTTAGTCCTATTCAGTGAGTTGTGTTTTCAAAAAGAAGAGAGTGAGATGAAAGATATCATACAAATTAGGAAAAGACAGGAGGATTCAGTGGCAAGGGGATCAGGAATTAGGTTGCAGGTTTTGTAGTTAAATTTAAGAACACACTAAGGGTTTTATTTGTATTTTAGCTCAAGTATTTCCACTTAAACTTGAATTCTCTTCTCTTGATGTCTGTAATAGATGCAGCTTTTATTCCATTGTTGTCATTCACTGTTCACTTCAATAGAAATTACTTTCAGTGCTGTAGAACGCTAACAAAAAGAGGTTATTCATGTAAGTGTGCTCTTGTCTTGTCTCCATTTCTTTCACTGTCTCTGCTCACTGTTGAAAGCCTGCATCTTTATGGCCCTGTGAGCTTTCCCAGCATGCTTTTCTCACGCTGTAATGTCACACCTGAGTATAAGGTGACTCTCTGGAGCCTGCGGATTCAAGGTCATCTTTACACCATTGTGCTGGGAGGAAAGATGAACATACGTCCACTTTAAATTTACAGTAGTTTGGTGACTATTTGTATATACGGTATATATGTGAGTGGTATGAAGTGTTGTGTTGTGTTGAGTCTGAGGCACAAACTCATGCCAATGTGACAGCTCTACATTCCAGTTACCACCCATCTAATAATAATATTTCACCTAAGGTTTCCTCATTCTGCACCATGTGCTGGTCATTTTTTACCCTGAACAAGATACTGCTAAATAATTATTTTCACTATTTATTAATAATGTTGCAATGTAACTGTGTGTGTGTGTGTTTGTAAGAGAGACACTTAAAGACCTGATTGCATAATTGCTGTTGTGTTGTTGTAATCATACTTATATAATCACTATCAAGTACTTCTAAATAAGATTTGTCATACAACCCTTACATGCATGTGTGTTATCAAATCCGTGCATCTGTGTGTTTTTGTGCGTCTGTTTTTTTAAACTTGTCAGGAGCCTCTGACAGTGTTTATTACTAGGTTGGGCACCACTCATAAGCCATAAACAGTCCAGGTATAAAGTAGAAGGAAAGTCCTCACAGTGTGTGTTTCTTTTCATTTACAGTTGGTAAGTATGTGTGTGAGAGAGCGCAAATTACCGAATGGCATCACCGCATACCTGCGACAGGTGTTGTCATTTTGATGCTATTATTACCGCTCATGAAATGACGATAATGGTTATAAAGGAAACATCATGCATAGCTTCACAGACAAGATACAATCTGAGTAAACAAAAATTTCTCTTATCAAATCAGCTTGACATTGTCATACTCCTACAAAGTAATATCAATTGAAACTTTGCACTGTCATAAAAAAATTCAAAAGCACAAAAACAAATTTGCCTATTATGAGAATAGTTTACATTTAAAGAATTGACTCAGTAAAATTAACCATATAACAAAGTCCCATTTCAGAATAGTTTGGTTGTTGCCTTTGGACTTGAGCTGTGTTCAAACTCAGTTACCAATCCTGGCTCTTACAGGGAAATTCAATGCAGTTGTGGTTGAGGTTTAAACCATAAATGCTTTTTAAAAACTTACTAATGTCCTAAAACAGGTTTACGTGTAAATGACACTTACAGCAAGATACGGCAAAAAACAGAGAGAAGTTATCAAAGTTAGTGTTACCCTCTTTCAAAGTGGAAAGGTGACACAGATTAGCGTTAACATCAAAAACTTGTGGGCTTTAACTTTCCAAGAATGTCAAAATACGGGCTGGAGCTGTGGATCAGCAGGTGGACAGGACTGATGGGGTTTAAGCATGCAACAATGCTCTGATGGATATCAGTCACTAAACAGGACAGACTGACAAAGCAGTTAAAGATCAGCTTGATAAAAGCACCATCTTCAGTGACCGCTACCTGTTCAATTTACCCAATTGCACCTAGATGTTATTAAGGGGTATGATACAACATTCATGTAATAAAATTCATTTTTGTAATAGAAATGATAATACTTTTTTTTAAATTGTTGAAAGAAGTGTCGATGCAACTAAAAGGTCAGATGGAAGATGGGGCTCGCTTTTGAATATTGGTTTTCTAGAATAATAATTTGAATATTTTGTTTACCCTATTTAAATCAATGATGTTGTTTTTTTGATGGCCTTCATCGTCGTCACCAACTGAGCTGTGTGTGTTGAGTGGCCGCAGAATTTTTACACAGTATATTTACCCTGGTGTTCAGCTGAATTCACTATATATTTGAAGCTGCTGTGCTATACTGCCCCCTAGTGAACTAGAATTTGTCATTGCTTGCATCATGCTTGCAATAATTTACCCGTAATTGAAACAAAAATCGCTTAAACTAATAGGATATGTACAACATAATACATATAATACGTATAATTAGAATTGGTAATGTGATGAGGAGAATGAGAAATGTTAAAAATGTTAAAAAAAACATGGAATATATCATTCATTCTGAGTAAGTCTGCTGAGACAAAAGTGGAAAAGGCGCTGAAATATGTAATAGTTTGTTCTATTTCGTGAAATTACGGATCTGTTTCATTATATTTTATTTTATAGTGTTGTTTTTGCAGGTTAGGCTGGGCTTCATGCACGAGGCAACGGCTGTTTAATTTAATAAATTTCCCTGTAATAAAGTGATAAACTAATAAATAAACCCGGGGATTATCTGTTTGTCTTTTACGATCTCCTTTTAGGTTATTATACTCGTGATGTTGACTCTGAATTATTCCCATTGTCAAAGGAAAATGAAACTATGATGCTATTAAGTTTCGTTTTCCAGAGTAACAGCTGCTGGCAGATAATAAATAGAGGGTGTTTGCAGATCGACGTCCAGAGAACAGACGTCGTTTGATTTGAACGCTTCATCTGGTTTAGCAGAAGCTCTTCACCTGATCACCGAGCACCATGAGCAGATCCACAGGTAAAGGCCTAACGCATATGACCTTCTGTGCATGATGTGCAGAAATAAACATTTTGTTTTTAACGATCTGAAAATAATGGCAGCAATGTTTGTATTTTCAGCGTTTATAAGTGGCAAGTTACAGTATTTTCTATTTCTATTTATTTTTTTATTTAATTTCACAATGTTTTATTTCTAAATCTAAAAGAATGATGTGGCACTCATTTCTAAATGGCAGACTTAGCCAAAAACACTATCTTTACTGTGGGACTAATCTGAATTTTAACTCGTGAGAGTTTAAATTTAGGCCAAGAAGAGGTACCACTTCTGGAGTGAGTTGCATATTTTATTTACTTTTTGCAGAATGGCTTCCTTCCCTGTGGCGGGACACCTTTGATGAGTTAGTGTATGATGACGAAGAACTGGACTCTGAAGAGCAGTGGACTCTCAACTTCAACTACAGCCAGACTGACACAGTCAGCAATAATGAGAGAAAGAAAGGCTGGAGAGTCTACTGCCACTGTGCCTATGGAAAGTATGTGGATATCAATATGTATACTGGTCATCTATATAGATTAACAGTCATTCAGATGCCGACTGATTTTCTATTTTGCTAATATTGTGGCAAAATACAGAGATTGGTTTTGTTTTCCTTTCTGTGACGCCACAACATTCCTGTTGCTACTTCCTGTTGTGTCACATGACAAAGTAATAGCATGATAGAGAACAGGTCAAGTCTTTCTGTGGATAGAAATGGTACTGCAACCTGATTAAAGAGAACCATCACTCATGCTCTGTTATGGTGACTCAGAAGTGCACCACCTATAATGACTAACGATTGAAAAAAAAAAAGAAAATATCAAGAGGTATACTTTTACAAACACTCTTGCATTTTTGATGAATGCCTCTGTTCCTCTGAGGCTCATTGCCTGTCTTCTCATTTCTTTACAGATTCCAGTGCTCGAACTGCTCCAGGACCTGGTCTTCAGCACGAGTGGTGGTGCTATTTCGTTACCGGCTGCGGCAAGGCAAGGGAACAGTGATTATGCGGCCCTTTGGACAGGCCTGCCGCCCTTGTCAAGATGATTGGTTTGATCGTCCTGGTTTTTCTAAGAAAGAAGTGAAAAAAGCCTTGCTCGGGCTGATTGCCAAAATCCGTAAGAACTGTTATGGAGAAGAGGACGACGATGATGAGGATGGCTCTTCAGTATGCTCTACCAAAGTGTGGACCAAACCACATGAAACAGCCCTGTGTGAGGCCTGCAGTATGGGCATTTGCTGTCAAGATGAAGAGTAGAAGCGTGTGTTTATATATGTGTGTGTGTGCGTGCATGCTTGTGCCTGTATCTGTATGTGAGAGGCACTTTTAGAGAGAAACTATCAGTACACTATACTAACAGGTTGTGTACTGGTTGGCTGACATGCTCATTTGGACCCCCAAAAGCCCATTCCCCTCCCCCGCTGTCCAGTGCCGGTCCAAGCCCGGTAGAAATTGGGCAGGGTTGCGTCAGGAAGGGCATCCGGCGTAAAAACTGTACCAAATCAACATGCTGAAAATGGTCCGCTGTAGCGACCCTGAACTCACGGGATAAGCCGAAAGGACCAAAATAATAATAATAATCATTTTTTATTCCTAATATTTTAAAGTTGACTTGGCCAAATATATCAGTATGTCATTAATGCTGTGTATGAAAGGGATATTTCATCAAGACCAATCAAAAGACTGTCAAAGTAAACACATAATTTTGTACCTTTTTATGACTATGTGACTAATGAAGTTTAAATTCACATTTTGTCTTGGTTTTGATCATTCTTTCGTGTAGCCTGTCCTATTATGGTGATATCAGTAAAGCAAACAAGTGGTGGAATGCAAATACTATATATAGATTTACTCAACTATTGTACTTTGAACTTTTAAAGAAAATATTATACGATTTTACGTTTGTCTCTGAGCAAGAAACTGAACCCCTAAAAGCCCATTCCCCTCCCCAGCTGTGCAGTGCTGGTCAAAGCCCAGTAGAAATTGGGGAGGGTTGCGCCAGGAAGGGCATCCGGTGTAAAAAAAAAAAACTGTGCCAAATCAACATGCGAGCAATTATCCGCTGAACTCACGGGATAAGCCGAAAGGACAAAAAACAATTATACGATGTTACGTTTACATTGCTTTATATTGCTATATTGCTTTATATTTCAGGAGCTTTTTATTTACCACTTTATTTCTTTAATATCTGTAGTTATCAATTACTTTTAGGCAGAACAGATGATCAGCTTTTTACGTATGGAAGAAATGAAAAAACAACAAAGCATGATAGTTACATAATAATACAACATTCGTATGATGGTCAGTGATATCAGCTATAAGACGTTGAAAATATTATAAAAATTCAAGTTCTTTGACATTGTAGTATTGCTGCTGTTACCCAGTTACTCTTCTACTGCTTTGTAGTACCAGATTAGGCAAAACTACAAGTACAGTTGAGTGCAAAAGTTTGCATTCCCTTATTTTGCAATATCCAAAAGACTAGAGCAGCAAAGAGCAGTTCTTCCATAAAAGCAAGTTTTACAAGATTATAAATCTATTTTTTATATATTTTCAGTTTTTATTTTGCAACGGTAAGAAAGCCAACCCATAACCGATTTTTTTAGCAGTCCCAACTACCAAAAATCCAGTTTTGAATAAGAATTTTAATAGGAATTGGAATAACATTTAGAATGATTAGCTTAGTTTTAATAAACCTTCATAATTTCAAAAATTAACAGCTGATTTATACAATTTTACTAATTGTAATGATATCTTAATCTGTATTATTATTATCATTATGACTTCCGTACATTTTTGGCACTACTACTACTTCGACATACTTTCACCTAGAAACACCATTCAAACTTCAAAACGTTCAACTTATAAAGAACATAATTTTTTGTTTGCAGCTTTTTGGTATCTTTTAGTCTTTTTAAAATGTCTATAATTGCGTGCTTAAGTTATGACGTCGTCAATGACATATTCAATAACGTCACATTGTTGCCATTGAAGTTTGTCTTTCTGAAAAAGCAAAACTTTCATCTACAATTCAGTTTTTTTCATGTTTGTTTGGTAAATCTTTTCAGCACCGACGCATTCAAAGTGCATTTTCATTTTGGAAATGCTTTTTCAAATTTCTATTTTATTCTTTTATAATTGAACTGTCCTTTATTTGAAAGAGAACATGCTGGGACTCTATTCCAACTCCAACCAAAACAAATGACCAATCAGGTGAGAGCCTCCGTGTGACAGTTAGTATCGCGCATGCGCAGTGGTCTTTTCCCTTCGCCAGCAACAACAACATACTGAAGTGATCCAGCCAGTGTCGCCCCTGCGCTCTCAGCAGCATCAGCAGCCTCCCTGCCGGGTCCGATGGCAGAGAGGATGGTCAAGCGGAAAAGCAGCCGGGGATGAGAATGACAGCGAGAAGACAATGGCCTCCAATTTACGCAAGTTACTGACTGTGCGAGTAGCGACTAAGTGAAATGAGAATGTAAGTGTTACGACTCATCCAATGTCCTGCTGTACGGTAACGTTAGGTAGTTGAGGCTAACATGCCGCGCTAACGTAAACCGGAGAGAACGGCGGCTTGCTAGCGTCGGTAACCCCAGGTATAGAGACCGCTTTGGGTGTTAACGTTTCCTGACGGTGCCGTCACAATCCTGCGGAAACGTTCACACGCAAGGTAAAGACATTTATCAGCAGCATTTCGAATAACCAAGCTTTCCAGATGGGTTAGTAATTCCCACAGACTGACAGTGTGTTGAACAAAGGAGCTTTAACCGAGGGGCCGCATGGACAGAAACCTGCACAGAGAAGTCTGCTGCTGTTTGTTTTGTGCTCCATTTCATGCTGACACACTTCTTCGGTGATAACCACACGAGGTCTGACCTAAATATTTACCCAATACAGGGTGACCTAGCTAATTTTGGTAAACGCTGAAGTGGTTGTTGAAAGTAGCTAGCTCTTCATGCAGCCCTGTCTGACTTAGACTCTCATGTAAGTTTTATGACTCTTTTAACAACAGGGTTTTGCCTTTACCGGTTACAAAAGCAGCAGTATCCACCTTTAGTTTTTAAATTGAAACACATAAGCTGACAGCACGATTGATAAAAGCTGTGGCAGTAGTTTTTTTTTTCAATGATATATTACAGTAGTAACAAAGTAGTAACAAAGTAGTAACGTTATGTTTGATTTGGAGGAAGCTGACAATTGGCTTACATCGTATAGCCTATGTAACACCCGCAGTCATTAAGCCAAGAAACATCTTAGCACCAAATTAATATCTGCTTATAACAGACCCCTAGTAGGAGTGCAGCCAACTACTTTTTATAACCACTATAACCATATAATCATCTATCAAGTAAGACTGTGAAGCACACTTTGGACCCATCTTCTCAGAAGTGAGGATTTAGTGCTTCTCTCTTTTTTAATATTGTAAACTAAAAATGTTTGTACAGCTCAAAAAACAGCCGAACATCTCCGGCTTTTTCTTTAAAAATCTTTATGTATTAGTTACAGATGGATTTCCTGAGCTAATAATTTTACCTCAAACCCCAGTTACCCCCAAAATATTATCACTGGTGATATTACATGTAAAACTTTAGGATGCATGATTCTTGTAATCATCAGTTTCTGAGAAACCCGTAGTGCCAGTGACTTTAGTTCTCGTAAGCTGGAATGACAAGATTTCCCTACAAGATTCATGTGTTTCGGATTCTTGACTCATTAGTCATTAAGTCTTGGACAAGCGTCCAGTCAAAAAGGTAGAGTTGTAATGTTTTCTCAGTCTTAGTCAACCCGAGCTTCAATTGACACGTAGGCTCAAAGAGCTTTCGTAATAGGGGATAATTGCACTGTCACTGCCAAGTCCAAACCGCAGAATTTGCTATCCTTGGAATTCCAGACTTCCTTAATGTCCAGACTTCCTGTCCATATTTAGTATTAGAGACAGAGAGAGACTGGCAGAAATACAGAAGAGTGAAGTGAACTGGAAGTAAACCAGTGTGCACAAAACAAAGATCCAAGCAGACAGATTGACCTATTAACTATTGTAACCCCCACCAACACCCCTCCAAATATACACAAACACTGGGGCAAGGTTCACAAGATAAAACTGCCTGCATCCCAGAACCTTCCAATTCTGAGATGATATTTTCAAGGAGTGACAGCTTTTGTGCAGTCCGTATGTCCCATTCTGTCGGTGTGTTTCCCCTGTCTGTGTCCCTTTCTGTCCCTGTGATGAAATGGGAGGCACAAAAGGGGAGGCAGCCAGCCCCAGTATTCAAATGTTCCAGAGCCCGTCCAGCCAGCGGCCAACTGTAGCCCAACTAAAAGAGGTTCTTTGTGAGTGCCAGACAGATGGCCATAGAATGAAGACTGTAATGATACCCTCAGTGGCCCAGTACACACAGACACATGTACAGACGCCACTCATTACAGGATGTAATGGTGTGTTTATGCGAGCAAGAGAAAGAAAGAAAGAGGTGGGGAAGACGTCAAGGAAATGGAGCAGAACACATTGATAAAGATAGTGATTATTTACAACTTGTGACAAGGCTGAGTGTGTATACGATTCTCATATCTCTTCCTTTTCACTGTGCTGTTATTACTTTTGCTTTGGATGCTGGAATATTATTTTGTGAGGTGAAAATTGGTGTCATGCCCATAAACTAGATTTAAATTCTGAGGAAGATGGAAAAAGATCTGAAAAGATTGTGACAACTTATGAATGAACAGGAGGTTGATAAGCTGTTGCTGGGAGAGTAAACTCAGCTGTCTCTTTTGATTCTTTGGTTTAATGCTTTAGAGGAAAAGTAAAACTGGTTTTGGCCTAGAGTATTAGTGCTGCATGGTTTAACTTAAATGTGCGCACACACAGTCCACTCTCGTATCTCCAGTAGCAGCCTAGCATATAAATAGCGTAATTTATGCAAATTCTTCACAAACACAGCCTCACTGGACTCACTGTGGCCAGCTGTGGTAATATTGACCATGCCTTTCATCAGCTGACTAATAAATCAATGACTTGGATATCATTAACCTTCCCCTCTTGCCTGACCTCTTTTACAATTATCTTTCTGTCTCTCTAGCTTCCTTCTTCTATCCCTCTCTTTCCCTCTGTTTCTGGTAAGATAACATCCGTTCTGCAGCACATCAGCTGATCGATGAAAGACTGATTGATTGAGTCTCTCTCTCTTACTGTCTCACTTCTTACACATCTCTCCCCACTTCAATTACTGTCTTCTGTCTTTTATTCTTTTGTCCTTTTTCTTTCTCCCTCAGCAGGCATAAAAAAGTGCCTGCTGAGGCCCCAGTCATTCGGATTCTTTTCCTCTAATCAGTTTTATCATCTCTTTCCAACTTATAGGGTGGAAAACACTGAACCATGTCACTCTAAGTTGTGACCTGTGGTGAACAGGGGAGGAGGAAGAGGGAGGCGCAGGCAGGCAGGCAGACAAGCACCTGCCACAGCTCCCATCAGGCAGCCCTTTGTAAGCTTGAAGCCATGGGCAACACAGCCACCAAGTTCCGCAAGGCCCTGGTGAGTGGCGACGAGGCCCTGGCTTGGCAGCTGTATGAGGGCAACCCTCAGTTCAGGGACAGCCTGGACCCGAATGCATCTTACGGAGAGCAGTACCAGCACAACACACCCCTGCACTATGTCTGCCGCCATGCCATGACACGTCTGCTCAGGTATATACATATTATATTTTATTTTCTTTATTTATTTATGATCAAGAATTCTGTTGAATTTATAATTTGTCTTATTTTTACGCTGTTGTTTGTTATGTACTTTAGTAGTTATATATTACTGTTAGAAAAGCAATGAGTCACCTTAATTTGAATAACAATTAGCTGTGTGACGGATTTAATAGATTTTGTAGAGTCATCATTTTCATAATTGATTCAGTAAGTTAAGAAAGGCAACTTCATGTACAGTGTCCCAAAGAGGCCAGTTGCATATTCTGTCATTTATGTAAATGACAGAAATTTATGTAAATGACAGAAATACACACAGGTAGGGGGGTCTGGTGGCGGCACCACATTAGTGTGTTTTTTTTTTTTAACCCCCTGCTGGGATAATCAGGCTGCTGGCCATGACCACGACAGCTGATTCAGTGACTCAATAGCCATCCCCACGTCCTCCTCCTCCTCCCTGCACTCTTCCTTTCTTTTGCCCTTTCTTTCCATGATTATGGGGGGGTTACAGGAAGTTGTTTGAAAAGGCCAGTCAATTATCTGTGTGTGTGTGTGTGTGTGTGTGTGTGTGTGTGTGTGTGTGTGTGTGTGTGTGTGTGTGTGTGTGTGTTTTGGGGGGGGGGGCTGTGACTCCAAAAGTGCTTAATGTGTCTAAGACTGTGAATATACCACGGTAAATCAAATAGTCGGCTATTTGTGTCCCTTCCTACTAACATGTAATGTGCCTGAGAGGCGTGCCGAATGCAGGGCTTTGCTTCTGATAAGTATCAGAGGAAACGCTTCTTTGTTCCAACAGCTCGACTGGACAGAGGCAAGCCGATAGACTATGACAAACCTCAGACAAAATAAAGACTTGTAGAGGATGAGCGTGGGCTAGAGGATGCAAAGTCTGTTTTCCAGAGTATTTTTAAAATGCATCTGCTTCATGTTGTTTCGCTCTCTTCTAGTCATATCTGTGGGCAAAGACTGGGAAGTAATCCCATGAGATGTGCACACTGGGAGGTTAGAAGTAGATTTTTATTTTTCCTTACTGTACAGTGGGTGTAGTTCAGGAAGTGTAACCCTTCCTTCACAAGAACTATGTAAATAACAACTGCAACTTGGTTACTCGGTATGAAAATTTTATTTTCTGTTGTTTGAAGGTTTGAAGATAAGCCACTGGTCATTCTTTTTGCAATATTGCTATTGCAATTTCAGTATGTTGTTTGCATATCTCTCTGGTATTGCAGTCTATGTATAAATGAAGTCTGAACGTGTATGTGTGTGAGTGTGAGGGCTTGTTTGCTTGTTCAGTGGCTGGCCTTGGTCACTGCTTTGAGTAGCACTGTGTAATTTCCCAATGGTTTGATTTATGTTGGAATGGACTGACACACTTTGGTCAGTGAGACTTGCTAGCAGGTAGAGGTTTATATTTTATTTTAAATTGCAGATCACAATTGTACTTTTGCAATTTAAAAATGCAATTATGTTTAATTTTGATGTTGATTAAAACAAAAGATTAATAGCTCAGTTGTAGCATTTAAACTTATCTGTAAACGTACAGCAAATTTCATCTCTAGTTTGCCTTTAAAAATGTCTTGTCTGAGGATTTCTGCCCTTATCATACTATTGTATTCTAGGAACAGCTTTGGTGTACAACAGCTCAACCGCAGGAAGACGAAATGTCCCAAGCCTGTTGATTTTATTAGAATGGCATTAGGGCCATTCACCCTGAACATAGGATTTTATGCTTTTATATGCAAAGATAGGGGGTGTTCAGTTATGTTTGAGAAGGGAATAATTAGTGATTATTGCTGTGCAAGTAAGTTGGCAGTGCACTGTCATTAAGGGGGAGCTGCAGGGGGTTGTGGCTGACAGGAGAAGAAGGTCAAATGTGGAAAAGCAGGACAGCAGTGTGAGAATAGGCTGAAAGGCCACACAATAAGGAATCATTCAAACACTAATACAGTAGTAGCTACTGGTGTGTCCAAACTGCAGTTAGCAGAGAGGGAGAGGTTTCTTCAAAGCAACAACAAAACATCGTGCAGGTTGGTAGGATAAGTAGCTGCGCACTGGAAAACACACAGCTCCAAAGCAGGGGACACCTGCAAAAAAGGGCAGAGAGGGAGAAAGAAAACTATGGGATAAAGTAAAATGCATGCAGTGGTGAAGGCTCTGCCTCCCATTCTACTTTTGTACTATGTACTATGAGGTCTTTTAAATATGATGCATTTTGTATGTAAGGAGGAGGTTTGGAATTCTATTCCAAACACTCTTGCTGCAGCATATTGAATTAATTGAAGGCTTTCTGGGGAGTTATTAGGACACCTCAAAAATAGGGAATTACAGTAGTCCAACCTGGAAGTAATAAATGCCTGGAGTAGTTTTTCAGCATCACTTTGAGTCACGATACTCCTAATTTTGGCAATGTTCCGTAGGTGGAAAAAGGCTGTTCTAGAGATTTGTTTTGTTTTATGTCCAGGACAAATCCTGGTCAAAGATAACTCCAAGGTTGCTCACAGCAGTACTGGAGACCAAAATTATGCCATATAAAGAAACTATATTGTTAGATGGCACGTTTCTCCATTTTTAGGGCCAAATATAATAATTTCAGTTTTGTCTGAATTTAGAAGTAGGAAATGATAGCACAGGCCT
This sequence comes from Channa argus, assembly GCF_033026475.1. Classification (NCBI taxonomy): domain Eukaryota; kingdom Metazoa; phylum Chordata; class Actinopteri; order Anabantiformes; family Channidae; genus Channa; species Channa argus. Next base: position 15,649,351 of record NC_090197.1, read on the forward strand.
TTATGTCTTTTAGGCATTCTTGAAGTTTGACTAATTGGTTAGTATCTTCTGGTTTCACAGATAAAAATAGCTAGGACTCTTCTGCATAGCAGTTATAATAATGTTGCCTAGAGGCGACAAATACAGGGTGAAAAGTATTGGTCCTTACACAGAGCCCTGTGGAACTTCATAACTAATGTTTGTGCATATAGAAGATTCATCATTAACATGAACAATTTGGAATCTGTGACAGATAAGATTTAAATCAATGCAATGCAGTTCATTTAATCCCAAATCCATGTTCCAGCCTTTGTAATAAAATGTTGTGGTCAATAGTGTCAAATGCGGCACTAAGGTCTAGTAGGACGAGTATCGACACAAGTCTATTATATGAAGCTAAGAGATGGTCATCGGCAACTTTTACTAGTGCAGTTTCTATACTTTGATGTACTCTAAATCCTGACTTGAAATCTTCAGACAGGTTATTACTGTACAGGGTGGTCACATAATTGCTTTGCAACTACTTTTTCAAGGATTTTAGAAATACACGGGAGATTGGATATTGGTGTAATTGGCTAAATCACCTGAATCAGGACAAGGTTTTTTAAGTAGGGGTTTGATTACAGCAACTGAATAGGCCTTTAGTACATAGCCAGTTTCTAAAGGTAGATCAAATCTAATATGAATGTATCTATTAAAGTTAAAACATCTTTAAGCAAATTGGTTGGGACAGGGTCTAAAAGACATGTTGTTAGTTTTAAAGAAGCAATAGTTGAAGTTAGCTTGGCAAGATCTATGGGTCAAACGCAGGATCTATCTGTAGTATTTGTGGGCCAACAGTATCTAGTATCATATGCAACGAGGCTGCAGAATCATCAGCTACATAATCAACTTGTACAGGAGTAAGATAAAGGTGGCTACTCACCACTCTGTGACATGTTGTGGTGAAAACAATGAAGAAATAATTTCTTTAAATTTGTTCACAGGATTTACAGATAAACATCTGTTGTAATGGAATTTTTTTCTAACTACTGTATAGTCCATTATGGGAAATTCAAATGTTATTAGAAAATGGTTAGATAAAGGAGAATTATGAGAAAATACAGTTAAATTATTTATTTCAATGCCATTTGTAAGGACAAGGTCTAGGGTGTGACTAAAACAGTGAGTGGGTTTATTTACCTTTTAGGTAAAAGCAGTTAAATCTAATAATGAAATAAATGCATTGCTCAGGCATCAACAGCTACATAAATGTTGAAGTGAGCCACTATAATGACTTTATCTGTACTAAGCATAAATCAGATAGAAAACCTGAAAATTCAGTCAAAAACTCTGAATAAGGGACTGGAGGACGGTACATAATAACAAATAGAAGTGGTTTTTGAGTTTTCCAGTTTGGGTGTGAAGTGCTAAGAGTAAGGCTTTCAAATGAGTTATAACTATGTTTAGGTCTAAGGGTTTATTGGAAGGCTTGTTTTTGTGTGTATTTTATGAGTAAAAATCCTTTAACATCTAATGTATTCCTTTTGCCTTGAGTTTGCGTTAATAAGATGTTTTTAAATGAACCACTATTCATGCAGCTGCCAGAGAATGAGGTTAAAAAATGTGCCAAATGTAAGAAAGATGAAACAAAGTATAGAATACAAGTGGAGAGATGCAATTTTTCTAAATATTGGAAAGACACAAAGAAACTTTGTGGAGCAAGATAAAAGAGTGTAAAATTAATCAGTAAATGAAGATTTTGACAGACAGACTTCCAGTGCAACTCGCACATCATCACTGCGCACAGATGCAGTCCCTCCTTCTAGCTTCCCTCTTTCCCACCAACACTCATCATCATCAGTCACACTACCACACTTTATCCTCCTGATATCTCCACTCATATTTCTATCTGCTCCTTCTGCACCAATTCTGGCTCTTTCCCTTCCAACTTCCTTTCTAGTATTTATTTTTAGTCCTTATTTCTGTTTGCCTTCAGGTCTTACTTCAGTCCACATCACTTCTGAATTTGTTCTTCCTTCTGTTTTATAATAAATTAATTATTTTTTGCTTGAATCGTGTAGGGCCTTCCTGTTCAGCAAGGAGGGAAACCCCAACAAACGTAATGTGCACAATGAGACGTGCCTACATGTGCTGTGCCAAGGCCCTCAAATCCTGTTACTGCCAGAGGGAGCATTGTCACCCCGGCTGGCCAGACCACAGAGAGACGAACAGCATCGTGCAGAGTGCCTACAGGTACAAACACATGAGCAGAGACAAATGTGTTTTAGTGTACATGTTCAATGTTAGTATGAAAAAAGTGAACGGTGTAAAATCATTGCAGTTGACATGATTGCCAGAATGCTGTTGACACAAATATTGGTGTATTTGTTTCTCTGTCTGTGTGGGTTCCCCGGCTGCCAGATGATCCTGAGCTGGACTGGGGCCAGGCTGGAGGGAGGCCAGTACGAGAAGGCTAATGTCAATGCCACCGACAACCACCACAGCACCTGTTTGCACTATGCTGCTGCTGCAGGCATGAAGAGTTGTGTGGAGGTGAGAGAACGTATGTGTGGCAGATCTGTCTGTATTCTTTACAGTCGGTTTTGGCAAACATTGTACACCCAGGAATGTCTAAACAGTATTAAAACAATCCTCACTTCCAAAGCATCTGCTTTGTGTTTCTTTATTGTCAGATCTAAGGAGGACCATTTCCCGTGTTTTTAAAGACTTACAGCTTTGGAATAAGAAACAAATTTTGTTTCATGAATTTAAAGATGATTGAGGTCTGCTCTAATGTCAGTAGTCTGAACAATTCCTCAGACCTTTTCCCATTTTCCAATCACCTCTACATCCCTTCCGTCTCGATGTACATCCTTTTACCTTTTTCAATTTTTACTAAAATTCCCCGTGACTCCTTTTTGTTTGCTCCAATGTACTCTCTGCCTTTCCTTTCTTCTTTTCTTACACATCTGTGTTTACACTTTCTCCTAACACCTCCTCCTGCTTTCTTTTTGTCTGCTCAACTTACTCACCTGCTTTGTTTCCTTTCTTTTGTTGCTAGTTCCTTTGAATTCATGTTGCTCTCCATCATACAATTAAAATTTTTTGCCATATCTTTTGTTCCTGCTCGTGTCTCCCCCTCCCTCTTATAGCTGCTAATACAGAGTGATGCCGACCTTTTTGTGGAGGATGAGAACAAGTTGACGCCATGTGACCATGCCGAGCAGCATCACCACATCGAGCTGGCCCTCAGCCTGGAGTCACAGATGGTTTTCTCCTCCTCTTCAGCTCAGCAGTCAAACACAGACACACATGGTGAAACCAACATGTTGCAATACAAGGAGGTGAGAGCACAACTACAAGACCTGGGAGTTTCCTGCTGGCCTGAGCTTTTTATAATGAATAAACTGTTTTTTAATGCTATTCAAAGTCACAGATGTTAGTAGGTCAGTGATGTATCAAGCTTCGCTTGACAATGTAGTGCAGGTTGTAGCCTTTTTTTAATAATAAATGATAGCAAATTATATTTTTGTTTTGGACTGTTGGTCTAACAAAACAAGGTGCTGGGGTTTGAGAAGTTATTATAGGCTTTTTTGTCTACCTTTTCATTTTTCATTGTCAAACAAATTAATTAATTAATAATAGATTAATTTAATACGAAAATGGTTGTAATATGTAACTAACTTGCTGCAAAAACATAATGGATGGGTTTCTGTGCGACATCATCAGCAAGCAGTGCATGCATCTGGGATGTACCTAGCATCTCAAAATGGGAATATAATAGCAGTTTAAATTGACATTTTGTTTCGGTAAAATGTCGGAAATCACAAAGATTAATGACCAGAAAATCTGTTCCAAAAAATGAAACCTGCCTGTTACTGGCCTGTTTAACCATTAGCTCCATCAATCTAGTCAGAGCTCTAAATTTTATGAAGCTATGGATCGATTTGCAAGACATTGCAGGAATAGACTCCAGTTTTAACGTAGGACAGTTCACATTATAACGTGTTTGAAGCTGATAAATGCACCTGGGGCTCTTATGAGTTTTGTTTTTGTAATAGGTGACAGATAATAGGGGAGTAGACATAGTTGAATGGAATATGTACCCGTCTATTTCTAAAATTTTCCATAGAAAATGCATATTGGTGTACAAAGTCTCTTCGTTGATCTGTGTTAGAATACTTAGAATATCTGTGTTAGAACAGTACTTAATACTGTTTAAATACTGACACAGTTTGTCAGAAGTAAATACCTATTTGTTCACACTGCGGTAAACATTTGAGTGTTTATGCAGAGCCATGTATATATTGCAAGAAGAGGATCTTCATATATTTTGATGTTGAAATTAAAAACTTAGATAGCAGAGCTCAGAACAGTAAAAAGCAAAAAGTTACATAGGAGGTCGTTATGCCAATGTTTGTAAGGAGGCTTCTAGGCTTAAATGTGTTGTCAGTTGATGTCAGACACACACAGGTCATTTGTGGTGGTGCTACTGTTGTGTATAGGCTCATTTATAATTAATGTTTAACTGCTCCTGTCTCAGTGGGATAAATTTATAGCAAATTTGGCTACCAGAGATGTCAATCAAAGGTGACATGCATTTAGAAATCTCAGCTATATTGTTTTTAGCTAGTAAACATATTGCCTCTAATTAGCCATTTTATGGATTCCCAGCAAGTTTATTTATTTAATAACTCTAAAATGTATATGCTATTAAGAAATTGTGGAGAACCTTTTCCTATCTCCATGATGCATGTGCATCCTGAACCCCTCTATATACTCGAAAGTTTTCAAAGTTTTTTTATATTGTCTTGTTGATTCTTGTTTTTATCCAGCTTAGGATTTACATTATACTGCATTGGCCATTTTTGAATAGTTTTTCTTGTGTGTAACCACTGAAACCCACCGTTCCCATGTCAGCACTCTTACCACTCACCTTCAGATGGCACCCAAATTACCTTCCTCATCTGTTCATCTGTTATCTAGAAACAGCTTGAACTGTTTCTTAGAAGTATTACACGTATACCTGTGCCAGTGCTTCTCAGGGTCCTAGTTAAACATAAGGCACCTGCTTCCAGCTGACATAAGTTTGATCTTTCTTCCTACAGCCCATAATTCCCACCCTCACTGCTTTACATCCCAGCCTTTTTCATCGCAGTTATTGTTACTTTCTATAACATATTCTAATTTAATACTTTTCTTGTTTTTATTTAATCTTCTTATGCCTTAACGGTTTTTGGTATTTTTCTAATGTTTCTCCCACTTTATACTTTCAGCCTTATGAGGGACTGAAGCTTCAGGATCTGCGCAGGTTGAAGGACATGCTGATTGTTGAGACGGCAGACATGCTGCAAGCTCCGCTGTTCACTGCCGAGGCATTGCTTCGTGCACATGGTGTGTGTTTGTTTGTTAGAGAATACTGACATTGTGAGCCTCACTGGCCCCTCAAAGTGTTTCAGCATGGTTCCCTGTCTAAACCTATGTGGAACATCCTCCCTCTTTCAGACTGGGACAGAGAAAAACTTCTGGAGGCCTGGATGTCAGATGCTGAGGGCTGCTGTCAGCGCTCGGGCGTGGCCATGCCCACCCCACCACCCAGCGGATTCAATGCTTGGGACACCCTACCCTCACCCCGCACCCCCAGGACACCACGCTCACCCCTCACACTCACACTCACTTCCCCCACTGACAGCTGCCTAACACCTGGAGAGGAAGGCCTGGCTACGGTAAGACAGCCAGTTATCAAGACTTTAATTGGTATTTTTGTGGCAAAACTGTTTGTTTTTGTTTGTTTGTTTGTTTTTGGGTTGTTTGTTTTTTAACCTGTTGTAGTTTATGTTTTAAATGGTACTGTTTTCGATGTGCTGCTGGATTTCAGTTTGAATGTAGGCGCCTGTGTTAGACTACAATATCCCGTGAAAACATACCAAGTTTCTTAATTTGAGTACAGCCGGTTAATGTTTAATCTTATGCAAAGGAGGTCATAAGTTATCTTTCTAGTAATTACTCCTCTTTCTGCTTTCTGTAGCCTCTTTTCCACTCTTGTCACTGGAGGAGGTGTAATTATATATCTAGTACTTAGATTTCTTCCTGTAAATCTTGGCTGTGGTTTAATTTCAAGGATTTCAAAATGCTCAGACCTTGAGCTGTTAGGCTACTTTCACCTCACTTCTAATCATGAACAAGATAAAACACATTTGGGTGTATTTTTGGAGATATTTGGGATTTAATATTTCTTTACTTTAAAGGAACAATTAACCTGTCTAGAAACATATGTCACCGTACATTTTTGGGAAAAGTACAGTTGAATGGACTTAAAGCGCTTTAAAGCCCCTTTCAGACATGCACTGGAATTTAGACATTTTCCAGACTTTCTCTGGGGTCTGTTGACCCTGACATTTTTACCCAGCCAGCTCCCTAGTGCAAAGTCCGGATTATCTCCACCCAAGCTCATTTGTGAATAGAAGAGCTGATACTCCAGAGGATTCACCATGAGTGAGTGGACTTGCAGATGACGTCCATTTCCTGCAACTACCGTGATACCGGGCAAATACAAACAACCGAAGGTGAAGAACTCATTCATTCTTACGAACACAACAACAATGTCGAACTGGAAGGACAACGAAATTTGTAAACTTTTGTCGGTAAGGGCAGACCTGGAAATCGTTAAACAAATACAAGGAACAGCACAAGATTCTGTGGTATAAGACCAGATTACAAAGCAAAACGCTGTCACTTCGGCAGCTTTGTTTTGGCGTCATGTCCTGCCCTCTGCTCGAAGTGCCCAAGCACTACCCTTTGCCCAATTACACATAATATGAGTATTTCTTCACAAGTAAGAATGCATCTAGCATGGAATATCTCCCAATGTTGGTTACATGTCTGAAAGGGAAACTCCTGACAATGTCAGGACCTGATCCTCCTGACATTCTTTAGAGTTCATGTCTGAAACAGGCTTAAATCACAAAGTCACAGTCAGTGTTTCTTTTGTCCTTCCTTTTGTGTATACACTACAAAAATCAAAGAATTTTAGGTAACAAATTTAATGGTGTTATGAGTTCATATAGTGAATGTTAATCTAATGTACTGCCTCTGTTGTCTCCATGCAGTGTGGAATCTGTCTCTGCTCTATCTCAGTCTTTGAAGACCCAGTGGACATGTCATGTGGTCATGAGTTTTGTAGATCCTGCTGGGAGGGGTAGGGCCCTTTGTTTGTGTGTAAAATGCTCTTGCATACTAAACTGTCACTGTGTTACACTGTGTCTGCTACATTTTTATGTGTACATGTATTTTGTTCTCAGGTTCCTTAATGTAAAGATTCAGGAGGGTGATGCTCACAATATCTTCTGCCCAGCTTATGAGTGCTACCAGTTGGTGCCAGTACATGTGATAGAGAGTGTGGTTTCCAGAGAGATGGACCAGCGATACCTACAGTTTGATATCAAGGCAGAAACACAATATATTTTCACAATATATATTTTTTCAAATAATTGGCACAGTACTGCTAAAGTAATGCTTTTCTTCTGAGTTCACTTTTTTGCGTGTCTCTAATTTTAGCTTACTTCTTGCTTCATGATGTTAGTCTGTTGATGAGTTTGTTTCTTCCGGTTTTTGTCACATGTCCCAGTCACTTCTACTCTTCACATGGTCTGAAGTCTTTTCTTCCTCTTTCCTTCTTATCATATCTCATTTATATGTATCCTCTTTTTCTGTCTAATCTCCCCCATCTAACTGTCATCCCCTCTTCTCACGCTTTTTTCCCACCAGGCATTTGTGGAGAACAATCCTGCTATCCGCTGGTGTCCTGCTGCACGTTGTGAGCGAGCAGTGAGGCTAACCCGGCCAGGCCCTGGGGACAATGACCCCCACAGCTTCCCTCTACTGCCCTCACCAGCTGTTGATTGTGGCAAAGGTCATCTCTTCTGCTGGTACACTTAATGATTTATTGGCTGTATACATACATGTAGTTATGTTACATAGTAATTTCCACACATATTCTAACGATAGTGTTACTGACCCAATTCTCTTTTAGTAAATTATCGTTCACTCAAAGCTTTAAAGAATTATTAAATTTAGCTTTTGGAAAACTATGCGAAAAAGGTACATTTTCTTCAGTACAGCACAAAAACTTGAACTAAAAGGCCTTTTAGAACATCAGTGGTCAACTCTGACTTCATTCTTTCAAGATTTTTCCCACTTATTTTTCTAGAAAACATTGCCAAGTTGTTATACTCCATTCTGTCTTTGTGCATTGTAATTTACAATATCCAATTCTCTGTTTATGACCCTGTCTGAAGGGAGTGTCTTGGTGAGGGTCATGAGCCATGTGACTGTCAGATGTGGAAGAACTGGCTCCAGAAAGTCACAGAGATGAAGCCTGAAGAGTGTAAGTTTATTCCCTGTTTGTGTATCCAGGAATTTTCTGCTTTAATAGGTCAATCATTTTACCTGCACCTTAGTGAACTGGCACCACATTAAGGGATTTAGCAGCTGTAAGCACAGCCTACCTGGATGTGGCTTATGTATTTTTATAGCGTGCTGGCAAGTGGTTAGGTAATTTGCCAAATGTGTCCATGTGCTGGACAATGTATTGCAAGGCAGGTTAAGACATAACTAAACTGTGTGTGAATGCCTTAGTGTTTGTGTGTGCCTTCCACAGTGGCAGGTGTGAGTGAGGCCTATGAGGATGCTGCTAATTGTCTGTGGCTGTTGACAAACTCCAAACCATGTGCCAACTGCAAGTCACCCATTCAGAAGAATGAGGGCTGCAACCATATGCAGTGTGCCAAGGTATACACACTACTCTCTGTCAGCTGTGTGTCACAGTTTCTGGTGACTGTTTATATTTGCATTATTTCTATCCTATTATTTAGTTTATTTGATTAAAATAACAACCCCCCCCTCTTTTAGTGCAAGTATGATTTCTGTTGGATCTGTCTGGAGGAGTGGAAAAAGCACAGCTCATCGACTGGAGGCTACTATCGCTGTACTCGATATGAGGTCATCCAACAGCTAGAGGAGCAGTCCAAGGAAATGACTGTGGAGGTACACACAATGGAAATAAACATCCAAATTATCAAAGTCTCTCACTAATATAAAACTGAACACAAAATAGATTTCCACAAGTGTACATTTACCTTTTCACATTGCAACCTGCAATTGCTAAATACTCCATCCCTGTCAGATTTTATATCATTGAACCACAAGTTCATATGCTTCACTGGATTTAATTTCTGCAGACACACTGACACACACTCCAAGGGAAAATCAAAGTTGTATTTTGTTACAGGCAGAAAAGAAGCACAAAAGTTTTCAGGAGCTGGACCGTTTCATGCACTATTATACTCGCTTCAAGAACCACGAACACAGTTATAAGGTAAAATGTCCTCAACACATACAGTATACAGATTTATAACAATTGAAATTCTAAAAAATGTGTAAATGTAACGATTATTACATGTCAGACATGTATTCTTTTCTCTCTGTCTGTTAGTTGGAGCAAAAACTGCTGAAAACAGCTAAAGAGAAGATGGAGCAGCTGAGCAGAGCATTCATAAGCCGTAAGTTTTATACTGTTCAGTATGGAGGTTTGGTTTACTGCTTGTCAGCTGCAAATTGAGTCATTTTTAGGTTCTTTCCATAGAGTGCATTGTTTTCACTCTTCACCATTTATACCCAAGGTTTGACTGTTGTTGTTTTTTTCTTTTTTTCTTTTTTTTTCTTTAGAACAGTTATATTTGCTGTAATTCCTAAAATGAACAGTAGGAAATGGACAGGAAATGTGGAGGGTGGAGATGAACTGCTTTTATCACAATTTATTATTTCTATCTAAAGTATAATATTTTTGCAGAGATAGAGACAGCAATTTCACAACCTTTAAAACAAGGCTTGTTGGGGAACTGTTTTTGTGTGTCTGCAGGGGAAGGCACTCCTCCAGACACACGGTTCATAGAGGATGGTGTGAGTGAGCTGCTGAAGACGCGGCGCGTGCTGAAGTGCTCTTATCCATATGGCTTCTTTCTGCAGCAAGGCAGCACCCAGAAAGAGATATTTGAGCTTATGCAGGTAATCAAATACACACCTGTCATGCATGAATCCTCTGAAAAACAAAGGCCCTTCTTTCAGTTCCTAAAGACTAATTAGATCCCACAGGGCTAAACTGTCACTACACTTAAAGGGCTGTTAATAAGTTATTTGTTATTTTGAATATTGAATTTTGTATTCTTGTGTGCAATAAAAAGTTTTCAACACAGCCACATTTCATAAGTAACTTTTTTTATATGTTTTAAAATAAATACCTCACCTGATCTCAAAAACTGGCTCACTTCTGGTTATTTGAGGATTATGCAATAGTGTTTTTATTTCTTATTTTATATCCTACACAAAGATAACATTATAGTGATTGAAAGTATTTGAAACCCCAAGAGTTCATTTTCAGTTACCCTTTTGTACACAAATATTATTAGAATTGGATGACATTACCTTTAGTGAGTTGAAAAAGATTCCTTTTTTTTTTTTTAATTTGAGTTTCACATTTCTTTGATAACTGATAAAAATTAGCATGTTCTCTCTGTTTCTTCTCAGACCGACCTAGAGATGGTGGTGGAGGATCTGGCCCAGAAGGTCAACAGGCCATACCTGAGGACACCACGTCATAAGATAATGAGTGCGGCTCGTCTAGTGCAGCAGAAGAGGCAGGAGTTCCTAGCATCAGTAGCCCGTGGTGTGGCTCCCAACGACTCTCCTGAGCCTCCTCGCAGGAAGTATGGATAAATACACTACCACATGTAGTGAGCGTAGTTGTGATTTACTCTGGTTAACAATTCACTTAATTGAAAAGACTTAGGATTTAGAAAACAGAGTATGGGTAAAAAATATCTATGTGCTCACTACTCTGGAACTGAAGTCTGAAGTTTACTCATTAGCTTAATTTGTGCCACGATTCTGTGTTGCAGCTACCCTGGAGGATCATGGGACTGGGAGTACCTTGGCCTTGCCTCCCCTGAGGTAATTACAAAAGCTTAATATGCTGAAACACTAACCTTTAACCTTTTGGTTCATGTAAAGCTACTTCCAAGAAACCAAGCTTGATGCGCTGCATGACCTGCATCTGTATGAGTTAACAGTCATGCATGATTGCAGCTAACTTAGTTTGCTTATTTGTATTAAGATGGGGAGTCGTCACTCTGTACTGGGAGCTGTTGATCAAAGAGAGAGACAGTCACAGGTAATGCAGCATAGTTTCTTGCCAGTTTGTGCATATTCATGGATTGATTATTGTTTTTGGGGTGTTGGATTTTGAACCTGCTTGATGCAATAAGACTTACAACATTTCTTTTAGAGTTGATTTTTGTAATAATTCACATTAAATTACTCCTTGCAGGATTATGCTGAGATCCAGTACCGTCGTAGACATAGACCACGTCGCAGAGGAGACATGCTGAGTCTACACAGTCTTAGAAGCAACAGCAACACGCCAGAGACCAGCAGGAGGAGTGACAATACAGGTGTGAAAAAGAGAGTGTTTTAATTCAATGTACAATTTTAATAAACACAATTTTCATTTATACACTATACAATATACTCTACAATAAAAAAGTATTTTCTTTGGACAAACTCTGGAGCGTATCCCAACAAATTTACTAATTTTGTCTTTTTACTGTGCCCAACAAAAAGCAAATGGGATTTTTCTTTATTGCTCTGGTGAAGGCACACAGGGACATTTATCACTGGAATAAAGCCATACAAAGCACTCTTTATTTATTTATTTTAAATCTGACACTTTCTTTTCCAGAAGGTCCAGAAAGGAGTGATGGCCGTAGGAGAGCGCTGGGATCGCTGGAAGAAGATGACCCAAATGTCTTGCTGGCTATCCAGCTGTCACTCCAGGAATCACGCAGAGAACGGGGTCTGGAGAGTGCCCTGGAGAGAGGGATGGAAGGGAGACTGGAGTTGGAGCGTGTGCTGGACAGAGGACAGGATAGGAGACCGGGTCCTACAGGAGACATGGATGATGTTGCATCGCAGTCTTTCAACACAGATGGTCTTCCAGGAGCCAGAGGGTCCTCCTATCCCACATCTTTCCTGGATCCTCCTCACCCTCCTAACAGGACAGACTCTACTTCCCAGCCTCCCACATCTAACACTCTCCCACTCCCTCCCCCACCTCCCTCTCTCAGTGCAGAGCTGCTGGAGCTGGGAGACAGCCTTATGAAACTGGGGAATATAACTACTCCCTATGACCTGGACACACACACACACAACCAGCTCTGCTCACAAAACACCTATAACCACAGTACTATCACTGCTCCTTACAACACTGAACCTGCTTACAGCGACTCCAGCCATAGACAAAACCAGAATACACAGTTAACTCCATACATGCTCGATCATATCACCATCACAAATTCTCGCTACGATAACAAAGAGCAGGGTTACTGCCAATCAACTGCTTATTTGGCCGAGGCTGAACACACTGCCTCTTGTGCACATGAACGCACACCAAACCCCACCCAAGCCTGTTCGTATAACCGGGAACATGCAGCTTCATGCAGCACACCAAAACCAGACAGCTTTTACAACCCCTGCTCAGAGCATAGTAGCTCTTACACTCAGGAGCGATCTGTCACCAATGCTCTTGAACGCCCACCCAAATCAGACCCCCAGCCCCCTGCTCAGTTGTGCCTCCCATCTCCTGAGCTTGAGCCGGAGCTGCTGCTTTCACCGGTGATCCCCCCAGGGGGCCCTTTCACTCCCAGCGATCCTCAGAGTTTGGAGGCCCTGGACCCCACAGCCAGTGCCCAGCTGCTGGACAACATCATGGCCTGGTTTAACAACAACATCAACCCTCAGAACAACCCTCAGAGCCTGGCTCTCATCCCATCCCCACCCACTACAGAGACTGACTCCTCCCCTGACACACACACTGAGACTGAGTCAGAGAGCCAGACCTCCAGGGGCGTGACCCCTGCCCCACTCTGGCAGCCCCTGGAGGGCGAGCCAGAAGCAGACAGAGGTTCAGTGAATCCCCGTCTAAGTGCTGCAGCTTTGGAAGGCCCAAAGACATCAAGGCCAAAAACTCTGGAGCTGGAAGGCAGAGAGGATGGTGAGGAGGGTGTGGAAGGTGGGTGTGTGGTTGATCTGTCGCTGGACGAAGCGCACACACACCCCTGTCCACTCTCCCTCCATGGAAACAGTCCTGCACATAATGCCCTTGCCACAGAGAGGGATTTACACCTCGATCTTCAGTTAGAGGGGGACCACTCACCTGAGGAGTGGGAAGAACAAGTGCATCTAGTGTGAGAGAGTAGAGAGAAAATTGTGCTAAGTAGAGGAAGAGAGAGAAGGTGTAGGACTTTGGGGTTGAGTGATTACTATATGAAGAGAGAACATGAAGCCCAGTGGACTTTGTCCAGTAAAGATGATGTCACATGTTATTTTTATTTATTATTTTGTATCGTTTAGAGCGCTTTCGTCTGGCAGAAGAACAGACACACTGTTCTTTGAAAACAAATGAGTGTTAAAACAGAGTGCATCAATGGAAAGCTACTGATATCATAACACACAAAATATTGCACATGTTCATTTTATTTATTTCCAGTATCCTGTATTTGTTGTCTGAGTTTGTTCAGAGTGAAGTTTTGGTGCTGATCAAGCTGAAATCCAAACTCGCCTCTTATACCCTGACTTTATTAACACACTGACCCAACCACAAGCCTGTTCAGAGCTCCAGCAGCCAAAAATAATTAACTGTAAACTTGGAGCTTTTTTAGCGTACTGTACAATCAGGGGGCCTAATTCAGATTTTTGGACCTTCATGCACACTGTGCCTGCTTTGTTAGGGAGCCAACATACTGCTGGTCTTTTCTTTTTGTTAGGCTGAAAAGAACGATACGCCTTTCTGCTCAGGCTGGGTAAACGTACTTATATGACGTGCTTATCTGGATTTTATGTTGGTAATAATTCTTTCCAGTGACCAACAAAGAGAATGTGTTTTGCCCTCTGCACAGTAAGGTTAGAGGTCAGTCTCAGCTACAGCACATGTGAGAGTCCGCGCGAATTTAGTGTCTGGCTCAAAGGCAGTTCGGAATTATGGGTGTTAAGTTTCAGGGGGAATTGACCCCCCTGCTATATTTCCTGTTCACTGCACCGCCCTGTTACTCATTTCTTTTTCTTTTATTTTCTTTTTGCATTCATCACAGTTGAGATTTAATCCATAAACTTCATCAACATTGAACTATTTTACAGTTGCTTTGGCTCAGTTTTCACTGTTCAAAACATTTAACACAAAATGCTTCATCATTTTGGCTGCCAAAGCTCACATAACCCACAAAATAATGAAATGATACTTGATACTGTATATTTATCTTTGACCATATAATGCTGTCAATCAGCATTGCAGTGTCATGGGTACTTCCACAATATGAATTATGACATATTAGTTTTTTTTAATTACCAAACATGCAGTTTTACAGTAAATATATAGACAATTATAAATTAATTATTTATACAAGTTAAAGTAATGACTCGGATTGTACTTCATTGCACCAATTTTTAACAAAACTTTGACATTTCCATCTTTAAGGTTTGTTATCTTAATTACAGTGAGCTCTTGTAATGCTTCAGCAGGAAAAAAATAAAAATTTTAGAACTTACACTTCTGTGTAAAGGCAATCATGTCAAAATAAGGGAAAATGTTTTAAATTTGTTTCACTGATTCAGTGATGCGTGCACTTGATAACAGGCATAGTGCTCATAATGAGCTCAATATTTTTAACCTTGCAAGAAGAACATCGTTTAAATATAAGAACTTTCTGTTGTTTTGCATAGATCTGAGCCTCGGCATTTGTAAAATAAAACCCAGTGAAGCTTTAAACTTATACATAAGACTTTGTTTTATCATATATATTCCACTACTAATTGCTAGTATGGCGTGCTGTTGATAGATGGGAGATGACTTGGGTTTTACTGTAATTTATTCTTATTTGTTTTTTTTATCCTTTAAAATGTATTTTAAAAAATATAGAGATTAATTTTCTTCCAGTTAAGACCAAGAAATGTTAGGTCTGTGTGCCTTTTGTTTCAAACGTATTTGTTATTTGTTGTTATTTAATAGTGTCATTAGTTTTTAAACATGGTAATGAAAGCTAAAGGAGGACACGCAACCTTGTCTATTCCATAATATACTGAGGATCTTGATGTACATTAGTATTCTTTGACCTTTCAGCTCTGGTTTAGCTTACTTTACCTTATGGATGGCAAGGAAATTGCTGTGTTTTTGACCATTTCACTTATTTAAAAACTGCTTTGAGACAATTTGAACCCGTTGATTTTTAGAAATGTTCCCTTTATAATTAACAACCGCTTTATCTGCATTTTGCTCAGATTTACTTGGTCTTTGATTTCATAAGGGTCTTGAAATCTGATGTAGTGCACTCCTGGGTTGTCATCTAGCCTTTATCTTAAAACTTTAATGTTTACAATAGAATTAAACACTGCCTCTTGTGTTAAGATATTATTTGGTGCTTTCGAACACTAGATTCATAAGAGTTTTAATCACACTTTGATGATATGCCCAACATACTAAAGTTATTCAGTATATGAGCAAACGCTGATTAGTTTAAATTACTACCTGAAAAAGGAACCACTTATACAAAATGAGACATGCATCTAAAGACACTTATAAAGGCAACTCTTGAGTTTAATGCTTGTTTGAAAGGAAGTTGTGAAGTGGTCCACAGAAAGGGGGAACTGACAAAACCCTAAAATAACCATCTTCTCCTCTCTGTACATAGTAGTATTGAACTGTGAAGGTGTTGGATGGGTATTAAGTGCTAATGATGACATTACATAATAGCTACTCATATGTGAGGGCAACTGCTGTTGTGTACAAATGGCTAGATTCAAAGAATTGCACAGTTTTGGGTTATATGGTGCAACAGAGAAAGAAAATTAATATGGGGTCTTTACTAGCCTGCTTGTGCAAACTGAATGTGTTGCTCTAGTCCAAAGGTGTAAGGCAAGACCTAGAGGACTGCTGAGTGCTGCTTTTATTTTGTTTTTTGTTTTAATTAAGATTTGGAATTATGGTGTCAAGGAAAAAGTCCTGTTCCATTTATAGCCCACATCTAATTTATAGTTTAGCAGTCTTTCAACAGTTTTAAAGTTTAAAAAAAGCAAATCACATTTTGCATTCTCATAGATTATACTTAATACATTCCCAGTCAGTCCATAAGACCGGTGTGATGTGTGGCCAAAACTGTAAATGAAAGCGTCAGTGCAAAGTTTACTCAATAAAAAGAAAAGAAATTGTGTCTCTGTGAGAGTGATTTCCGGTCTGCTTCATGTGTCAGTATTTTTGTTCTTTTCCTGAGCAATGTGATCACCAAATCCTGTACATGTAGGTCTTGTTAGAACTGGAAGGCTGCAATCGATCACTTTCCACTGTTAAATAGTTATCTCATACCTGCCAAATTAACTAATTTCACGTGTTTAAATGCCTAAAAATAGTAAAACACGGTAAGGATCATTTATTTAATCACTTTCGGGACAAAACAAATTTGGGTATCCAGTTACATGCAGACTTATTTCAATACTGATCTACTGGTTGTAAATGCTGTCTTCAAATAAGATTAATAACAATATTCATTTATAATTTTAATAGACACTCAAAATCTTTTATTGGTTAAATCAATGCAATGACCTACACCGATCAGGCATAACATTATGACCACCTGTGCAATTTAATGCAATCCAATACAGTCACTCGTCCATAAATTGAATATGTCCAACATATTTAAAGTTGAGGAGGAGGCCAAAACACAATTTTCAAGCTGTCCTGAAAAAATTGTCAGGTGCCCAAATGAACACTGAAGCATGTTCTGCTTGCTGCAGTCATTTTATGCCATGAATTGGGGACAAATGTATTGGGGACTCAAAATTGTGCCCCATCGTTTTCCATTGTAAGGGCTTTAGCAAAGAGTGATGAACGATACTAATAGAGGCAGTTATTACACATACAAAACTTAGTTCAGTTTGCATATGGAAGCTATAATTGTGAACTTATTTTTTTATTACGCATGTAATTTAAAATCTAATTCTGTTCTAAGATTTTCCTTACCAATTGGAAACTGAAAATCATACAAAAGACACATTAAAAATTCTGGGAACTATCTCCAGATGTTAGTATGCCAGTGAAAATCATTTAAGCAGTAGCTCAATATATGTTTAGCCCTATTTATTCCATTTTGGTAGGAAAGTGAAAACCAGAATTCGCATTTTTTTTAAAACATTCAAATCACTAAATTTTATAACAACTATTAACATTTAAATATAGACAATGCCAGAGTACTTAACTTCTAATAATTATGTATCGGGAACTTTATGGAATTGATTCTTGCAGGTGAAAATTTGATCACTCATCTGTACCTGGTGAAGACGTTCAATACTTCACCTGTAGGCGGCAATGTTGTTATCAGACGTAACGTTTCCTTGTTGCAGTCGCTCATCAATGACGTCACATCAGCGCAACTGAAACGTAAAATTGTTCAACGGCGGCCTGTGTTTTCACTCGAGCGCTGCAATTTTTCTCTTTGGTGGAGGATTTGTCTGCATAATCCATCACCATCATGAAACTAGTCCGGTAAGTTGAAAGTAGAAGTCTTCATTTAGAGGATGATGTGATAGGTGATGATAAAAAACAATGGGATTTCGCCGGATGGATTTAGATGTAAGCGAAGAGACGATGATGAGGCGGGAAGCAGTCAGCGGGTTGAATGGAGGGTGTTCGTGGTTGTAATGACTGGGCTCTAATGTTAAATACTGAAATAAACTCACAGAAACATGCAGACTTGTGACGTTAATATTACTCATTGAGCAATTAGTTTATTTGAAACATAAATTTGAGACCTTTAAGTTAGGTACCGACAATTAGTCGTCGGTCCAGTTAGCGTATTCTCTGGACGTAAAGTTCAGTTAACTTGCTAACAAGCCAAAACAATCAAGTTTTGCATTAGATTAAAATTGCAATCAGTGCAAGAAAGCTTTTAGCCTGCATAATATTGCATTAGTACAACGAAGGGGTGACACTGGTTCTACTTTGTTTTGGTGTGAAAAGCTAACGGCTAGTGGCTCCCGTCGATTCGCTAGCTAACAGTTCGCGTTAGGCTACAATCTGCGAAAATTGTTGGGAAGATGCGAAATTTCAAAACAGATCAACGAAAAGATCAATGCATTCACACTGTAATATTAGCCCTTTCAAACCCACAGGTTTTTGATGAAGCTCAGCCATGAGACGGTCACCATTGAACTGAAGAATGGCACCCAGGTCCACGGTACAATCACAGGTGAGACTCGGCTGGTGCATGATGAACACGTTTACCGTTCAAACATACAAACATGTTCACTTCAGTGAGATTTTTGTCCCTCTGACGTGTTGATTCAATGTAAACCTTCCATCGGGAATTGGAATTTAAAAGGTTTTCTGAAACTGTAAATCTTTTTTTTTGATATTTGGTTTTGTTTTCCCTCTTTTCCAGGTGTTGATGTGAGCATGAACACCCACCTTAAGGCAGTGAAAATGACACTGAAAAACAGGGAGCCAACTCAGCTGGAGTCACTGAGTATCCGTGGCAACAATATCCGCTACTTTATCCTGCCTGACAGCCTCCCACTGGACACCTTGCTGGTTGACATAGAGCCGAAGATTAAGTCCAAAAAGAGGGAAGCAGGTCAGTCTAGAATAGGGCCGGACGTATTGTAATTTCCATGTTAAAAATTTGTCATACAGTAACTTTGACTGTTTAATTGCAAGATTATGCTTTTGCATATGTGCCATTAATGTGGGCATTTCACAGAAGCCTACAAACAGAACAGGTGTGGTGAAAGACCAAGCTTACATCTTGAAAGGTGCTTCCTGTGTTGTTTGGAAATGGTTTGTTAAAAATCAGATCTAAATCAAACATCTGTGATTTGCAAGTTTTTCCAGAATGTGAAAAGACTTACTTCATGGTCTCATACTTCACCCTACCACTATGAGAGAGTAACAGATGTGAGATCAACCGTGACAAAATCCTTTAGCTCTTTAAAGTTGTGATGCCGCCTCATTTTTAAAACAGTCTGCCTAAAGTCCTACATAAAATTTAACACGATGTGCCTCGTAGAAGCATAACTTCTATGGACACTTTGTCTTGCTGATTTTCAAAATTCAGACTGTTGTGAATCAGCTGCATGTCTCTCTTATTTCCCTCCCCCGGTGCTGTTATTCTGCTGCATAACAGACAAAGGTCACAAAGCTGCGTTTTCCTTTACTGTACTGTTTAAAAATGGCGAGCACGCCTTCCAAAATAAGTCTGAGGTGAAGGAGAAATCCGGTTATTTTCTGCTGCATATTTACGTGGATTTTCACTAACCAGGGCACTTAAGTGCATGTTTTAAAAAAAATAATAATAATAAAATAAAATAAGCTTCCCCGATTGCGCAAGAGGGCTGATTACTCCAAGTTACCCAGTTACTTTTTTTTTTTTTTTTTTGGAGAGCTAACTTACAAAGACAATGCTTTGTAACAAAAAGTAGTGTGATGCTAGAGACTTGGAAAGTTGATGGATATTTGATATTTTTATAAATAAAGTGTATGTAGGTTGAGATTTCAACAATAAGGTGGAATTGTTCAAAATGGTTTAAAGTTTAAGCTTTGAAATTAATTATGTTGTGAACATATCTATTTTAGATGCGCAGCCCATATGTCGAGTCTTTGATTAATAGAAATTGTTACTTTTTGTACTGACCATTGGTAAAGGTAATATGGGTTTCTGAGTTTATGCAGCGCTGTCAAAAGTAAATGGCGCACCAGTGGTTGCCGCATCAGCGTTCTATTGCTGACTCTAAAATCTGTTGTTCTGTTATTAAAGTAACTGACACTTAGTGCTTCAGTTAACTTTAAGAATGTTTTATGGCTTGTCTTCACATTCTTTATTATAATTTCTTTCTCTCTCTTTCAGTGGCTGGAAGGGGAAGGGGCAGAGGACGGGGGCGTGGCAGAGGAAGGGGACGAGGCCGAGGAGGGCCACGAAGATGATCACCAGGACATACACCTGTTTCCCATCATACCAGTCTGTGTACAGGATTTTTTTTTTTTGGTTTTGTTTTTTGTATTTTTTTTTTTTTCCTCAGAGGAAATGTTTTATTAATTTCAGGGTGTTTCTGTTTCCCCTTTTTGTACAATAAAATTCTTCTCATTAAGAGGGTAAAGTTGACTCTGTACATTATTACAGCCCTGATGACAGGGTTAGTTTGTTTTGGGGATTCTTAGTTTTCTTATACTGGTTTCATTGAATGACTGAAGTTTGTAAGAGTGGAAATGTTATTCCAAGTACCTTGAGAATTTCAGCCTAAATTGGTAATATTCCATTATTCTTAAGCCACAGATGTGTACAACTGGTAAAAGCACAGTGACTGATGACAACAATCAAGATGAAGATTGGGTGGTTTAACAGTTGCAATGGGAGTCTAACAGCTTTTACAGGTTGATGTAGCTGGTTTTAGTTTTAAAGAGTTGCGTAACAGGTGTAACAAGTGTTTTCCATAAGCAGTAATGATTAAAAATTGACAGATTATCGGGTGAAAGGTACTGCCTGTTTACACTGCCCCCACCTCTAATTTTAGTTTTAGGATTAATGTACTACTGATCGGTCATCTTAGGTGACCTGTGCTTATAGGTTGGCAAAGCAAGCTTTTTATATATATATATATATATATATATATATATATATATATATATATATATATATATATATATATATATATATATATATATATATATATATATATATATATATATATATATATATATATATATATATATATATAAATAAAACTAAATAAGATCTGCATCATTTACTAACGTCTAAAATCAAAAAGAATAAGAAAATAAATAATTAAAAAAAATTTTGGTTTGTTTTACTGTTTGCTCGTGTGAACAAAACCTCACGGCCAAATTACCCACAGCTGCTAGGGCTTTTCAACTTAAGTTGTAATTTTTAAAAGTAAAAAAAGTTTAAAAGTCACTTTAGGAACCCAACTGTGGGATACAAATTTATAATGCATATACTTCATAATGATACCTTATCTTTAATTTCAAGTTGCTCGCTAGTGAATAATTGTAATAGCATCGTGAGAACTGTGTTTAAAACAACTTGTTATAAATATAGAGATCAATATTAAACTTTCAAAGGTGGAAGGAAAGAACATTGTGTGAACAGAAATCAAAGAGTGGCAGCAGTACTGGGATCTGGAAAAGAAGAGTAGATAACTGTATTCCATCTAAAACAGTGTTAGGTCCACAAGGAGCAGGGGAGGAAATAGGAGGAGGTGGCAATGGCCAGGATACAAATAGGGCACAGTATATAAAGTATATATAATACTCCTCACTTAATAGAGAAACATCAGACTGGGCATTGTGAAGAATGTTGGGAGTTACAAACGTTGGAGCATGTTATGTTAAACTGTACATAGCTGAGAGAGAGGACATGATGGGTGAGTGGAGAAAACAAGGAGTGTTAAATGTGGGGTTAAAGGACATACTGAAGCCAAATAATCAATGTAGAGAACAGGTGCAGTATTATTTATTGTCAGGAAGAACGGGCCTGATCTGAAGAATATAAAGGTATAGTATGTGTAGGGAGAGGTCAAAACCAGAAGAAAGCAGCAATGCAACAAATTGGATGCCGGCTGCCAAAAAACCCGAAAAAGAAGAAGAAAAAGAAGTAGAAGAAGAAGTATGGAACATTATGCTAATATGTCTTCTAATCCAGCTCTGTATGCGCATGCGCCATTTGCAAACAGTAGAGCAGAGACGTCTCCTGGAGGCATTTGAAACACAGACCGCTGTAAATTAGTTTTCTTTATCTTAAGCTGGGTTTTTAAGACTCCTGCCGACAGTAGCGTTAAACACTAAGAAGTAACTAAATATGTCCGGTGCTGCCAACGGTCGCTTCTTGTATTTCGCTTTTGGAAGCAACTTGCTGAAAGAAAGACTCCAGCTAGCAAACCCTTCTGCGATATTTTGCACTATCGGGCGACTGAAGGTATCTATTTATTAGGTTGTCGAAAACGGCTTCTCTCGGTTTTCCCTGTTTTTTATATATCGCTTTCAACTCGTGTTTATTTAAAATGCGTCCAATTCCTGGACAGCTAGTTAATGTATCTCATGTTGAAGCCTTGTGTGTGTGTGCGCGCGCGCGCCTGCCATTTCCAATGGTTGTACAACAAATGTCACACATCAGTAGTTTTTAAACAGCTTTTTGTTCACATTAGCAAAATATGTTTAGAGAAAACGACCACAAAGAGAAAAGTCAACATAGAGACAACTGCAAAGATGACTGACAATCTGTTCGTGATTCACTTTCAGTTTAATGACATGAATACTTTACCTACTGTCATGATGCAGCTGCAACAACAGGCTCTGGTGATGGCTGGTGATGGGGGCCACTGCTGAAAAAACAGACACAGCACCTCTTTACATCACAGTAGAAAACGTTTTGTTGTTCCACAGCCTTTTGACCAGGACCCCCACACCCGCATTATTACTGTGTGTTTGTTTTGTCCTTTCGGCTTATCCCGTGAGTTCAGGGTCGCCATAGCAGATCATTGTCTGCATGTTGATTTGGCACAGTTTTTACGCCGGATGCCCTTCCTGACGCAACCGGCACTGCACAGCTGGGGAGGGGAATGGGCTGTTAGGGGTTTAGTGTCTTGCCCAGAGACACTCTCTGGTGTGAGAGTGTTTCTGGGCAAGACACTAACTACTCCTGCTGATAGGGGGAAAAGATGCTGTGAAAAGTTTTTTTAGATCATTACACGTGCAAAAACATAACTTGGGGATTTGTGACACCTTGACAAATTACACTTCGATATATAGCCAGAACCAGGGATCGACCACTGACCCTGTGGTCCGTGGACGACTGCCTTACCAACTTAGCTGTGTGTGTGTGTAATATAATTATTGCAGGACTATAAGCTGAACTTTGGACAATGGGAGAAACATGGGGAGAACAATTGGCATGGTGGAGTGGCCACAGTTGAGTTCTGTCCTGGTGCTGAAGTGTGGGGGGTCATCTGGACTTTGAGTAATGACAACATCACCAGCCTAGATAAGTGAGACACAAACACACAGCTGTTAGATCAGTTCAGCAGTTAATATTTGTCATTACATAACTAACTCAGTGTGGGTTTTTTTTCTTGCAACCTTAGGCAGGAAGGAGTGGCCCTAGGAATTTACTCACCACTGGAGGTTTCAGTGGAGACTGATGAAGGAACGATGCTCTGCAGGACTTACCAGATGAACAATTTCCACGCCTCTCTTCCATCTCCTCAGTACAAACAGGTGAATGCACATTAACACATGGAATCTGGTACAAAATAACACCTTGGTTTGAGCTTTAAAAGCTAAACTCTGCAAATGAATTAACTAGTCGATTATTTTTGTGACTTCATCACTACGCTTATTAATGGTTCTCTCTGTTTCATGTAAGGTATTGTGCCTGGGTGCAGAGCAGAACGGACTCCCAGCAGAGTACCTGAAGAGTCTGAAAGTCATTTTGACCAACAACTACAGTGGACCTTCAATCCTTGATCAACTCAAAACAGTTTTAAAGTAGTAAATTATTCTTAGAAATACTAAATAAGATCAACGACACAATTTACTCTTCTGACATCAGATAGAAAAAGAAAATAAATAATTCCAACATTTTTATTTTTTGTTTTACTATTTGCTTTATCGAGTGAACAAAACCTCACGGTCCAGTTACCCACAGCTGCTGGGGCTTTTCAACTTCAGTTATAATTTTTGAAGTAAAACTATTTTTATTATTGGTCAACAGTCATTTAAGAAACAACTGTGGGATACAAATTTATAATGCATATACTTTATGATACCTTATGTTTAATTTCAAGTTGCTGTCTAGTGAATAATTCAAGTAGCATTGTGAGAACTGTGTTTAAGAGTTACCAGAATGTAACACTGAAATGTGTACTGCAGACAGAAAATGGTTTTATTTCTCAGGGTAAAATTTCACACAAATGGAAGAACTTTTAACATTTCAGTTTTGTCAACCTTTTATTGCACTTCTTTTATGACTTTAACTACTCCTGCTGATAGGGGGGAAAAAATGCTGTAAAAAGTTTTTTTAGATCATTACACGTGCAAAAACATAACTTGGGGTTCTGTGACACCTTGACAAATAAAAATTAAATAATAAAAAGTGTCTCTGGCACTGAACCCCCAACAGCCCCTTCCCCTCCCCAGCTGTGCAGTGCCGGTCCAAACCCGGCATAAATTGGAGAGGGTTGCGCCAGGAAGGGCATCCGGCGTAAATACTGTGCCAAATCAACATGCGGACAATGATCCGCTGTGGTGACCCTGAAGTCACGGGATAAGCCTAAAGGTAAAAAATAAATAAATAAAAATAAAAAATCATTTGCATAAAACCAAATAACTTTATTTTTTACAACACAGTGGAACTCTCTCCCCAACATTTTTTGCTCCTCTAGTAAATTATAGAAAATACAAGTAAAAAAAAAAAAAAAAACTGCAGGAGAAAAAAAGATATGGTGACAAATCAATACCCAGTAACATTGTTCGTTTTTTTGGAGTCTCTAGGTTATTTTCCGGAAGTCTATGCGAATAGGTGGACTTTCAGAATGGCACAAATCATGCAACCTACATGGTCAGAGACTTGGTGGGCAAGAAACAATTCCCCTTACACTATTTAAACATAGAGAGGGAGAGGGTGTGAACAGTAGGAAGATTAAAATGAACATGAATGATAAAATAATGTGGCAGGGAAACTGACAGAAATATGTGCAATTAAGAAAAGAAAATCATTTAAGCATAGTATAATATCTCTTTATCGACGTGTGCGCTGCAGCCTTGTTGTTAACTGGAACGCAAAGGATTGAAGAAATCCCAATTTCATTCAGTTTTTCAAATAGGCTTGAAAAGGTGCAAAAAGCAGCTACCAGGAGCAAATCAGTGCTTATATTGAGGACTATGTCCATGGTTGAATGAGATTGTAACCAGGTGTAAAATGGTGCAGCTCAACAGTCTGCATTTCAAACGATACATCTTTATCTTCATTATTGTGTTTTCAAAGAAGCATCACAACATGTCTCTGCATTTAAGTGGTGATTAGGAGATGGACCACTGACAATATACTGAAGTCAGAAGAAGTACTATTACTGAAGGCTACATTAAGGAACTGCCCTCAGTTACTTCTATGTTAGGTAATATATATTTGCACTGCATGATAAGTTTTTGTTGTGACTGTCAACACTAAAGTCATCATTAAAGAATCTTTTTTTGTTTTTAATCACATATCTCCATTTGAATTATTAGTTGTTTGAAACCGTTTCGTATTCCCTCTGAATTCATTCCATCTTTTCCACCTGTTCACCATCCGCTGCTCTCTCGTTCCCACTTTCATCCATCGGTTCTGGTCTATTCGCATTTTCCTTCTGCTCTGTTGAAATGACAGAAAGGTGCTCCGTGGGTTCGGCGGGCCGTTGTTCTGGCACTATAAGGTTGTGCTTGAGTTTGTTCAATTCGGTCATGTTGAAGCCGAGAAGAACAGCTGTTGTGTTCTTCTTGAGGCTCTTCATACATTTGCTGCGCTTTTTGCTGAAGAGAGCTGCCAACTCTGCTTTGGTGAGGGACAACCTTCTGCACAGCTCGTCGGTCTCGGCTTTGGTTGCGTAGGGGTTTAGGTTAAAGTATTTGGATATGAAGTCTCTGCGTTCCTCGCTGCAGCGGCGGTCAATTGGAGTGGGCTCCAACATCAGCTTCACTGTGGGGTCACTCTGAATCTCAGTCTCTGGTGGGGGCAACAACTTTTCCTGCTCTCGCTTCTTGCGCATGGCTGCCCTTTCTTCTCGTTCTCGTTTGTTGGCCTCAATGACCTGCTTCCATGCTGCCTCCAGCCTCTTCTTACACTGCTTTTCTGCTTCCGTTTCAGGGGGGTCGACAGTGGGTGCAGCTGTAATCACACGAGCTGGAGCTAAAGTTTGTTTCATAGTCAGCCCTTGTGGCACTTGAAGGAAGTAGAGTCCAGAGGGTTGACTGAGCTGCTGAGCTGGTTTTTGAGGCTGTTGCTGTGGTGGTGGTGGTGGTGGTGGTGGTGGCGGCGCAGGTTTAGGGGGCTGTGGTGGTTTTGGGGAACAACGGCATCGCTGAATGTGGAGCATCACAGCTTGCTGTGTGATCTTTCCTGTGTACACACCATTGCAGTATATGCACTTGAAAGCCTCTATCTTGAGGATGGCATGAATGGTGGGTGCTACAAAGTGTTTTTGTTTCAGATGCTGGTGGTGCTTGGATTCATTTTCAAACTTTTCATCACAGAAGGGACAGTAGGGACTGTTGAGTTTTACAGGTGCTGGACAGATTTCTGGCTGGCTGTTGGGCTGTAACTTAAAAAAAATCAGGTCAAGAGAGTTTGTGACCAGGGCAAGATTGACCTCTGTGTCCCCGAGGACCTCTTTTGGTGCAGTGGTGTTGACATCAAAGTAAGGGAACAGGATTCCTCCAATACCTTTGGAATAAACCCTGTACTTCTGCCTCAGAAAATCACAGTACGCCTTGCTTGTGGGATTGTGCTGCTTTACATGCTCGAGAAGCTGTTTGATTGAAAAGAACAAAGCAGAACAGTACAAACAGTTCAGGCCGTGCAGCAGGTGTTGGAAGACGCTTTTTTCTGACAGCAGAATTTTGCATGTAAGACATTTGACAGTTTTATCAGGCATTTTCTTTAGGAACGCTGCTCGTGCTGCCACACTCTCTGACTTAGACGCGGTGGATTTTGTTTGGTGAGCTACCTCCGTATGCATGTCAAAAACATTGGAAGGAAAAAGTTCATTGCAGAGGGGACACGTAATCCATTTCTTGGTTTGTGGTATGGGGTTAGTTGGTTGCTGGACAGGTTTGTGAGGGGTACTTGTGCTCTGAGAGACAGGCATTGCTACTTGCAGTGGAGCAAATGTATATGTAGGCATGCCATTAACCCTGTTGCCAGTTGGGATCAGGTGACTCAGTAGAGACTGTGAAGTGAGCATGGTACCTTGGAGAGTAATATGGTTTGTAGGTGCATTTTGTGTAACTACAGCAGGCCTAAGTGCAGCCCCAGTTCCAGCTGCCACGTTGGCCTGCGGTCCTGATGGAATAAGGATTTGCTGGGTTTGTGGAGGCCGTTGAACTTGAGCAGAAGCAGGTGCTAAAGCCACTGGGGCCTGTTTCAGAGACAAATTAGACAATGTGGGTAGCTGGACCATAGATGGTCCTTGGGGCAAAGCACTTGGGAGAGATATCGTGGCACCAGGCTGAAGCAAACCTTTAGCCTCAGCGCTAGCTAGCTGCACTAGAGCAGAGGCTTGAGGGGGCAGAAAAGCTTGGTTGGTTCCAGGAGCACAAATCAGAGTAGTGCTGTTTGTATTTCCTTGTAGTGGCTGTAATGCCACTACAGTCCGAGCAGGTTGACCATTAGCAGAAGGTAAAACCACAGGCTTACTGCTGAACATTTGAGCTTGTTGTGGTTTAGGAGCAATACTTGGGAATGTCACAAACACACCATTGCCATTAGGTGTTGGTTTAATAGTGTAGTTCTTGTTCTCGTGAATCATACCCTGCACTTGTGTGCTGACTGAATAGTGCGATGGGTCAACCAGCATGTGATGCAACATTTGGTCTAGATTTCCAGTGTTCACCTTACACACCTTGCAGCAGTAAATTTTTGAAGATGTGGGCCCCTGGAGGTGTAATCTGTAACCAATATACTGTTCTGCCAAGATGTCCAGGTGCTTGAGAATGATGTGCTTCTTCAGTGCAAAGATAGAAGAGGTTGGAAATCCACATCTTCGACACTGATACCTTTCGTTTCCACGATGGGTGGGTAAAGACACTTCCCTGGGCAACTGTGCATGAATGGGAAGTTTGGAATGGAAGTACAGCATGTGCTTCTTGACAACCTTGGGGTGGCTGATGAAGAGGCATTGAGAACAGGGTGTCATTGCACAGAATGACTGAATATCTCCATGGCAACGTGACACGTGACTCCTAAAGTTGTAGATGTTTTGTGAAGAGTACTTGCACAGGCTACAGCACAGAGATCGAGACCGATAAGGCCACTAAAGAGGGGGGGAAAAACAAAGTTAACGGACCAAGTTTTAAAATGCACAGTGTGTGCAACATTCACAAATTTCTACGTATTTAAAATATACTTTGTCATTGATGACTGAAAGCTGTCAAAGGGATGTAAAATATCATAATCACCTTTTTTCGTAGTCTGATATTGTATCCGTCTATAAAATCAACCCAGTCAGTTTCCTGAAAGGACTCGTCTTCATCGGAGTTTTTCTCAGTTTTTTCATTGAGATTCTGCACCATAAACAAACAAATATTAATAGTACAAGGGAAACCATGCAATTAAAGTCCTACTTTTACAGGGCAAAAAGAATTAGCAGTTAAATATATGTAAGTAACACTGCATCATCAGATGGTAAATGGTGTGCACTTTTATAGCACTTTTCTACCTATTGGCACTCAAAGCGCTTTACATTGCCTCTCATTCTCCCATTCACACAGTGATGGAGAAGCTGGTAAACGGGTTCAGTGTCTTGCTCAAGGACACTTCTCAAGAACATGTGACCAGAGGAGCCAGGGACTAAACCAAAAACTGTGAGATTGGTTGACAACCGCTCTACCTTTCTGCACCAGAGTCGCCCCACATATGCAGTCGCTAGTCTATTAATGGTCTCATGCAAAAACCCGGCAGGAAAATTCTACCTTCATCAAGGTTTGCGTTTGCTGTGAAACGCA
Organism: Channa argus; assembly: GCF_033026475.1. Classification (NCBI taxonomy): domain Eukaryota; kingdom Metazoa; phylum Chordata; class Actinopteri; order Anabantiformes; family Channidae; genus Channa; species Channa argus. The sequence continues at coordinate 15,678,173 of NC_090197.1, forward strand.
ATTTACAGTAGTATTTATGATTGTCTTTGAAGAGTCTCAGTTGTCCAGATCATGGATAACGCAAAGGTGCAGTCCTATAACAACTAGACCTTCTCATAGCTCTCTACAAGCAAATCTTGTTGCTACTAAACCACGTATTTCTGCTCATTTAGGATATGCATATTGCTGCTGTTAAAAGGACGACTGTTGTTTGTGTAAAAATTCTATCCATCTGTTAGCTGTGTAATGAGGTTGGGCTGCATTAGTTTTAGCAGGGTTTACATAATAAACTCGCAACATATGTTTTAAGACAAAGTTTTAAACTGAAAACTAAGTAACCAGTATCACATAAAGACAAATAAATGAAAAGTGTTTAGGAAAAGGAAATTAGTTTAACTGAGAAACAATTCAGTGTGTCAACTGTGTGATTGTTTCGTTCTTCCAAAACCAGGGTTTTAAATAGTCAAGTGCCAAATCTCTTCAATATCACTAAAACAAATCAAGTGTAGTGTACTGAGCCATATAATATTTCCAAACATTCGAATCACTGCTGCGGTCACTTGACCATGTGTTTCTCAACTTGCTATCAAGAGTGGGGGGTAGGGATAAATTAAGCACAAATATCTAGGTGTATCTTCACATCGAGTTAAAACCAATATTGCCACAAAGCTGTCCTGTTCACTGGCAGCAGACATGACATCATATCACCCAACCCAACCTGTTGCCATAACAACTAGAATACCCCCCGAACAGTTTCCTATCAATGACAACATTATCATAGCAAATTCTAATCCTATTTTGACATCTTTTAAAATGTCTCTTTTCAAATGACATCCAAACTTTACAAAACACCAGTGACTACAAACTAAATTCTATAATTTTTAAACTTGTCCCTGCTGCTGTTGGTTTAGCGTTGCCTGGATCAATAGCTAAACCTCTGTTGACTGATTATGACTGATTTAATCAAGCTTAATTAATTCTCCATGACAATCAGTTAACTAAGGCTAAATTGCTTTATATCTAACCAATATAAAAAATATAAAAACACGTTTCTATTGCAGTCTGCCACTAATCTCTCACAAAATGTGGGGCAGACAGCAATGTGTGCTACATTTTCTTGTCTGTCATGTTTGAAGCAGGAACTCCAAAACTAACTGTAATGATGCTTGGCTTACTAGTAATTTTAAGCCAACCAGTATTATTACATACATGTATATACTAGGTGCAGTACAGCCCCACACCTTAAGAATATCTTTACTTATTTTTAAAGATAAAACATACCTTCAGCAGGTTTTGGCAATCTTCCAGGCCAATCTCACTTAGGATGTTTTTCACTGCCTTGCGTGCCTTTCGGATCTTCTCAATATTTCCAACAGGAAGCTGATACATTATTCCTCACAAGCCTATTAAAGCAAGTTTTAAAGTTATGGACAATTAACATTAAAGCTATGACAAGAATATAAGTCTAAGACAATCTTTTTTTTCTACGCAATTTAAAACACATTTAAATATATCTGACAATGCCGGGATTGGATGTGGACCTACTTGTTGGTATCCTTCCACAAAAAAAAAAAAAAAAACTATTAAAAAACAACTTAAGAAATAGAAATATTTTATATTCAGTACAATATTTTAAATATTGACTGATTACAAGTTTGAACTTTAGTGATTAGTGATGTAGGAAGAAAATTTGAAATATGAGTACAGCAACAGTACTTTTCTAACCAATCTGTCCGGAAAGTCAGGCTGTTATTTCATTTTTTTAATGAAATTGTAAGAGCCACATTATTTTGGAGAAAATCAATTTTATCAGTAAAATGATTAAAATGCTGACGAAAATAAAAAGCAAAGACAATGACGCACCATAATCTAATTAATTTAGAGACTGTAGTAACTCAGCAGAAAGATGTAGAACTTACTGCATTATAAACGCGCCAATGACAATGTAAATCACAGCATGGCTGTAAGGTACAATTATAATATCGCTGCATAGGCTTCATTCTAATTAAAAGAAAAAGTTTCATTTTGAGTGCCTTACTCAGTACGTCTCTCCGTGCCTAGGTGGATACTGGCTCTTTAGAGACAGGCACGGGGTAAACTTTCCATGGAGGGAACTAAAAGTGTGCATTTTGATTAAATCACCAGCTGATTAAAACCTGTCCCTTTACACATTCACCATCCCTGCTAACACTGCTGTGTGTATGCTTCCCACAGTGGAGAAGTGAAAAGCCCTTGGTACCACGCTGACAGCAACAAGCCGGGTGACTAAGCGGACCACGCCACTTCTTCTTTCTCGATGATGCCCTCAGCCTCCTCACACAGATTTACCTCGTCCAATGTACGGTGTATGTTAACGTTAGTTGTCGCTGTGCCACCTCCGGCTGGGCTAATGTTTTCCACTTCCACCGGCCCGTGTGTCCGTAAGCTGGGTCTGCCAGTGCCGCGCACTCATCCAAGCAGCATCCTCTGTCTACACACACCGCCGTACAAAGAATGTAGTCAAATATTAAAAGTGCTGTTTAAGAACCTCCTGCCAACGTAAGTTATTTTTGGTCCAGCTTTTGTCTCTTTCTTCCCCCTATTGAGAAAAAAAATATGGCGCTCAAGTTCAGGATCTGACGTAGCGGACCTAATTTGCATATTGCACAAACTGACCAATGAGAGGCGTCTCTCTCTAAAAACTGGATAACTTCTTATTCTCTTATTAAGACTTTCAGCATCTTTTCCAGTGTTCAGGTAATGCATTTTATAATTAAGTTTTAAAATTTCATGTAATAACTGATTTGTTAATTGGATTTTTGTACTCCACTACACATAGCTAGGTCTGGGGGCGTGGCTAATGCGACCCCCCGTTGGCAGGCATGTGGTAACTAAGCAAAGCTAACCAATCAGCTCTCGAGAAAATGAGCTAAATGGGTGGTCTTTCTACAGTTATGTCATGTCATGCTACTTTTTTAAGCCAATTACACTGAACCACCAACCTGATAGGAGTGAGACTGAAATTTATAGGTTAGATGTGTTTCAGCTAGCATAGCAAATGTTAGGGCATTTTGGTATATTCAATAAATCCAAAAAACCAGCTACCGCTAAACCATAAACGACACTTAAAATTACAGTGTAAAACTTTTTCGAAAATATGGACGCTAGCGGTGTTCGCTTCTAAAAGTGGTTGATCGATGATCAACCTTTTAACCCCTCAGAATTTCACTAATTTGTTCTTAATTAGTACATTTTAAAGCATTGTTAAGTGTAAAGCTGCATGAAGCTCTGTGCACAGCATCACAGAAGCAGAGCATCGTAGCAGAGCAAAGCAGAGCAGGGAGGAGCATGGATGGGCGGAGCACAGTGAATTCATCTCGACTTTCTTCCTGCTGCTAGCTTAGGTACATATTGAAGCTTAAGTGTTTAACTTAAGCTACTTGCTATAGTCTAATAAACTCATTTAAAAAAAAAATCTTTTTTCAGCTTTGCCGCCTAAAAACTTGCAAACGTTCACTCTCACACAAGCTGTCGAAAGTCAAGCTGTCACACCCTACCCCTTAACCTAAACCTGACACTGTGTTTGAAAACAAATCCAAACCAAATCATCATTGCAACAAAGGGAACTTTTGTATGTAAGGCCATGCCATGCGTGATCCACAGGGTCAGTGGTTCGACTCCCACTACCTTCTGGCTATGTGTTAGTGTCCTTGGGCAAAAGACTGCACTCCAAGTTCTTCCCGTGGGTCAGGTGAGCACATGGAAAGGTTAATTTTAGTCTCTGACATCATCTCTAAAACCAAATCTCACTGTGAGATTTCCCCATGTTTAATCAGTGACTAATGTTATATACCCATTAGAGGGCCACAAGTCAAGAGTCTACAGCTCAGTTCGTTTATATTTCGTCTTTCACAATGGTACAATCTGAGAGTTTAAAAGGTTATTCCTGAGACATGTAAAGATAACCCAATATTACCTCTGTGTCGTAATGTTGTAACTGCTATATGATATAGTGCTGTGTATGTGTTTGTATTACTTTTCTATTAATATCTCCACCACTATAAAATTAACCATTTTAACTATATAGATTAAAAAACACTTTCTGACATAAAGTGAACTCTCCACTTATCTGCTCTGCTTACTTTGAAATTAATTAGAATGTAGTAATCTATTCTAATAAACACTAGTCATGAGACATGTAATTAGAGGTAATAATGGCTCATCATGGAGTGGTGAATCCCTCAGTTGTTCTTCCATCTACAATTCCAAAGAATGTTTAAGCAGCTGTAATTACATTTTTTTGATAAGATATTTCTTCAGTGGCATCCTTGCAATCATCCTATACATGTATACATTCTTCTGTTGATTGGCTAAAGCTGTTTCCTACATTTTGCATTCATATTACTATAAAATTAACAATATAATACATTATAAACAGAAAAAACTTTAATAGGTGCTTCATGGAGTACACAAGAGCTGTGTGTGTACAGGTTGGCAGGACACACAAGGTAATTTCCTGAAAGTTATGGAAATATATAATATTTCTCTTATACCCAGGGAATCTGATCTAAAGTTTTGCCTATTTTTTTATTTATGTTTTTGTCCATTTGGCTCGTCCCGTGGGTTCAGGGTAGCCACAGCGGATCATTGTCCGCATGTTGATTTGGCACAGTTTTTACGCTGGATGCCCTTCCTGACGCAACCCTGCCCAACTTCTACTGGGCTTGGGACTGACACTGCACAGCTGGGGATGGGAAAAGGCTGTTGGGGCTTCAGTGCTTTGCCCAGACACTTTGACATATAACCACTGACCCTGTGGTCCGTAGATGACTGCCTTACCAACCGAGCTACAGCCGCTCCCATCATAAGTTTTGCCTATAAATGTTTTTAATTACTGAATTTAAAGATGATAATGTAATTCAAATGTACAGTGGCAAGTAGGGAAGACATGCTGTAGATACTGAGCTCTTTAATAATTAGACTCTCACTCAAATTTTTATTTTACACTGTATTTGACATCAAAGCCCATGGCATGATTTCACTGATTAAGTGCTTCTTTCTGGCATAAGGTGCTATTTACTACTGAAGCTGTCTGAGGATAAATGTAGCGGAGACTTTAAATAAATCTCGCACCAAAAATGAAACATTTCGGTATATTTAAATCGGCCTGGTTCAGTCCCTTTAGCACTCAGAAAATTGAATTGTTATAAATTATTCTCATTTTTTATTCTATTTTCTATTTGTCATGCATTTATGTTTACTATTATGAGATTATGCATGGCATGCTGTGTTATTTTATAATTTTTTAAAATTGAAAAAGCCAATTTCAATAATGCATACATTTTATTGAACCAGTGCCTTTATTTTCTTCTCACAACTGGCACTTTAAAATTCATGTTGCCATTACTGCTGACTTTTTTTTGTTTGGTGTCTTGGGTAAACTGAGAAGCCACACAAACAAAATGGCTTTTAAGGGTCACTTTATATTTAATGCTGCTACCACTGCTGTCCTCTAATCTTTTACTTTTTAAACCTTTTAACTATATTGAAAGAAGCCGAACATAAACACAATCATTATATTTAATTTTAACACTTGCATGAATTTTAATGTGTTTCTCTTTCTCAATCATTCAACCTCCAATACCAAAGATCACACATAGGCAAGATAAATTATTTGTCAGAAATGTATTAAATTAATCACTTTGTTTACTTTAACAAGCACAATTTACAGTCAAAAACAGGCTATGGTCCATTAGTGCCTTAGTAAGCAAGTAATCAATACATTAGTTATTTTTAACACAAGGGCAGGATTCTTTGAAAGAAAAAAAAATGCAATTAAGTCTGATCGTTTTAAATATATTGGATATGAGGCATTTAGTTGTACAAGAGACATGTGCATTATCCCTTATAACTTTATACAAGTATGAAGACAAAGTTTGCACTTATGTAGGGATGTCCGAGTACAACTAACATACCTTAAGAAAGTTTATATTTGCCACAATGATCATTTACATTTGAGCACTTTTCAGAAAAAGGTCCTTTGCTGGTTTTTCAGATCTTGGGAGAACAAGAACCACTCCCATGGCAAGAGATCTGAAAAATTAGGGCTATGTATTTAAATATCACTGTATGTGTTTAACCTACAAAAGACTTGCATTTTAAACCAGATCAACATCTGAAAAAGCCAAGGAGTGCATTGGGGGTATACAGCTCAATGTAGAGACAACCTCCCCCAGCAATGCCTTCATGCCTTTCGAATGAAAAGAGATCACTGAGGTCACAAATGGCAACCACAACACAGTCAATGTAATGGTAAAAAACACATCTATATATCAGGAAAACACTGTTTGATGGGCCACAGCATAATACCTGGACAAAACACACTTAAAGAAGGAGCTTTAAATATGTCCCAGTAATATCTGATTCCAATAAATAAATTGCATTGAGGTGAATTCAATAAAGATTTACACAAGTGTCAACAGGTAATCAATAGAGAACATGATTTAAATCAATTATACACTTTGTAAACTGGATTTGATGTAGGAAACAAACCCCCCCAAAATGTTGGGGGGAGGGGTCCCATCTCCAAAGAGTTGTCCATTTTGTTGCATATCATTTGAATTTGGGCTGGAGTCCTTTTTGCTGACAGATTTTAGGAGTCCGACAGAAGGAGGAAAAAAAAAAAAAAAAAAGATTATCTTTCAGATAATCCAAATTTTAAATCATTGAGGTATCAAACAACCAATTGTTTCCCATTTCTAGAGGTAAAAACAAGTCAAATTCCTGGAGGAAATAATAGGACACTGCATTTTCCAAGGAGGCTGGAATGTTGACCCCATTTAGCCCCTTGTTCCAAATACCACGCAGACCGCTCTGCTTATATGGTGAACGCAGAGTCTAAGGAGGGTCTGTGGAATCAAATACAAGACAGGGGCTGAGGGTCATTACACACTGCAATTGACCAGAGAGAAATTCTTCATGGCACTGTCCAGTGCCACACCAGCTTCTTGCATTTCGTACCTGTGGGCAACACCATAAATAATGATCAATTATCTTCAAAAAGAACATCTTCTTACTACGTGTGTTATTGGTGGGTCTTCACATGCAAACTAACTCCTTACTCACCAGTCAGAGGTGGAGACAGTGTAGTAGACTGGCAGTTGGGATGAGCTGGAGAGACAGGTAAATTCTTCCAGGGCATATGCTCCCATGTTGGAGAAGAGAAGCCAGTCTCCCACACTGAGCTCAGGCAACAGACAGCGCTCCACTACTTTGTCCAGCTGGTCCAGTGATGGGCCCCACAGGCTGCTAGGATACACTGCCTTCTCAGCACACAGCACATGCTGCACAGAAGAAGCAGTGTCATTGAAATATGCAGCAAATGGGAAAGTATATGATCAACATCTGTTATCCCCATTAATGACAGCTGCACTGCACAAGAATCAAGTAAAACACAATTCCAAGAAGAGCAATACAAAAAGTACATAATATGTAGTAAGTTTCAATACATGCAACAGAATGTTGTATTTGCATTTGCAAACTGCATTCCTATGGTAACCAAAATTCCCTCTAGTGATCATCTCTTGAGCAAATAATGTATATTTGTGATGTATGTTTGTCATAATCAAAGTACAGAAGAAGCATTATTAATTGTCACAAATCTGATAGGAAATACAGTCTGATAATAAGTACGCTTCAAGAAAAGAGATGCTTTGCTTGTGAAAAAAAACAAAACAAAACCCAAACCGTCTTTATAAAAGGTCAATATACTTTACCATCTAAGACACTTTTGATTCCAATTCCTAAATGCTGGTCATGCACAATCTCTTCTCCCAGTTCAACTACAACTGCTACGAGATGCCTCATTCAGCCCTGAAAGGGTTGACGCCTACTAACCTTGTGCACAGATGGGGCAGTGATGGATTTTCCCAGCAGCTTGCAGCTAAAGGGGCCATAAACACCCTCATTCATGTAGTACAGGAACTCGGTATTGTCATTTTTTTCATCTGTGAAAATACAGTGGGTGACCATGTCAGAAATATGGAACTTCAGAGTGAGACTTAACCTCTGATAGTGTGGTTATGATTGTGCAACATCTGTGTAAAAAAAACACTTCGGAAAAACAAATGTGAGAACAAAAATCCTTCTCTCTTTTCTAAGATAACAAATACTCATCTACGTGTATCTACAATCCGGTTGCAGAGACAAAGATAATAAAGCTAGATTTACTTGTACTAGAGGGCACCAAAAGAACATCATAGAATTAAGTAACTCACCTTGAGCAAGGCTGTCCCATTGGCAGGTCACCAACTTTTTACCAATCACACTAACTGCCAGCGTAAAAGCTGAGGCCACGTAGAAGGTGCCTGGCTGGGCCAACACTCGCACACCAGACAGTGGGGGGAAGTAAGCATCTAGCGTTGGTTTGACTGCAGACTCAACCTGCAAGCAGCAAATATACATTCAGTAATACATTGACAATAACATCTGTTTAAAAGCTTTCTTGGCCAACTGGCAACATTTGATAAGAGCTGTTTTTCTCTAACCTGTTTCAGCTGGAACTCAGAGCCAGTAAATCCCCCACCAATGTCCAGAATGCTCATGTTGAATCCCAGATCCAACTGAACATGAACAGAAAGAACAAAAACAGTTGAATTATCCTCAAGTAAAAACGGTAAGGTCCTACAAATAAAACAATATCTTAAATTTAAACAATATTTTCCAGATAGTACTCACCCCCATGTCAAACACACAGCGGGCATCTGACAGTGCATGGGTGTAGGCTTGTTGTAGGTCTTGGCAGGAGCTGGGGATGTGGAAGGTCACCCCCACCACCTGGACTCCGAGCTCCTTGGCTGCCTCCAGCAGGTGCCGACAGCTCTTAAGAGATGAGCCAAAGGCCATGCTGGTCTCAGCCGCGTGAGCCTCAGTAGTCAATTGCAGCAGCAACCTAAAAGAGAAAAATCAAAACATAGCCACTAATAACAACATGAAAGATACACTCACCTAAGACAGATAACCAAGTTCCCGACATTAACAAAGCCCTTTCCAGTTTTCTGTTTATAAATAATTTACTTCTATATCAAAATTAATTACATTAACAGACTTTTTTTAGATTTACAGATGTACATGAACATTAAGAGCAAATAAGCTAAAATGTTTGCCATTTAATTTGATCACTTACTTTGCACTAGAGTGTAGGCGGGAAATCTTTGACAATTCTGCCTCATTCTCACACACAAGATGCTGGATGTTGTTCTTGGCTGCATACTTGATATGTGCCAGCTGTTTGCACACACCTGATAAAATTATGTTTTCTGGTGGTACACCATGCTCCAGCACCAGGCTCACTTCAGACTGGAGGTTTTAGGACACACAGGGTGGATAAATCAGTGAAACAAAGTCTAAAAGCTCCACTAATCCATCATCAATCAAAAAGGTGCAAGGTTCATTGCATAACATAAAAGGATAACGGCCAGCAACTGACCAGTAATCAACTGAGTGCTTCTAAAGTAATGGCTTGAACATGTCAAGTATTGTAAGAGGATAAGGGACTGTACATTTTTAAATAATGAATCCAACATTTCCAAATCTGTGAAGTCTAAAACTTACCTTGGTAGTGCAAATGAAGCCGAGGCCCAACGAGGCCAACACCTCCACCACTGCAGGGCTGCTGTTGCATTTAACTGGGTAGTAGGGCTGAATCTGTGGCACAACACCCTGCCAACACACATGCTGCTGCATCAGGGCACCAAGGTCACCCACCATAAATGCACTCTTCTCCACCTGCAAACACAAAAGGAAGTGAAGGCTGCAATGAGGAAAAAAACATAAACAAAAACAGATTAAACCACCTAAAACACATCTGTCAGAATTCCAAGACGCTAATAAAAGCTGAACCCTGAAAGCTCAACTGACCAGAGCCTGCTCTGCAATGTGTCCATCAATAACATCTTCAAGGGTCATTGCTCCCTCCAGGATTTCAACGATGTGGTTGGGTTTGTCAGCGAGTCCTTTCATCTCAACCGTATTCCGCTAATCCGACAATCATAAAGAACAGATAAACAAGTCAAGGGGTCACGACTGAGCCAATGGGGTCCTGCCGGTATGCAACAAACTGAAAAGTGGAGGAAAAGAAAACCATTAATGTCAGTACATTCATTATTTTTAAAACAACTTGACATTATTTCTCTTATGCATAAATAGCAATTGTATAAATTCCAGACACCCAGCATTTTTGCCACCTAGAATAGATTGAGCCTGGACTTGTGTGGAGTGTGAATGTGTCTATGTTTATGTTAACTGACACTGAGTTACTCACATGGACAAGTCAGGAGATGGACCTGTCCCGCTATCAGCTAGGATCCCAAGGTGGCTCAGCGTTGAAATCAAAGTGCTCCCTGTAAAGAGCCGCCCCTAGGCCCTCTGGGTAGCACTCATACACCTGTGCAGAGACAGGGGAGCCCTGCAGGGTAAACACACACAATATTAAAACAATACACAAATCAAAGACAATGTACCATACTATCTTGTTTATCAAAAGGGAAAACACATAAAATGACGTGTCACTCATGTTGTCTCTTGTTTTATGACATTTTATTTCCCTCACACACCTATGAAATCAAATTTGTCATCTTCATCTTGCTCAAAAACCGCGGTCCTGTACGCGGCTCTTTTCTGTTACCCAATAAAGATTAAACGTGTTATTTCTGAATAATATTACTTCAACCAAACGTTTAATTCCCAGTTCACGTTATACCATATTAGTATAAATAAAATACGCGCATGCGCGATGATGGCGCCAACAGTGTCACAACTTGACAAATGAGAGGTTATCGTTGTAATGCGTCACCAAACCAAAACATGAAATCATAAATACACAACGCAAATGCCACTACTGCTACATTTAACGTGTAACATGCACAACAATGAACATAGATTCGCTTCTAAGAGATCTCCGGCTGACAACGTTGAGCTGACCGCCGACCGCACATCGAGGTTAGCGTTAACTTACATTAGGTTAGCACAGCATTTTTGTTAACCTCAAAACAAACGTCAACACTAATAAAATACACGAATACGTATTAGAATGAGCTATGTTCGCTTCGTAATTCACCAACGCCTTAAAAATGAGCAATAATAAATCTGAAAAACCACAGAATTAAAGGAATCGGTCTGTCATGTGCGGCAAGAAGGCCGAGAAGGGAGAAAGACTAGCCCGCCATGTTACGTCCGCCTGCTGAATCCACGGAACTCAACCCCAAGTGTTTCGGTATACTTACGTAAGATAACGGCCAAAAAGATTTGGAAAATCGTCTTCTCTTTTTCGGCGGAATTTTTAAAGAGTAGTGGGCACAACGATATAAGAATAAAAGAGGGCTGTTTTTGCCATATGTTTAGATAAGTGATCGCTTCGGCGGAGCAGCGTCTTATCTGTCGGCTGGTGGGTGGAGAACTAAAGGATCGTAGCAAAGGAAGTGCAGACTGTAACTAACGGCATGGGGGCGTGGCTAGCGTTCAGTTCAACCAATGAGCTTGGAGTTTTTTCCAGCACATACCAAACATGTATTTCCTAATTTCACACAGGCAGCAGTGTTTTTCGTCCCGTTACATAACCTTTAACTTTCCGTAAATGGCTACTCCCTTTATTCAGTCAGTATGGCACCTCTACTGCTCTCAGAAAGCATTGTGTAGTCTTGCCCTACAGGTACTGCTGTTCTATACACTGTTATTGTTATAACTTTAATAATTTCTGGACGTTGATTTACCATATTTAAAGTTGTCCAGTAAACCCAGTCTTTGTAGAAGAGTACTCCACTTCATAGATTCTAATAAATTTTAAGTTCATTTGTGGATTATTATTATCTTCGCATTATTTTCAATATTGCAGCCTTTTATTATTGATATATACATACATACATACATACATACATATGTATATATACATATGTATGTATGTATGTGTATATATATGTGTGTGTGTGTGTGTGTGTGTGTGTATGTATACATATGTATGTATGTGTGTATATATATATACACACACATATATACATATATTTATACACACACACATACATACATATATATATGTATGTATGTATACACACACACACACACACACACACACACACACACACACACACACACACACTAACTTTGATTGGGGAATATTGGGTTCAGCCCAGACTGGGTGACAGCTTTTATCAAGTCTTTTGCTATATATTAAAACATAGGTCTAACTCTTGCTCTTTCAGGAAATATCATCGTGAATGGACGTATGGTTTTGATGGGTGTGGCCAACAGTCCAGACATTGCCATCTAAAACCCCATTGTTGGCTATTAAAGGTCAAGATATAGTTGTTGTTTGCTAAAGTTTGAGCATAGACAACAGCCATTGGCATCATTATAAACATACTTCATTGCATAGTTTGCGTATGTATAGAGGATTAAAAAGATTATCCGCAATTGAACAGATTTATCAAATCATCTATGACCAATGATGTCATTACTTCCTCATGAACTTCTGCTTTTCCAGAACATAAATAGAAGCCATTGCAAGAGGTTAACGTTGAGATCACGGTAGAGAAAATAGCAATGACAAAATAAATGGTAGGTATGAATATTGTGATAGTTGTGGTCAGACAGAAAGTTTTAAAAAGGCAGAAGTGTCTTTTTTCTTTAATGTCAACTTCTTTTTAACTGTCTTCCCCTTCTTTTATTTCTACTTCTTAGTAACGATTTGGTTGTTCATTCTTTCATTCTTTCTTCTTGTTTGTTCGGTGCCTCTTTGTAGACTTCTTCTGTCATTCTCTTTAGCTTATTATTGGCTTCCTTTGTTTGGCTCCACTTTCAAAATATTCAGTGCAAAAAACTTGTCAATGTTCACTCAACATCTTCTGAGTAATGGGCATCTGCTTGGCAGCATATCAGCTCTCCCACAACTTCCTTGGAAATAGCTTTTTCTAGATGAGCAATAATCTTCTGTTTAGTATTCAGAATTTTGTAATTTGTGTTATTATACAAATATAATCCACTAGTGACATTTGAGGAAAAGTTCACAACTTACTGTTTTTAAATGTGTACAAGTACAAAAATATGGTATTTAAATGACCTGTTGCCAGTTAACAGGTTTCTCTGACAATATGGCTCTTTGCCCTCTGTGATGTTGATTTTATGAGTTTTTTTACTCTTTACAAAGTTTTCCAGTGAATAAGAAGCCAGTACTTTCATTGCAACATTTTCATTGAATTTTTATTTTTTTTTGCAACATTAATACATTCAAGACATTTGATGCACTGGCACAGACCTTCTGTCTGGGAAACATTTTTAGAAAAACACAAATTTTAAGAAAACAAAAAAGACTAAACACAATTTATGCGACTTTGAATGGTAGAGAATATCATGCGTTCCTGCTTGTGGAATGTGGGGATTATTAGCAGATTATTGAATGTTCTGTTGATTAATCACCAAGTTTTGTCAGGCTCACCCTTAGCCTTCTTTTGTAATGTTTTATGCAATTCAATGTGATGGGACTATTTCATTTTTCAAAATGTTTTATTAAGCATGGTGATCTGGAGATCCATACAGCACAGTAAGATGAGCACAAAAACTCAGGATTTCAGCCACCTCAGTTGCATGAGTTCAGTTTCTATCATACTGGAGCAACATACTGCATAGCTTCATTTTCGTCTGCAGCTCTTTGGCTGGCTTTGTGACAGTCACTTCAAGGGACAGACTGTGCTCATAAAAAAGCATGATGTAGAAAACAGTTGACTCTACCGAAAGAAACACTCTGAATCTGGTATGTTGTAGGATTTATCTAAGCACACCAGCCTTCTTTACAATAATTGGACACCAAGTGACTGTGCTAAATTAATGTGGACTTACCTCACGGGCCTTAGGCACATGTTATAATTTTCAAACTTGACCATAGAGATATTTTCTAAAAAGTGAGATATTTCTTCCAACATCTGGTTTTAAATCTGTTGCTGACTTGTGTCAAGTTAAGGCTTATTTGTAATAGTGTACAATCAAAGACACAAATACAATAAACTATTGACACAGTAAAATCAAAACTATCAGTAAGCCACATTTCTGTTAAAATAATGAAACATTTTTATTTTACTTAACATAAGCTTTATATATATATGTCACTATACAATAAATAAAAATGAATGGTTTACTTCAAATCAGGGTCCATAAAGGCAGATCTAAGTTGGATTTTATGCTTCAGTTCCACTGATTTCATTTAAATGCCAATACTTTCTTTAGGAAGGAAATGTAATTTGTAACCAGAAGTAACAGACAACTTCTCAGAGCATATTGATGTTATTGCTGGCTTAACAACAACAAAAACAAAAAACATATAAGAAATATAGGCAAAGACATTTTTTTTAAGTGGTTAAAAACATAAGTGTCGCTTAAACAATTTGTCTTCTCGAAAAAGATTTTTTTACAAAATCTTTCTACACATTTATTACTGGCAAAAGTAAAACAAATCAAAAAATGAACACAGATTTGTACCATCAGCGATCATTGCATTCATGCACTAACATGTAAGCTACGTTTTAATGTCGCGCTCATTATTATTAGCAATATTCTGACTTGTGTCACAGAAGACAAGGGAAAAAAAAACTTTGGGCAGTTGTAGGAAAAGCCGTTGTAACTAATAAGTAACAATAGTTGTCTCCCAATAATTAAATGATTGTTATCAAAAAGGTTTGTGCATATTATTTGTTTGCAGAGAACAATACCAGATAATATGTAATTATATATTTTGTTTATTTCTAAAGTTTGAAGAAATGTAGTATCTACCAATCTCTAGAAAAGATGTAACCCTTAGTGAGTGCCAATGCAGGAAGAAGTGCAGATACATTTGTAAGCAACAATCTGGAAAAGGATGACAGTTAGATCATAGGAGATGTACTTAATTTTTAATGTTTTATTAATGTTCAGAAAACCTGATGTAATTTGAAAGAAAAAATAATTTATATGTGTGTTGACTGATAAAAAAGACTTACATTTAATAAAAAATAATGGGAGGAACTGGAACTGTTGCGTTATGTAGTAGTTGCATCTCACCAGACGAGGTCGATAGTGTTAAGAACGACCTGTGCTGTCACCAAACACACCTGTTGCCTTTAAGTACAGTCGAAAATACCAAAATGTCAGATGTGACATAGCTAAACGTTACATATTTCCAGCAAAGTGAGATTCTTACCATGAGGAGAAAAATTATTAAATGGTTAAGTTTATCTAAACAATAAAAAAATGATTAAATTAAGTAAAAGAAAACATGTTCATAGCTAACTTATTTATTGCTAGGTATAACTGTTTTATCAATGAATCTCTGACTTTTTATTATTTTTAACCATTTTAAATTACCACTTTTCTTTTGGGTAACTTTAAAAAACAAATTATGAATACAATTATCTTTTTGCTACACGATTTAATCCATTATGGCTGACTATTTTAATCATATATCCAGTAGTTGTAGCTGCTTAAATTAGTTCGTGTGCCAGTTAGCCTACTTTCAACACAAACTATCCACAGGCCATCAAATAAATACCTTGCTATATGGTTTAAAAAGAAATATAGTTTATGAATAAATATAATTGTTAATAACTCTAATGCCAATGATGATAAATAAGTACTTAAGTACAAATTAAGCACTGTACTTCTATACAATTTTGAGATTCTTGTACTGTACCTGGGTATTATCATTTTATTTATTTCGCTTAAATTACTCTCAAATTCAAAACTTGTAAATATTGCACTTTTTACTACTATTACTAACCCAGTTTGACTGTTGTCCTGAGAAACCTGATCCTTAGTGGAATACGTGTACCTTTTGTACCTTTTGTAGATGTACAATATGTACACTGTACTTTAGTAAAACACACACACACACACACACACTAAATAAACACACACATGTATTTATTTGATGGTCTGCGCTTTCACACGAGCATATCGTTTTTTACTTTAGCTCCCTCTTTTGGCGATTAATGATTTTGTTCAGAGCGGATTGTGCGGAGCAAGTGAATGCAGCACAGCGCGCAGGGGTCTCTGCGCAGCCGCGCCACAATTGCTTTGATCAGCTGACTGTGAGTGAGATGCTCTGTTGACGGACCTCTTAGTCGAAAGCCTGCTGTTATCTGCGCTATGCATGGGAAACAGTGAGCGTTTACCTAAAATATCGCGCCTGGACCAAGTACTGAAGCCCTTCTAATCGGTAAGGACGAAAAACACACCGATCACTGATGTCGTGACAGCGTGAGACTGAGAGATCATATGATAAGTCAATCAGCAAACATGGAGACATGGCTGTCTCCTACTGATACAGGGAAATGTGAGGAAACAAAACTGAAGCAGAATAGGAGATGAAAGAGGAAGAATGAGCTTTACAGCATGACTCTGATTCACTCTTGTAATATATTTTATTCAATTGTGAAAAAAGACCTACATTTTTACTGGAGAGAACAAAGGCATTATAAGCAATATATTTATACATTTACTGATACTACTACTACCAAAAGTTGCAAAAGTTAGTACATTTTGGTTTCTTATTTAGAATGGCAACAGAAATACAGATGTATAAGGTTAAATAGAAATATGTTAGTACAATCACTTTAAAATGTAGTTTACTGTGTAGCCCTGAAATGAGACACAATAGATTTAGTCTTACTTTACCATCAGTCACATTAGAGTCTGCATTAGAGACCCTGTGGACAAGCCTCTTACCAGCAGCCATGACAGAATTCTGGTTGATCTCTGCACCGGGGGAAAAGACATGCCAGCAGACCTGGGACAAACTGATGGTGGCCACCACACGCACCAACAACCTCTCCACCAACAACAAGTTCAACATCCCTGATCTTAAGGTGAAACAGAATAGTATCTGAAGCTACAGCCACAGACAGGAAAGGTGCCACTGAAGAACATATTGCTAATATTTGGTGTTCTGTTATTAACAGGTTGGAACCCTAGATGTCTTAGTGGGTTTGTCAGATGAGCTGGCTAAACTGGATAGTTTTGTGGAAAGGTACAGTAAACATTGCAATAACTAAAATCTACTTGTGCCTGTAACTTTTTGAGTTTGTTCCAAAACTGTCTCACCTTCTCTGTGTTTGTCTTGCAGCTGGAGACTTCTGAGCTCAGTTTAGTCATGAATGAATGTCAAGTTCTCTTATGTTTATATCTGACTCTTAATGGTGGCCTTTTTCCTCATTTTGTAATCGGCTTTAGTGTGGTGAAGAAGGTGGCTCAGTACATGGCTGATGTTCTGGAGGACAGCCGAGACAAAGTCCAGGAGAATCTACTTGCCAATGGAGGTAATCACTATTCACATCATTACACTTATGCTCAAAAACTACATGTCTTTAACAGCTGACATAAATCAGTTGAAACTGATGGTATAAAGCCAAGGAAGTGATAGATTATTATGTATTCAGCCTTCTATAATGGCATACAAAGCTATTTAAAAATACAAATCTTTACAGTTGACCTGGTTACCTACATCACCCGATTTCAGTGGGACATGGCTAAATATCCAATCAAACAGTCTCTGAAAAACATCTCTGAGATCATCTCCAAGGTTTGTTGGAAAATATCCTCACTTTATATTGGTATGCAAGCTGACTGATTATTGCATTGTGATCCCCTCTTGTCAAGGGCATAAAATAATGGAGGAAGCTAAGGTAAACTATCGTTCATCCTTTCTTACTTGGTTTCCACTGTAGCAAGCAACTCAGATAGACAACGACCTGAAGGCTCGAGCTTCAGCTTACAACAACCTGAAGGGAAATCTGCAGAATCTGGAGAGGAAGAATGCGTGAGTAATGTTGAAAAAAAAACAATTGTTTTAAAAAAGAACAAATGTCCCCGTGTTTCCAGTCAATCAGAAGCTGGAAGATACCATCTCATGACAAGGTAGAGTGGGGGAAGACAATGTAAAGTTGTGTCTTCCAGCATCTGATTGATTGAACAGTCCTGATCCAGGTAATCTGCAATGGGTAGTGTAGGAAATCAAGTAGAGTGGAAGTCAGAACCCCTGGTTTAAACAATAAATTGTAAACCTCCCCCTTTTTGAGCCTGCTCTGATTTCCTTCAAGAGTATTGACACTAGTTCTTCTTACCAATATCTGCTCGTATTACTTTGTGGAGCCTCTGTTAGATATTGTCCTATCTCTCTGTATCTGGTGGGATTGAAGTAACTGTTGTAGTTTTTTTGCATTTAGCATTTTTGTATCTCTGCATTATGTGTTGTGTACTTGGAGAATCTATATTTAAATAGTTACATTGTATTCTGAGAGACTTTTCACAAATCGTCCATGCAATCCCCCTTTAGGGGGAGCTTGTTGACCAGGAGTCTGGCTGACATAGTGAGGAAAGATGACTTTGTACTGGATTCAGAGTACCTGATTACCATGCTGGTGGTTGTCCCAAAGTAAGTACATCAATGTCCAGTATGTGCTTAGGTCGGGATTTTCATTTCCTTTCATTCTTGACATACATTTTGGAGGTGGTGACATGTATATGACCATACAGCGACATAAGAACCATCAAAAAGTGATTTTTTTTCTATGGGTATTACTTTAATTTATTTTGTTTTCAAATGACAAGTATATTTTAAAGGCACTATGAGCTTTACATGCTCTTTCTTTGGTTCTGTATATTTTGTGAACGCCCACTTTAACATAGAGTCCAAGCATGTAGCTGACACGTGCTTCAATAAATACTTTTAATCTGTGTTCTTCGTTTCATCCATTCCCTTTAAACTTTCTTCTTGCAGTACAAAATAAAGATAAAACTGTAAAAAAACGAGAAACGACTAAATTAACTTGACAGGTCCGAGTTGCTTGTTTACATTTTCAACCAATCAAAGACCAATCACAGAGCTTGTTGTAAACATTGTTGGCACCAATTAGATTCTTAGCATCAAACATGACAGAAGAGCTTATTCTTAGCAAGTCAAACACAGCAAAGTAAAACAAGGATCACAATAAATTATACATCCTATATAATGTAATGTATGTAATGTATATAACTGGCTCCAAAACATGCAATCATTCGCATTTGTATGTTCACATCTTTCTTTGCCCGGTCCTCCCTAGGATAAATTATACTGACTGGCAGAAGACGTATGAAACCTTGGCAGAAATGGTTGTGCCACGCTCCACTAAGTAAGTATCCAGTAACACAAGACTTCAGTCATGTTTTGACCAATTTTTAAACCATTAGTAAAAGAAAAAAAAAAAAGTAAAACATATTTTCCCCAGTCAGTGCTAGATTGTGTTTTTAGCATATAGATGATAGTTTGTGTCATTTTTAAGTCACAATTTCTATATATTTCTTTTAATTCCTCACATGAGTGACAGTATTTGCCTCCTCTTCTCATGTTCTACCTTCGCATCTTCTTCAGTTGGATTAGTTTTCTACCTCATATTTGACTCAAATTAAAATGTGAAACAGAATACATGTGTGTGAATGACAAGTACTTAGGGTCAACAGTTTAGAGCAACAGAGAGTGTGGAAAAGACGTGAAGAGACGTGTGCAAGCAGGTTGAAATGGGTGGAGAAAAGTGTCAGATGTGTTGTGTGATAAAGGAGTATCAGCGAAAATGAAAGGAAAGGTGTTCAAGACGGTGGCGAGAACAGCAATGTTGTACGGCATAGAGACAGTGGCAATGAAGAAAAGACAGGAGCCAGAGTTGGAGGTAGCAGAGCTTAAGATGTTGAGGTTTTCTTTGAGAGTGACGAGGATGGACAGGATCAAGAATGAATACATCAGAGGGACAGCTCATGTTAGGTGTTTTGGAGATAAAGTCAAAGAGGCCAGATTGAGGTGGTTTGGACATGTTCAGAGGAGAGACTCTGAATATATCGGTAGAAGGATGCTGAGATTGGAGCTGCCAGGCAGGAGGTCTAGAGGAAGATCAAAGAGGAGATGTATGCATGTAGCGAGAGAGGACATGAAGTTAGTCTGTGTGAGAGAAGAGGATGCAGAGGACAGGGTTAGATGGTTGACCTGTAAAAGCAGTTGAGCTGTTGAAGCTTTTAGATGGACACGACTCAGAAGGGTGTAGTAACCTAGCATCCTGTAGTTGGAGCACTATCTGTCTGTATTATGTAGACATGGATAACACTGCATAAAATATCTGAAAGTAATGTTCTTGTGTACACACCTGGTTTATTAGCATGAAGCTGCGAGGGATATTTTAGTTATTGTTTCATTAAGTAATAGTTTATGTGTATCGAAAGAAACCACTTCATTTAAGTTATTTGTGATCAAAGTGATCCTTGTTTCAACAATTGCTGAAACAAGAAAACACTTTGATCACACTTTACTTAATAGTAAGTTTGTGCTATATTCCAGTGCAGAACTCGACTTAGATGAACTTTCAATTGTTACTAATGTTCAGTTACAAACTTTTTTGCAAAAGGGAACTGTGAGGAAACTGAAGTGTTCAATTACATAAGCTCAGTTATTTATTAGCTGTTATTTATTTTTGCTGTTTTGAATGGAACTTGTTGTGACATGGTGCCGTTAATTAAAAATGCACAAGTCGCTAGACCAAACTTAATACATTTACACTAAGTGTCCACAATGAGTGGGTGTTTTTTGTGACCTTTACTGACCAATTGTAGTATTCTCATACACACCTGCCTTTACACAGTTCATTTTCCATACATGTTCCTTCATAGCTTTTGTATAAATTGCTACACTAGAGAGAATGGGTTTACAGTTGTGAAGACTGAAACAGGAGTAAATAACACAAAGTTTGTCCAAGGTCTTTTGAATCATCTGTTTCACAAGGACACCTTATTGAATATTATATTGGATGATGAAGAGTGGGAATAAAAGAGGAAAAAACAAACAGTGCTGTGATTTTCATATTCTCATATCCATATTTATACTGCTAACTGTTTCCTAATAACTACAAAAATGTTCTGTGTGATTTTATCTGCTAGACATTGTTCAGTATTTAAGGTTAAAGGTACAGGTACAGTGATATAGCAAAAATAAGTAGCTAAGTGAAACCATAAAAAATCAGCTAAATAAAGTAAATTACCTCCACTTGTGTGCAACAGAAAAAACATTATATTTTACACAGAGCAGTGATGAACAGTGTGGGTGTTGTGTGGAGAGTATAGTCTTAAGGTCAGTGTGTGGTTATTGTTTCCACAGGATGTCTGCTTGTTTGCATGTGAAAATGTGCTGAAATTCATCAAACATGGTGTTTGTATCCAGCTCCTATTTTGATCTGTACCTGTGTCCTCTCTCATCCAGGCTGCTGTTCGAAGACAACGAAAGTGGCCTCTTCAGTGTCACACTTTTCAGGAAGGCTATAGATGACTTCAAGCATAAGGCCAGGGAAAACAAGTAAGCTATAGTGGATCCAGAAAGTTTTCACAAATTCTACAAACAATACCACATAATGACAACGTGGACGTGTGTTTGAAATCTTTGCAAATTTACTAAAAATTAGAAATGAAAAAAAATCACACGTAAATAAGTATTCATCCTGTTTCCACTGATCATCCTTGAGATGTTTTTACAACATAATTGGAGTCCACCTGTGAGAAATCCAGTTGATTGGGCATGATATGGAAAAGCACAAACCAAGCAATAAAGTCAGAGGAATTGCCTTTAGATCTCCAAGACCGGATTGTATAAAGGCATAGATCTTGGGAAGGGTACAGAAAAATGTCTGCAGCATTGAAGGTCCCAATGAACACAGTGGCCTCCTTCATTTGTATATGGAAGAAGATTGGAACCAAAGACCAAAATAAAGATTTGGCCTGAATGCCAAATGTCATCTCTTGAAGAAACCAGGCACCGCTCACCACCTCGCCAATGCCATCCCTATTGTAAAGCATGGTGGTGGCAACATCATGCTGTGGGGATGTTTTTCAGCGGCAAGAAGCAGGAGACAAGTCAGGATCGAGGGAAAGTTGAATGTAGCAATGTACAGAGACAAAGGAGCGGCTACAGGACAACTCTGTGAATGTCCTTGAGAGGCCTGTCCAGAGCCCAGACTGCCCAAAAATAGTTGTGCTGAGGTTGTAGCATCTTACTCAAAAAGACTTGAGGCTGTAATTGGTGCTAAAGGTGCTTCAACAAAGTATTAAGCAAAGGCGGTGAATACTTATGTATATGTGATTTAAAAAATTAATTTGTAAAGATTTAAAACTTGTAGAATAGGATTTTGAGGAAAATAATGAATTCATTACACTTAGTAAATTTGTAAGTTCTTCCACATTTTATTATGTTACAGCCTTATTCCAAAGTTGATTAAATTCGTATTCCATTTACAGTTTTATTGTAATCTTCGAACAGAGTAAATCTTATTAGAGCAAGCTGTTTTGGTTATAGCCATTTGACATTTGATATTTGTTTTGAATGGAAGATGATCATTCTTTTATGTATTCCCATGAATTATAATTATTTGTCCTTTGAGAAATAAACCACAGATTAACAATAGTCATGACAGCTTGTCACAGGAGTAGTCTTTCAAATGCAGGAACAAGCTTCTTATGCTCTGAAAAAAAGCAGGACATTTCATAATAAACAACTTTGTCAGCACTTGTCATTCTCTCCAATTAGCACGATGGAGAGAGCTCATTGTGTGTTTTTGCCTGTGTGTTTGTTGTTGCCTATTTTCAGGAATACACTTGAGTAAGTGACTGTGTTTGTGCCTATTTTTGCCTTTGTTGACCACTGGTTGCCATCTCTTGGCTGTGTGTCCTGACACAGGTTTATAGTACGTGATTTCCTGTACAATGAGGAGGAGATGAAGGCAGACAAAGAAGAGATGACACGTCTATCCACGGACAAGAAGAAACAGTTTGTACGAATGCTGTGTTCTTTTTTTCTCTGTACAGACAGTACTACTGACCATGTTGGAGGAGGAAGTTATTGGAGCTCACCATTATGTGCAGAGGGCTCCTGGATTTGATGCTTGGAACCTTATAGATATCTGTCTGCAGATATGTGTATTTCTCACTTAGTGCTTAGTACTGTTTGCTATATCGTCATCATCATTTCTGCAGGGATTTCAGCTAATTCAAATCATATGTTTTTGTGCAGTTGTAACAAATTAAGAGATAGAAATTAGTAAAATGCTTTTGCTGTCCCTCCAGGGGCCCTTGGTACGATGGCTCAAAGTGAATTTCAGCGAAGCCTTTATTGCGTGGATTCACATAAAAGCTCTGCGCATGTTTGTGGAGTCAGTATTGAGGTGAGTTAAAATGGAACAGTTTCAATCATTTAGTAGAGTTTGAAAATGTGATTTTTACATACTCTGGTTTAAGGTTCTCTTCATTTATGCATTTCTCTGGCCACCCTTTTAATGTAATATTTGTTTAATGTCTTACCTTTGTAAAATGAATATGACCTACATTGTGCTTCATAGATATGGGCTGCCAGTCAACTTCCAGGCAATGCTGCTTCAACCCAACAAGAAGAACATGAAGAAGCTGAGAGAGGTGTTAAATGAGCTGTACAAACATCTGGACAGCAGTGCTTCAATCATTGATGTGAGTTGAATTTCCACACTGTTTGACAGTCAACGTGGAACGTTTTATTATTGATGTTTTATAATAATCATGAGACACTGGTGAGGTTGTCTGGAAGTCGAGTCCCTGCAACTGGCATTCATAGTGATATCTGGACTTTTAAAAAGTTTGATCTTGTAGAATCTACATACCATATGTAGGTGAAAAGTATAACTAAGCTCTAAGGTCACTTGCTGTAATAAAATCTAACAAATAAATATCTGAATACATACGTGATTTATGTTTAGAACATTTACAACACACAACATTTATAACTGTGGCTCTGTGCCTTCAGGCATCTATGGACATCCCAGGGCTGAATTTGAGTCAGCAGGAGTACTACCCTTATGTTTACTACAAGATCGACTGCAACCTGCTGGACTTCAAAGTCTAGACACAATGTCATCATCATCACCATCGTCATCATCTTCATCATGTGAAGTAATATTCTGATGTGACATGTTCACAAGCCCAAGCTTTAATTTGACGTTTCTGATTTGATGTTCACTGATGTTTCTGGTTCATTTCTGTGTCCATTTGGAATAAGTTGTCACAAATTGGAGCACAGATATTTATATATAAGGTCAAATAGGTTCAAAATGTAAACTGGTTTCCATTCTGTTCTCTTTCTATTATTCCATGCTGTAAATGTAAACAGCTTCTTACTTCACACCCACTGAAGAGGTGTCCATTTCTGCCATGTCATAAAAAGCTGGGATATACTGCAGTTTTATTGTCCACTTAATTTAAAGTAATACGAAAGATGTGGGGAGAAAAGTAAATGTACTATGTTAAATCTGGTATTTATTTAAAGCCTCTGAAATAAGTCAATGTGTTTTTTGTGTTTAGTTTTTAGTTTCAGTTAATACTTAGATGTTTATTATTGTTTTCCTAGCTCTAAATATAACCTGTGAAATACTGATATTGGTCCTTTTAAATTATTAAGAAGTAATATGTTTGGTGATTGTATGCTTTTATAGTTTCTGTATATGAAGCAGATGTAGTAATTATGAGTCTATATGCAAATTCTATTTTGTCAATATAGCTGAAAATTGGATCAGACATATTACATAAATGTAAAAATAAACAATAGCCTTGGCTCACTTTCCTTTTTAATGCTTTATATAAGCATATTATGAGTAGACACTTTGTTGCATTTCTTGGTTGTACTCCACTATATACTGCATCAAGACTTTGTCAAGGATTAATACGTTTAATATATATGTAACATACACACAAGCACATTCTGGCTGTTTTAAAGCATTGCCAGGTTACTTCCATACTTTATGTTTTCAGCTTTTTACTGCATCAGAAACACTGCACCAATGTGTCATTACTTTAGGAAAAGGTTTGCAGGGAATGTCCTCTTATTTATATATTTAGCTTTTGCAAAACGAAGGTTTTTACAAATGTTATTTAATATATGATTGCATTGACAACTTTTAGCAAATTTATGGCTAAAGTGGAAAATGACAATAGACTGAAGAGATTTTGGCATTACAACTGCTTTAGTTAATATATTACACTTATTAGTCAGGGACCCTGCATGAATAAATAAAGCATTATTCTCAAGATGGGCTGTACCAGATTTAGCTACAGGATCGTTTCCATCAGCAGTCCCCGGAGAGGTAAACACAAACACTAATAGTATCCTTCTTATGAAATTAATACGGATACATGCAAAATTCAATCAAACAGCAGAGCATCAATACAAATTTTTTTTTTTTTTCAAAAACTGGCAACCGGGTTCTTATTGCTTCTAACTGATGAGAAATCGAAGTAATAACTAGATATTATTTTATTAATGTTAACTACAACTTGTCTGTTGTTGACAAACTAATGTCTTGCATTTTTTAATCTTTGGGATTGAGGACAAAGAGAAAACACATTGTGAACACATTATGAATTGTTATAACGCATCTTTTGATAATGAATGATATAGTAATATAACACATTGTCACTTAATTAAAATGTTCAAAAGAGAAGTTATAATTACTGACAAATACATTAGAAATTAGTGTTATAAAGAGTTTTAGGAAATTATATTTTACAGTGCTTATGGTAGTTGTCAAATTAAGGGACTCCAAGTGATTTTGATCGGTAGGATTCTTGCACATTTGCATGATGATGATAATGATGATGGTGTTGGTGACGGTGCACCCGCTCCTCCCTTTGCTGACGCAGATAGCTCCAGAGTGGGTTCCTGCTGGTCAGCTGAGAGAGAGCAGCTTCAACCGGCAGCAGCAGCAGCAGCAACAGCCGTTGAGGATCCGTCCAATGATGCGAACAGAAACACGAATCGAGCTGCAGTAGAGAACCGGGGAGGATGCCGCAACTGATGTGAGACCAACCGAGCCGAGCCCTTGTCAGCTGCAGCTACACCTGTCGTGGATGGTTTTCCCAATGGGTTGTGGAGGTAGTCGGGCGGACGCGATTATTGAGCCGAGGTATCATGAAAGCTGGACCAGGGAGACGGAATCGACGTGGCTCACTAACACGGACGTAGAGACCCCTCTCCCTGTAGCAAACAGTAAGAGCTCACATCGCCTCTTTGTCTGTTGTATTGGGGGGAAAAAATCATTCACTGCACATAAACTACAATAGGCCACATAACACAATCTCTGTTAGTGTCATAAAACATAGCCAAAAAGGGTCCACTAAGATTATTGATCCATTCAAAACACAACAACCCAGCTCTCAACTCTCAGACATCGCACTACACCGTTATCTTTATGTTGAATGAAGCCAGGGCAAACCTGTGGATGTTTAAGTCATAACACTAAGTGTTCTCCAAAGGTAAAGCTCTGGAGACCACCCTGAAGGAGAAGAGGATGGTGAATACAGGCACCCAGTGTGGGAAGCAGGCCCTCAGCACCACCAGCTGCAACCATCAGAGGAGACCCAGACGCTCCTTGAGTGATGTAGGTGTCAATGTTAGCGGCTGAAGTGTGTGTCTTTGTACAGATGATGATAAACAAGATTTTAGAACATGCAACATGAGCATTTATTATTTTATCTAAACTTTCTTTGACAATATCAGCCAATTTGAAGTTTGAAACCTTTAAAGCAAGGGAAATCCAGGAGTATAAAAAATGTTGCTGACGATATAAAATAAGCCAATACACAAAAGAACATAAGTCATTTACAGTAGGTTGCATTTAATAGTCCTGATTTCAGATTCAAAATATGAAACTCTTTCTTTGGTAGATGGCTGCAGGCCTTGGGTAGAAAAGTTGAATAAGTGCATTGTGGTTCTTAACTGTGCTGGAGTAACTATTGATGAGGTGAAATTGATAAATGTAAAAAATTTACCTTTTTACTATTTGATCAACAGTATTTTTTATGTTATGAACGTTTTTGTTTACAAAACTCATATAACTATTCAAAAAGATCAATCCTCTGACCAAAAAAATTATTTTTTTAGCATCTCAGAAACACAGACTGTTGCATTTTATTTGTTTAACGTTTCACTTACTGGCAGTGCTTGAGTGACTCAGGTCTCAGTTTTTAACCCACTCTCTGTCCTGTACGGTGACATTTAACTGATGTGACATTAAAAATCTTACATCTTTTTACAGCAAACCACTCGTGACTCTAAAAGGAGGGCGTCAAAAGAAGCCAGCACTTTGTCTAAGGATGGGCAGCCTGTCAGTATTAACAGCAGTGGAGAAGCTGAATCTGGAAATGTGTGTGACGAAAGATGAAAAAAAGGCTAAAAAAGTGAGGACTCTGTAAAGAAGAATGTTTGTCACGCTGCACTTCACCAGAAGTTTGGGATGACGATTTACAAAAGTGCGTCAATGATGTGTGGTAGTGACTTTGCAAGACTGTGGCTGTTGATCCCAGAGAGCTAAAACATAAGCACCTGCGTACATCTTCATCCAAATGTCTTGGGAGGCTACGTCTTTGTTCTGCCATTGCAAATGCATGTGTGAAGAAGAGAGTGGGCCACAAACAGTGTTCACACTCTCCACCGTGCTTTGATCCCATGCTTATGGTGCTGGTCAGGGAATGTGTCACTGTGTTAAGCCAATTTTATGAAAACAGGAAAAAACTGCTCCATATGCACATGATAATCACAGTATGCACATCAGATGTTTTTCTCTGTGTGGGACCTTCCTAAAGAATTTGCTTCAGTTCCTTGTGCAAGTATTTTCATTTGGTTCTGAAAGAAAAACACTGGATGATGCTGTTTAACCTCAGTCAAAGTTGTAAATGGAACCCGAAGTGCTATTTAAAAGCTGAGATTTGGAGGTTTTGGGCTTGAGGGCGAGAGAGATTATTTTTCAAGCCTTTGATAAACAAATACACCTGCATGTGCCTACAATTTATCCTATATTTAAACTGCTCCTGTGTTCACTTCAACCGTGTTCTTTAACATTTTCTGTTATATTATATGATGTAATACTTTATTCACCCCAGTGTATTGAAACAGGGTAATGTATGTGACTTGCATTGACTGCATGTATAAATCAGTCTCACATTGATTAAGCACTGTTGACACAGGTCTCTGCCAAACATAATCAAAAGAAACATTTCAAATGAAATATTTCGCCTTTTTAGTACATGTGAAATTGAAAACTGCACTAAAAAAGGAAGGAGGTGATTCAGGATGGTTCAGTTGGAGTCTTGGCCCTAAGACAATCTCTACTGACATATAGTTGTGAATGTGAGTGTGAATGGTTGTCTGTCTGTGTGTCTCTCTGTGTTGGTCCTGAAATAGACTGGTGACTTGCCCCCACCACTTGCCCTATGACAGCTAGGATAGGTTCCAGCCCCCTGTGACCCTACCCAGGAAAATAGCTTACAGATAATAGATGGATGGATGATTGTTGGTGGGAAAATTACCTTACAGCAGCTCAAGAGACAGTCTGTGAGTTGAGGAAAGTACATATATTCAGTCAGTATATGTCAGTGTCCACCCTGTTGTCAGTCTATATCAGGGCCAGGGGATCCGTCTCTCTTGATAAATTAATTAAAAAATTACCTCAATAATTTCTGATAAAATAAAAAAAATATTAGTCGAATGTGCATTAAATGTTGTGTCAATAAAGAAATGAGAAAAAAAAAGTTACCTTTATTGTTTTGTCCAACATAGTATAAAAAATGAACCAGGCATTATTGGAAAGTCAAAAGAAAAACTACATGGCTTCAGTTGCTCTTAGTAAATAATTTAAATGCGTTTTGCCGATACAAACCTTCAGAAATTCTCTTTAGACTTTGAATGGACTACAGACCGGATGGCGGAACCTGTTTCCGAACGTGACGATTTCCTGTTTGACGTTGATGAAGGCGTGCCGCGCATTTAAGCGCCGGGCACTAAGACCTCGCGGACCAGGAATCCGTTGTGTACTTGACGGTGAGCCGTTGGTGATCTTCGTTCATACGAGAGAGATAACAGCTGAGTGAGACTCTGTGGATATAAAACATTATTTTGATAACCGAGTGACGTTTCCCTTAAAGATATGTCGTTATAAAAATGTGAGTATGGCTAAGCGATCGGGGACTGACAGCGGAATGTTGACTTCACCGAGCGTTCGTAGGGATTTCTCCACCGATTTCAACGCCGGGGACGTGAACATGGACTGCGGTGACGGAGTCGATGAGGTCTCTGTGGAAGAAATCTTGTCATTGTACAGCCAGCCGATAAACGAGGAACAGGCATGGGCAGTGTGTTATCAGTGTTGTCGGACTTTGTCGCACAATAATCGCAGGAAAAGCTCAAAGTCTGCCGGTGCTTCAGTAGTTGACTATCCGAGGAGGATTGAGGGACCCGGTGATGTGAGGATCAGGAGAGATGGGACTGTGAAATTGCACTTTGAAGACTGCACAGGTAAACTAAGCAAGATCAGACAGGTGTCAGGGTTTATATATAAATATGAATCTGGTAAGTGCACAGTTAAACGATAGAGAATGTTAACCATCTCCACAGGCTGCCAATAATGACTCACTTAATAGGCCAAGCGAGTGAGCATCCCCACAAAGAGGCCATATTGTTGTGGCGGTCTGATTCCAGCCATGTGGTGAATTTGTTTTCAGAAGCCTGATGCTCTTTTTAATTATACATCATAGATAATCTAATGGCTGCTCGATAGGAGAAAGACCAAGAAAGCTGCATTAGTAATAATAATGGCACTCACAACATCATCTGATATTTACATTATAAACATGGCTGATAGTGGTGCTTTATTCAAACCAGATTGTTCAGAGTGGCTGCTTTGAGTTTGAAAGTATGCTCCTGCAGGTCAGTTGGCTCCAGTAAACAACGAACCATCTGATAGATTTAAACTGCAGAACACTTTGGCCGCTGTCCAGGGCTAAGACGTATACCCAGCTTCAGTGCTACAGTGAAAAAAGCTGGAAAAATGTCAAAGACAGATGACTCCTATTGGTGCTAACAGGTCTATTTTGTGTTGTGAATGAGGGAATAAAGTTCAGTGATCCAAAAAGTTTAGTGATCCCAAAAGCTCAGGGTAGGTGCTTGGTGTGGTCTATCTGAGGGAGACATTAAAAACTATAGGAAGCGATTTAAATATTTTGATGAATGCATAGAATGAAATGAAGATGAGCATCTACATGAGATGCATACAGTTGGTCCACACAGTCCTGCTCTTGGAGTTCCAGTTCCTTGCGGGTTTATGTTCCGCTGTCAATATATACCACAAGGAGAAAAATCCCTATATTGTGCTTATTCCAGCTTCTCAACTGTGAATATTTGTTTGTTTGCATAGTCCTTTTATGGGTTTTGCACTGTTGGTTAAACAAAACAAACAGTATGAAGATAATGTTTTTTTCCTTACCCATTCTGGCATCTTTTTTTTTTTTTTTGCTGGTGATTGAACTCAAATTAAGGTACTCATCAGGTCAAGCCATAATTTACTTTAAAAGCATTTAGTTTTGTGTTCTAGTTGACAGCAATGTGCAGTTAATGGACAACAGGCATATCAAGTAATTCCAGTCCTGTTCTCTGGAATGTCTCTTAATATAGTTTGTGATTTACACCTGGGAAGCAAACTGTAGGCAACCTTGTTCCCTGGTTCACATAAAAGATAAATCTTTTCTTGTATAGTCCCAGATTTGATAGCAAGGCTGAAAACAGACACAACTCTGTTACCTGATGACAGCTGAGAACCTGTAATGTATTCCTTAGAAAATAAATGAATGAAAGGTGCTTCAGCACTGCTTGTTCTAATACACTATTTCAAGTTTGCAAAGAGGTGTCTCAGATGTTACAAAGCACTGTACCCTAACAGCTGCACTCCAACCTGGGTGTAGGGAGGAGGAGGTGTGACTGTCAGGAGAGCCTCTGGCCCTGTGGTTATGTCCTATTTCTCCTGGGAACCTATTAGCTACCTTTGTTAATCCCCCCTACCCTGTTTATTTTCCCCCCTGTCCCTCTCTTCTGGTAACCCCATAGCCCAGGTCTCTTTAATTTCATACAACCATTTTTAAAATATATTTACTGTGTCTGGAAATTACATTCCTAGAATAAACAGATTGGGCAAAGACTGAGTGTTGTTGCGCAGCCAAAAAAACAAACTAACATGACAGACGGACTTTAGAGATCTGACTGCAAATAATTTTGAAGACTAAATGGGAGAGTCCTCTGCTGCTCCTCTGTCTTGTGGCTGAAGAATTAGGCCTACCCATGAGGGAGACATGAGATTGAGCTTCTAGTACCTCAGCAGCTACTTCAAGAGTTTACTACCACAGCAGAAAATCAATGCTCATTCAACATGCGTATAGCGTGCATGAGTCAGTGACAAGGTGGCAAGATTTGTCCAGCACCCAGACCCACCAACGCTAAGCTCTACGACTTCTCTGACTGATATCGCCTTAAAGATTTTGTCTATAACCATACACTGTTACTATGATTCAATCGCTGCAAACAAGAAGGCGTTTATTTTTGTGATTGCCAGCAAACAGTCTCACTAATTAATAATAGAGTTTAAGCCCAGTCTTATTTTAGACTCTTGATTTGACATAAACAACGATACTGCTGCAGTCAGATCAATTCATGTGGAGCACGGTGGGGAATATATTCACTTACACTTTGTGTTCCATAGAACAGGGCCAGACCTAAAATGCTGCATCAGAAAGATAGATGTTTAGACCATGATTTTGATAAATAGTTATTACATACAGTTTTGATTATGTCTTTTTTGTCTACTTGGTGCATTTAGTATTAATTGTGGTGATGCTCATGCAGTTAATTTCATCTCATTTCATAGGTTTAAATGAGGATGTAAGTAGGTCTGTTTGAGGAATCAGCTTCTATATTTTATTCTATTTGAAGCCAATGATGAGGAAAAGGAAAATCCACTCAACTGTCTGTCCTATTCTCTCATTGAACGGGACTGTTGGTGACACTGCATGCTGCTCCAAATATGCACTCTATGGTTTCCAAGCCCTAGGAGAGACCAGGGCCCTGGCCAAGCCACTTTATCTTGGCTTGGCCAAACAGAGGGCCTAGTGTTTCCCAGATGACTCTGGGAAACACGAGGATGAAGGTTTATTTTTTCCTACTGTTTGGTAGCTGTAATTTATAGGGTTCTGTACAGAGTACTACACTATGACCCAAGTGTTTTTTGTCTTTTTTTATTTGTGGCCGTTAAATTTCTGCATAGATGGATCTAAGTAGTCCTGTGTTTTGGGAAATTACTGGCAGCCTCAATTGAAGATTTAAACTTAAATCCTTAACTTTAACCTTAAACCTGTATTAGCGTTCAGAGGAATAGTACACTTGTTAGTGATTTATTTAGCAAAATTGAAAATGAATCAGATAGGCCCATTGTAAGTTAACTTATTGACTGTTGAGTGTAACAAAATGTGTACGGTTCATGTACTTTCAGCTGCATGAAAAATGCTAAAATGACTGGTCTTTTAAAAAGCTAGCGTCAGAACAAGAGCTAAGATTGTCAAAGCTTGCTGACTTGTATTTTTTTGTCCATTAATGGAAAGTGAATATATCCTTAAAAAAAATCTAAATTTTTGTAATTCTCAATATTATTAAGAACAGATTATTAGTGTACTGTCAAAGCTAATGGGCCACATTCAGCCTCATAGTAAGAGATTTTGATTTGTTTTTACAAGTTTTAAAAAACTTTAAAGATTTTTTTCATGCAATGGATGTATGAAACATCACCACTTTCAGACCCAAGAGGCAGGTTTTTACACCTCAGTTTGCCCAAGGCAGTGTCAGCGGCTCCACAGAAAACAATCACTTATTTGCTCACTAGTTTTACAGTTCTGTGTGGAGCTGAAGTAATTGAGCTTCTCAGCTCTTCTTGTTTGGCTACATTTAGTCTTGATTCAAACATGAATTGATATTTGATGCTTCTGTAACCTCTTATGAACACCCCCCCCCCCCCACATTACATTACAGTACAGTACATGGACATGCACCATTGCTTTGCTTATATGTCTTTTACAAATAAATACTTGCACAGTAGGAAACCATCCTCTGTTTTCATGTGTGAATAATTTTCCTATTTTTCCCCCCCTCTCTTCTGTCATTACAGATAAATACAGATCAGCCCAAACAACACTAAAGGTGAGTTTCACATCATACTTAGTTGCCTCCAAATTCAGTTTAGGGCTTTTCTTTCCCAGTAAATGCTAAAGCAGTTAAATTCAGTTTAAATGTGTGGATTATACAGTTACTACATTTATTTTCACCCTTCAGCCATCACCTGCATTATTTAGTTCTCTTATCACATTAACACTGTCAAAACTATTTCAGAATCTGTTTTCACAACTTGCCTAACAGTGATGCTACAAGTGAACATGACATTGGCCTTAAATAAAAACAGTTCCTTAACATTGAGCCAATTGGAATTAATGTCAAATAATTAATAGCATTGTTGAAAATGCCAGTGTTTTCTTGTGTAGGGCATATTTACCTCCCTGCAGAGACTGGTAGAAATCTGCATGGTCAGTCACATCAGCAGAGTCAT
Organism: Channa argus; assembly: GCF_033026475.1. Lineage (NCBI taxonomy): Eukaryota > Metazoa > Chordata > Actinopteri > Anabantiformes > Channidae > Channa > Channa argus. The sequence goes on from NC_090197.1 coordinate 15,711,646, forward strand.
TTGTAAACATGACACTGCATAGCAAGCATAGATGGTATCTGCTTTCTTGGCTTTTTACCTCTGTGTAGACAGATGGACAATACATTTCAGAGCATTCAGCATCTGAATTTTTACCTAACTAATAATAGAATGCCTGACGATCTTTAAAGTATTTTCCCAAAGCTAATTTGTGACCTGTAAAGGACTAAACATGACTGACGAGTAGCGCTGTACAAATGTAACACTCTACTTTGGTTAATAGTTATTTTGTGTGTGCGTGTCACTGTAATGCAGAGGAGCACTTAGAAAAGAACCAATGCCAATATACATACTTAAAAATTAGCATCAAAAAACGCATACATTGGACATGTGGCCAAGTGTCTGTTTGACCAAGTATGGTACTAATGTATGGTCCATGGTATGGTTCTTTTGCTTTATCATGTGTTCATAGACTAATTACACAGTCCTCTGTTGACTCTGAGCAACCAGATTGTCTTCATGTTTGTCTTGTCATTCATATGATTACAGGTATGCACAGTATTTCCAAGGCTCAGGTCATAGAGAATACCTCAACCTCATGTCAACACTGTTGACATCCCATGGCTGAATTGTGGCAATTCATTCAGTGACAGAAGTATAAATGCTAAACATAGGTGTTTTACTTTGTCATATATTATCATATATTATATCCTCTCATCATCTTCTGCCTATGGTAACTTTGCTATTGTAGTTGATGTTGAGTTGCTCCTTGCGTGACTTGCTTTTCTAGCAATGTGTTACCATGAACTGACCCTAAACAGGGTGTGTTTGTTTTGCTGGTTTCATAGAAATATGTCTTACACAATAGATGTGAGTTCACACCTTTTTTTTATTTTTTATTTGTTTGTTTGATTTGATGTTCTGTTACTCGTTTATTTCCCTCACTGATTGATGTAGCATAAGCATAATGTGTGACATTTTATGAAAGCAAGCTGATAATTTGGCTTTTTAATCACATTAAACTTACGAATACTGATTTAATACTTATTGATCCCCATGGGAAATTGTTGTTAGACAACCGCACAAAGCGATGATGCTTCTATAGAAGTTTTAGTGTCTTATCCAAGGTCCCATAAAAATGTGTTCAGGAGGCACTGAGGATTGAACTCAGGGAATCATCCCTGGGTTTGATTGTCTCATCAAGTGACTTACTCTGTTGACATGGGTAAATAATATACCCTCTAAACACAACAAGCATGTCAGGGCTTGACATGAAGCTTTTGTAGACCACTAGCTGAGCTGATTTACTTGGTAAATCAGCTCAGGTTTGTATACCATTACCTGGTATACAAACCTACAAAATGTTGGCCATGAAAAGATAAATGGAATAAAAAGGGGTTTTGACAATAATTATATTATTATACAAAACAGAAAAATGATAGTTAACAGTAATACATAATCTCTAGTTTTCAAAAATATTTTTGTAAAAGTTGGGGCAACTGTTGTTCAGCTGGAGAGTCATCCACTAATATCAGAGTAATAAAAAGCATTACTTTGATTAAGGGATTTTAATTTTAAATCAATTAATGATATTGTTTTCAGATGTGAGTTTTTGTTTAAAGTCAAATAAATAAGTAAATTTTTTTTTTAAGGTTTCAGTGTTTTATCTGTCTTTTCAATTTTTATTGATTGAGAAGGCAGAAATACTACAGCGCTAAAGTGACCCAAAAAGTAATCAAAAGACTTGCCATGTTGATATCCCTGACTTTTTGGATGTCGTTAGTAAACATTTGGAGATTTTATGGTGTGGTTGAGCTGACAGATTTCGGGAGCATCTCACATTGATGTAAAATCATAAGTCTGTTTCAGTTTACTGGTCAGCTTATGGGCAGCACGGCAGTGGAGTGGCTAGTGCTGCCACCTCACAGCTAGAAGGTTGCTAGTTTGCATCATTGGTCAACTGTGGCATTTCTGCGTTTCTTGGCATGTTTGCCACCTGTGGCTTTCAAGGGTTTCCTCCGGGTACTATGGTTACCTACAACTGTCCAAAGACATGCATACTAGGTAATTGGTGACACTGAAATGCCTGTAGGTGTGAATTGTTTTTTCTTTGTATGTTGGCCCTGAGAAAAAGACTTGCGACCTGTTTAGGGTGTACGCCTCTCGCCCAATGACAGCTGGGATAGGATCCAGCCCCCGCACGACCCTACACAGGTTAAGCGGTAACAGATGATGGCTGGATGGTTAGCATATTGGGGATATTTAAATATTTCAATTCTACTAGATTGTGATGATGGGAACTCATTACCATTAACCCCAGCATAGCTTTACTGCTGTGGTTGTTAAATATATAATGCTACTTATTGAGAAAATTCAGGCAGCTTCTTTTAACTTTAGCAGAATTTGGTCTTTCAGAAGGGACAGGTTTAAAGACGGTCTCTGTGTTTGTTTAAACACCGTTAGTTCTGTTTTAACCAGCAATAGCATCGATCAGCGCTAAACGATCAGCAAAATGTGAATTTCTACACTTTATAAGAATGCGAATATTTTACTATGTTCAAATAGGTGAATGCTTTGTCTGTAACATGTATCCACAATATTAATGCTACATGAAGTTATTGTGAAGTTGGTAAACAAAATGGAATGAAAAATAAAATGAGTTGGCCTCTGGACCTAAAATCAGAGATTCTGAAACTTTAAGGTCAAACATGCTGCACACAACTTTACAGTAAAATAAGATTTTAAAAACCTTGTAGGGGGGCAACATATATAAATCTATGTTTGGGAATCACTGCAGAATGTTACATTTATTTTCGTTTTTTCTAACTGCATGACCCAGTCCACTAACCCAATCTTAGTTTACTTGCCCCAGGCAAGTGTTCATGTCAGGTCCTGAATGTTTACAGTGCATACATGACTATGTTAGCATGCTAATATTAGCACATAGCACTAAACACAGATGTCCCAAAATACAGTTTAGCCATACAGCTGCCTCACAATGAACAATACTCCATGATTGTTTCAGTTGCTATGTTAGATTTGTTTTATGTTCTTAATGCACTTCAACCCCACAATATCTTTTTTTTTTTTTCTCACTTGGGGAATTGGTTCAGTACACACAGCGACAAAAACGCAGTATTACTTTTTTTAATTGATTATAAATAGCGGAACTCTCACATTTTGGCGATAGCCTTGTGTCCATTTTGGCTGAGTGTGTTTGTTGTGTCTCAGTCTGAGTCAGCCAACTAATCAGTTAGCCTACTGCACTCATGCCGCTGATTCTACACACAAACCTATTTGAGCTAATCACTGTTTGGCCCACTTTTCCTCCCTCACACGATAGCACTTGTATTTGGGGAATCAAATTGAAACCAAATCTACAGATTTGTTTTGTTTTTTTTTTTCTTTTTTTACTTTCATTGAAACTGGTCATGGGTTGGCTTATCTTTTGTGGTGTTCTGTTATCATCTTCATTGTTAGTTATAAGTATTTTTTACAACCGAAGAATTCATATGAGAGGTCTGTTGTAGCTTCGTGATAAACTTGACCCATTTTGTCTTCAGTCCAAGATTAAGGTGAGATTAGTTGTAGTATCCTATTAGGAGTTTTCCAGGTTGCCAGGTCTGGTCAGGTCCTTGTAGCTCAAATTTTGGGCCAAGCTATTCATTTATCAGCACAAGGCATGAAGCAAAGCCTTGGATTTTGATTGAAATCTAGTAACTGTACTCACTATACTGCATGTTGTCCTACAGAGGGATTATAAGGTTACATAATAAGACACACATTGACTAATTATATCCATGTTTTTCTAACTCTGTTTGCTCATAGACCTGTTCTTTGTAGTTTTTAAAGTACATTTCCAGAATGTGAGAGTTAACTGCTTAATGTGTGACTGGATGTACAGTAGATGTGCAGGTGCTTTCTCTCTTCTCGATAAAGACTGTTTCTAATTATTTTCTGCTCTGATCTCAGACTGCACATCTTGAGGGAAAGGGAGGGAGAGAGAGAATGTGTAGCCAGAATTTTAATGGAAGATTTTTTGGGTCAGTTATTTGTATCTCTGTTAATACTTTTTATATTTATATATATATATATATATATATATATATATATATATATATATATATATATATATATATATATATATATATATATATATATATATATATATATATATATATATATATATATATATATATATATATATATATATATATATATATATATATATATATATATATATATATATATATATATATATATATATATATAAACTGCATATTGGTAGCTCCACTTAAAAGCATACAGCCACAGGAATGCTATTTATTGAGTAGTCTGAACACTTTCAGTCAGGGATTCCTTATTTTGGGGGGAGGATGTCTTCCATTTGTTTGACATGCCAAAGTCAAGAGGAGACAAAAAAACACACGAAAATACTGCTTGAAAATGAAATGCAGCAATGGCCCCCCAGACTGTTTAGAATCCAAAATTCTGTGGTTACATGGCATGTGGTTGTTTATTTATTTTTTTCTGACATAGAAGCTCCCATGGTGTGCACCATGTGTTAGTATAGCTATTAGCCCTAAAAATATATTATGCTCTTCACAGTGTCATGTATTTATGAGGCAGCTGTTTTTTTTATTTTATTTTAAATGTTTGGACTTACTTGCACACTGATGTCTAGACATTATGTGTGATATCAGAGTTGCGCATCCAGATGGACATTTTCTTTTTCCTTTGTTCTTCCACTTTACATCACAGAATGCAAACGTGACAGCTTTTGACAAGGATATGTGAAAGAGCAGCATCAAATTCTGTTTCAGTAAGAACTAGTGAAGCTGCAGACCAGAGAGCATCCCTTTGTGCAGAGAAAAAAACTCGAGATTTACTCCGCTTATGTAACTGTCTGTGTTGTGATGGCATTCGTCTACTACTGCAGGACATGCTGAAGGCGGCTTCTGTGGTACTGCTTTGTGAACTCTGAGTGCCCCAGTGATTGCTTTGGCAGTAACTGCAAAGGCAAGAGTGTGATTGTGTTAAAACGGACCCAAAAAGTATGTCATGGCAGTTGTTGTAGTCTGCAAGAATATAGACGTTTGCTTTCAGGTTTAAAATAGTTTTTAATGAAGTCCATATTGTTGACAGCAATATTTTACTGCTGTGGTAGCCTTAACACTACCTTAAATTGACTTTCAAAATGTCATTAATCAGCAGTTATACTAGATTTAACACATGGCAGAGATAGTGACTTCAGTTTGGCAACTAATATTAACGTACAGATTAATAATTAAATAAAGGACTCAATGCTACATGAGCTTGTTGTGTTTTTGTTTTGTTTTTTAAATACAGGCAACTCATTCTTTGACTGTCTGCATGGGGAGAGAGCCTGTGTTGGTTTGTTACTCTTTACTTAGTTTCACCATCAAAGAGTCAGTGTTTGCTAAGTAGATAGCTTTACTAATTGTAATTAGCTTGAGCTGTGGGTAAGTGGGAAAAAAAATTTAGGGAATATTTTAAGGGTTACGGTCCACTTTAGAATAAGGATATCTTTATATTCAGCTATGTATGTATTCTATCTATCTATTGCATAAATAGTTTTAGTACAAGTTATGCTCCGATTCTGGAATTCAGGTTTTGACATGATGAAATTTTTTCCTTCAGGAAACAGAGGCTATTAATGAATAGAAAATTCCCTTCATATTTGTCGTTATCTGGAGGCTACCTCTGATGCGTATCTTTATGGGAAAAGGAGACTCTAGTATAAAAGAAGTCCATTGTTGGAACATTTCCTACCCCTGGTAATGATGTCACGCAGTAGTATCTTAAATTGGAGCATGAGAAAAGTTGGAGATCCTCATTTTTGAGGATTGTTCGGATAATAATGAATTTAGTAAACCGCCTGTCTCGCCTGCATGGAAACTATATTTCTCTTCAGTGATACTGTTTTTTGTTGTTGTTGTTTTATTGTTTGTTTGTTTTTTTGGCACCCCAATGACTCATCTAATTACATTTCTTGAGATGCCTTTGAAAATGAGGGCAATTGCCTCACTTGTGGCAAGCTTCCGCATATCCTGGGTAGAGCCTGGTTATTGTTAGTGGTTTGCTACCAAGCATTTCAGCATGTGGCTGAAACCCAGCTATGGAATTTCTGTGTTTCACAACTGCATTTATCAACATACTTGCTCCTCTCCTTCCTCCTATTGCTCCTATGCTTTGTCTGTTTGCCTGATCCATTTGAGTCAAAAGTATTCATTTGACATTGTAATGTGTAGTTGGAAAAACCAAGCACCATTCTTTTTTTCTTTCCTGGTCAGCCCTTCCGCAGGCTGGGTACAAAGCTGACTATTGATACTCAAGATGTCTCTTCCCCATTCTATATAAACTCTAGTTGTTTCAATAACTATAGCACATGTTGTCCTACAGATGGATTATAAAGTTACATAATAAGACCCTACAAAATAGGATGTATATTTTAGATCTGGAACAGATTATCAGCTGCACACAGAGGCGGTTGCTAAATGATAAGTGATCTTTCTCTAGTGTCAATACGATGAATGGGTTATTGCTGAGGAAACTCTGAATAAAGATTACTTTTATGGTATTGGACCTTTTGGAAATTTGGACATTTGGAAAGACTGGATTGGAGAGCCAAATTGTATGGTGTAGTTTGACTAAAACATTTTCTGTTAACTATAGTTTATCATCATTTGAAGGTCATAGTATGTAGAACCATGTAGTTTGGTGAAAACAATGTATTTACAAATTGCTAAATGATTCTTTTAAGGTGGCATGGTGCCTCAATGGGTAGACCATCTGGTTGGGACACAGAGGGCCACAGGTTTGAATCCCAGCCCACCACCCCCGCCCCCGCCCCTTGGTGGCTGGGCGGGATAAAATGGGAGGGTTGTGGCAGAAAGGGCATCCAGTGTAAAAACTCATGCTAAATAAACTCAGAACACATTCCGCTTTGGCAACCCCTGAAGGGACAAACTGAAAGCTGTTGCTAAATGATTCTTTTATAGGTTAAGAAAAGTATATTTTTCATAGAATAAAAACAACAAACCTCTGAAAACATTCAAAACAAGATCACAAAGAACAGAGCTATTTTATAATCATATCATAAAAAGTTGATGCTTGCACAGCTTCTATGACACATTCTTCCAAAAAAGCTCAATAGCAAAAACCAAAAGACAGCTTAATAAGGCTTTATTAAACAGGTGTGTGTCTCTTTGACTTTGTACTATATGTCATGTCAGTTATGTAATGATTTTTCACATTGGTTGCTGAAGCCAATGAGCCCAAACATGCTTAGTCAACACCCTTTTCTTCTGTGCACTACACTCCCAGATTGTACAGCCAGATGCCTGCTGCTCCCTTGCACCAAACCCAAGCATAGCCAGGAATACCTGTTAACACCAGCTTCACAAACATCAACACATTATTATTTGGACACCTCCCTTTTTCAACAATGTGGCTCCATGCCCTTCTGGATGAGAACATACAGTACAGTAACGAGTCACAGTATGTTCCCCCTACTGGAGCGCTTTGCTGATTTTATTTATTTATATATATTTTTACCTTAACAAAACCACTTTTAAATAGTTGCCAGTTTTAAGTAGAAAGCAAACTTGGATTAATAAAATATAAAAAATTGTTATTGTTTTTCTACAGAATAGTGCAGACATATAGAAGGTCATTCTGTTTGCTACTTATGTAAAAATCTGCGGGAATTTTTTAATTCATCATCAGCTGTAGTATAAAGAGTTCTCAGTTAGTGACAATCATGTTTATTCTAAACCATTGTACTGTTCAGTTTGCATGCAGGGTTGTGCTCTGTAAAAACACTGGAACCTGTTACTCATTGCAAACATGAAAACGTAGTTCAGCATGGCGAGTGAGCTAACCACAGAGAAGCACAAACAAATAGATAGCAGACAGCGATTTCTGTTAAGAATATCCACAAGGTTCCAAACACTGCACAGATCCACAGCAGTATTGCAGTGACACAACTCATTTCCGAATATTATACTATATTCCAAACACGTGTCAATAAGGTTCATCCGACTGTCCTGGGATGACACTGCAGAGCAGAGCCAACAGGACATGATGCAGTGAAAGAACAGCTTGTTGTAGCCCAGTGGAAATTTGAGACCTTAAGCTGAGTTGGAACAAGCAGCAAAAAGATGGGTCATAGCCTCTTTATAGTAAATGAAGGAAAGCCATGCTAATGACATTTTGGTAATTATCATTCTGTCCACTATGGCCTTTTTTTATCTTATGACCATGTGGCTTGACATGCCTTTCTTCACATTTGTTAAGCTGAATTCATTTACTGTAGATTTAACAAAGACAAGGTTGTGTGATGAAATTAGATTTGTTCCATGAGTATCGGCCAGGGTGCCATTTAGTTGTGGAGCAGCATGCACGGAGAAAACTTGCTCATAAGTGTGTGTGTGTGTCTGTGTGTGTTTGAAGCAACTAAATGTGAAAATGCCACTGAGCAGCTATAACACTGAAAAATTTCTACAGTATAATGTCCATATTGTTTCAGTCTTTGTGACTGAAAGATCAGAGGATTTCAATTTCTTAACCTATTGTGTAGATGTACAGTTTTTATACAGAATAATTAAAAATGTGTCATTTGTCCCATAGGTTATTGATTCGCTTGGTGTCATGATCTACAAAGCTCTGGACTATGGCCTCAAAGAAAATGAGGAGAGAGAACTAAGTCCACCACTGGAGCGCCTGATTGACATGATGACTAACAATGAAGAAACCAGTAGTGACCCCTGTCCCGACGAAGGGTATGAGGCCACAGTGGAGGAGGAGGAGGAGGAGGAGGAGGAGAATGATGAGGATGAGAAAGAAGTAGAACTGGTCTCTGCTACCACCACTGGCACAGTCAGCAGAATTCGCAGCTATCAAGATGTTATCACGGTAGGTTGTTGGAGGCTTATTTTAAAAGATGTGACAGCAGAGGGTTGTTTTTATATCTTTTACACACAGTGCTGACAAGTGGTAAGTCCAATGGCAAAATTAGCACTGAATGATGTGGAAGTAGAGGCTAATGACCAGTATCTGTCATTCACCTTTTATTGGAGTGTGGATTAGGCTGCATGTTTTTGTCTAGACCTGACCTGAGCCTGAGAGTATGGTGTCTGAACCCATCAAACATCTTGTATTTCATTAAAAAACCAGCCCGATGTAACTGAGCTGCTGCCTTCTGAATGTACTTACACAGATCAGGGATAACATTATGGCAGAGCCACTATATTGGATTCCATTAAATTGCACCGGTGGTCATAATGTTATGCCTGGTCCTCATCATTCAAAAATTTGAAATTCATTTAATAGTTTACTGTGAAAATTTCATAGTTATGACAATAATCTTTTTTAAAAAATGTTCTTACTTTTTACTTTCTTTTTTATTTTACCTCATGCTTTCACAGAGCAGTGAACCCATCCATCCAACATATATGTGGGGGATAGGTTTGAAACTTTCACAACCTGATCAGTCATTATAATAAACCTGCTGATAGCTCGGTTTACTGCCATGTTTATCCTCACCCCTAACTCCCATGAGTGTACATTACATTGCGTGAAGATGACAGCAGACATATGGACTAGGATGACAGGACTCATTAAGTACAGTTAATGAAGAGTTTTTCCTTTTTGTTTTTGTAATCATAATTCTTATAATTTAACGTCACTAGATGGGAAAGAAAATACTTTCTGCTGTGCAACTCATTCCTGTGGCTAGACAAGCCCATGGAAATGCCATGAAAATATGTCATTCATCTGGTTTCTACTATTGTGTTGCTGGAGGTAATTTTCCAGCTAATCCATTACTTGAGCAGGCGGCCTTAATTTTCATAATCAAACTTAAATACTAGAAGGGTCAGAGCTTTAAATGGTGCATGATTGATGCCAGTCAGATGGTGTCCTTGCCATTGAACAATCAGGTCTGAACTGTTGATTGTTGTTAGTTTGCATGGTATTATGTTATTAACCATTTCACTTCAGTGGTATGGTTGGATGAATAGTAGCGTTGACCTGTTAGTCCACCATTTATGATTCTGGCTCAAATATCTCAACTATTTGATTGCCATGATGCACCGATGTTTTCTGGTTGATCACTGACTTTTGAAACCTTGACGTTTTCTCTAGTGCCAACATAAATTATATTTTTGACTTCAGTTAAATTTGTTAAAAACATTATCATGTAATTTGCCCCAAATGCACCTACCCCTGACTTGTAATCACTTTGGTGATCCTTTGACCTTCCATCATTTAGTGCTAATATCATGTTAGAATTTTAAATTGACCAGTAACCCTGCTCAAATGAATGATTTCCCATCCACCTAAGCTATACAGTGCCTATTTGGCACTAACTAGCAAATGCTAGCATGCTAATACACTGAATAAAGATATTGCCTATTGTAAGGTAGACAGCATGTGCTTTACGCTAGGCATGTCTAATTATTATATTGTATAACCCTTGCTTACAATTTTCCTCTCTACAGCTATGTTCTTCCCATCTGCCCAGTCCATCAGATGCCCCCATTCATTATCAGGCAGTGTGTCGTGCTCTCTATGCTGAGACCAGAGAGCTGCGCACCTTTCTGGAGAAGATCAAGAATGCAAAGGAGGTATGAAGATTTATTCTGCCAGTCATTGATAAATCTCAGTGTTTCCCCCTACAATAGTGCAGGCATGCTGGGCTGCTACTTAACGTCTCCCATTTAGGTACGAAGTGATCCGAGAGCTGCTGTTGTTGTCTTAGCTACATTTTACTGCCTATCATACATCCACTCCACTCTGTTTTTTTACAGGAAGACTTACAACCATCCATCACCTTGAGATAGATGTTGATGAATTACTAAACTCTGTAAGATTTGTCGATTGCTGGCCTAAAAGGCACCATTTAATTGCTCATTGCCCCCTCCTCCCGAGCTTGGTGAGGAGCAGCAAGTCTTAGTGAGTGAATAAAGAGATGGAATGGTGTTAGCGGAAACAAATCTCTAAATCTGAGAAATTTGAACATTCTTTTCTGAATGTTTCATAGCGGTTGTATTCCAAAACACAAAGACATAGTCACACATCCACATAACCTTGCAGGAAGGATTTTGTTTGTGTTCATGTCCAATGGTCACACAGATGTACAGACCTGAAACTGAATGCATGTCATTTTTACAATGCCAAGCAATAACATTAGGTCTGGCAATAGGATTTTGTGCTGTTAAACCAGGTCCACATATAAGTGAAAATAAATTATATTAATGGGATGTTTAAATTCAATTTTTTAAAATAGTGACATTTATGAATATAGAAAAGTCATACATTGTCTTTCATAACCGATATAATCATGATTAGTAGTAATATTGTGTGAATAGGGTAAATAGTAGAAAAGATTGTGAATCTTTTCTAGGGGAAACACTGAATTTGAGAATCATGAGAATAGATGAGAACAGTATCATTTTAACCCTTGCAATAGCAACCACTTTTAGAATTAAAAGCCCTGCTGTACAACCCTCATTCCATTTTCCATGGAAAAAAGCACTTTATAGTCTACTTTAAACTTAGGCTGTCTGTAAGCTAAATTGAATCGGACTCTATTAAAGTGTTTTAAGTTTCACTTTTTTTTTTTTCTCCAATAGTTTAGTGACTGCTGTGATGCAAAAACATAATTGTTGTGGCTTGTTTTGTTGTTGTACCAGTGACTGGCTTCCTTTACAAATTGTGAATAGAGTTCAGTGTATTTGTAATTTGTAGATACAGCAGCTGTAGTATATTTGCAGTTTGAGGTTTTGCGACACAAATAATTTGATAAAACTAAGTCACAGTCTGCGTTTGGATTATATTTGAGCCTGTGTGATTCACCACAGTGTTCCATCAGATGTCATTTGTTCCTGCCAACATGAACTGTGTTTGTTTTGTCTACATTGTTTTGGAAGAAACAAACACACTACACTGTTCCACAAAAGGTCAAAGTGTTCCACAGATTCCCTCCGACAGACCCTGAAAGGAGCAGGTTGAGGCTAAAAGTGATCAAAACTGACAGAATTTGTGGAAACAAATATTACTGTGTATCGGCTTGTGCGTATTATGATAACAGGGAGATTTTGATTAATTTCCCCTATTATGACTTTTTCATCCATGTTCTCTGTTTCATATGTGTGTGCTTCATAATATGATGTAAAATCATTCTAAAACTCAATGTCTGGGACACCTATTAATTTGTACTTCCATCTGACTCTGTGACAACTACTAAGCCATATCGCATCACTCCAACAAGGCTCAGGAAAATAGAACAGGGTGAAAATGATTTTAAACACACTGTTACTTTGATAGGTTCAGAATTGACAACATCCATGAGCCTCATTTGAAAAACGAGGACTGTAAAACATGGGCACCATTTCTCAGAATGTAGTCCTGTTCTGTGTGGAAACATTCTCAGGCACTGTAGAAAACGGGAAGACTTTTTAATTTAATCTTTTTAATCTTTAAACCTGTCAAAGGTCTGCTATCTAAGTGGTAGTTTTATTTGTTACTGGAATAATGGAGTATTATTGAATTGTGAACATCAGATAGTTCTGTACAGAGCTTGTCCTTCACTTAACCATTTATAACAGACATCCACTGAAGTTCTCGAACACTTAATATGCTTTAGCTTGAGTTTGACCTAAATGAATGGGACAGATTAATTTTACTGCCTAATATGTACACATACTTTATGACTTCTGCAGAAGAATTTATCTTATGTAATATATGGTTATTAAATAAAGTATAACACTATTACAGCTATTTAAGGAGCTTACAAGTAGGGAGCAAGACGCTGCAGGCGCTGCTTTGCACTTCTCGCAGCACTGGATACCACTGCATAATTGCTAAGGGGTAGCTATACACTGTACTACTTATCACACATGCTTACAAATCAGAAAGATTGTCCATGAGTTTTACTTTAAGTTTCTATTGGAGTTATTGCAATTTTGTGTTTGTTCATCTACTTTTTCTCTCTGGATTTTTCTAGCCAGCCTAGAAATAACACAAAACCCTACATTTACTTTATAAACAGTTTCAAGGTATTGTCATCACCGAAAGAGGAGGGACACCTGGTTAACAAACGTGTAGCAGTAATGCATTTAGATATTAGAAGAGGGAGATCACAGACAAAAAATATTATGCTTAGGTAGGTAGAAGGAATGCCTTTCAGCAATAAACATGGGTGTGGAGGAATAGATGTTTTAGATGATAAGAAAAAAAGCAGCTGCAGCCGTCAGCAGAAAACCTTTAAGGCTGAGGGTGCTCGTGTATCATGTTTAATAAAAACTTTGAATAACCTGAATTTGAAATGAGCCCTTTTTTTCTTTTTTACATAGATGTGTTTATGATAAATTCTTCAACCAGCGTTCAGTAAAGTACTACTCACTTGAAAGGCCAATGGGAAAACATGTTTAAAATGTAGCCAACAGAGTAATGTCCAGAATATAAAAATAGATTGAATGAATAAAATGAAAAAGGCACCAGTCAACAAGGAGGATGGTCCTTAACCACATTGACAATTAAACCAGTCACTCAGAGCATTCAATAGCTAACTGGTGCAGAGCGTATTCAGCAGACAGTACTTAATTGCCTATTGACTTCTATTTTCCCCTGTCGGTTCACAGTGAATATATGATGAGACAGATATCAATAGGCTCATTGGATAAAACTTTACATTGATTATTTTTATTTTATTTTCTAAACCAGACTATGTAAATATGGGCAGTTTGCTAGTTACCTCAGCTCAATTTCAGTGAATGCTGTGAATGTGGTGGTACACTTATTAAATATAATTTCTTCCCCTGCCATCACGTTTGTGTATTTAGAACCTTCGGAAAATGGAAGGCGGAACTCAGGAGGAACCTGTTAAAGACCTCAATGAGCTGCAAAATGCAGATTGGGTAAATGGAATATTTACTTTAGTAGACTAAGCACAACTTACTTGAAACTATGTGAATATATGTTTGCAAGAGTTATGTTCTCTTTATACCCACCAGGCACGGTTCTGGGTGCAGGTGATGCGAGATTTACGAAATGGTGTAAAGTTGAAGAAGGTCCAGGAACGACAATACAACCCACTGGCCACAGAATACCAGCTCACACCATATGAAATGCTGATGGATGACATCCGCTCAAAACGTTACAAGCTGCGAAAAGTCAAGGTGGGGATCTCAATATCTTTGTAATTATTTTATGTCTCGCTAGTCTCTCTGTCAACATTGAGGGGAAACATGCCTTGCTTTTTTGCTTCTTTAATTATTTTTAAGCTTTTCAATAAGATTTTTTTTCTTTTTTTCTTTTTTTTTTTGCATTGAATTTGACAACAACACAATTTTATTCCAGGTAAATGGAGACATTCCACCAAGGTTAAAGAAGAGTGCCCATGAAATTATTCTTGAATTCATCAGGTCACGACCTCCTCTCAACCCTGTAAGTAGTTCACAACACAGGGTGACACTTTGCTCCACTAAGGCAATGTTAAGCTCTCAGTTCAGAAGATGGCTAATAATGTTTTTGAAACCTGGCTTTTTGGATGCTTTACATTATTCAAACCAGTTCTGCCATTTTTTGAATTTTTCAACAGAGCAAAATTGTAGTCTGGCAACATTTAGAAAATAACTAATGTGATAATTATAATGCAAATTTTAAACCAATCTGAATAAATTTATTCATGCAATGGATATTTGTTATCAGTTGTTATATTGACACACTGGCATACTCAATAGATCTGAGCAGGTGTGGTGTGGATGTTTGGGAACATAATGACACATCCTTTCAGTCACTGCATAGTCGTATTGTCGGTGCAGTCATAAACTTTGACTAACAGAATAGTTACCTTTGATCATATATGAAGATTGGACTGTTCTGTAATTTTGTTTTGGTGCCCACATCTGTGGTTGTCAATACAGGTCTCTGCACGTAAGCTTAAACCACACCCACCAAGACCCCAGAGCCTCCATGAGCGACTGCTTGAGGACATCAAAGCTGAAAGGAAACTCAGGCCGGTCTCACCAGACATGATCCGCAGAACCCGTCTTGGTGAGAGATGCCGACAGACATAATGTTCATTTTAGTGTTCATGCACACACGAAAGTTAGTGTGGAATTTCCTGGACTCACACAGTGTATTGAGTTTTTTTCAAACCATCAAACTTGTTCTACCTGAAACAATGGCTTCAGCATGTTGCAGCTGCATGGCTGCTCCTTTTGAGCCTAACCCCTCCCCTCAGTACAAAAGCCATTAACCATGAATTAGTCATTCTCAACTACATCCATTATGATTACTATTTAACAGCTTTCTTCCTACAGTGATCTGTTCATCTAATGTGTCATAGTGTTTGAGCATGGATCAGTGTGACAAAAGTTTTGAGCTTTTAGTTTTTTGCTAGACCTGCTATGACCTACACCGATCAGGCATAATTATGACAACCCGTGCAATGTAAGGCAATTCAAGATAGTGGCTCTGCCATGAATTCTACTTTTACAAGGTTTTAATTTCTCAGTTTATAAGTGCTAACTGTCAGAAAGGTGATAATTCTACTATGTGTTTATTAATTAGGTCAAAGTGGGTAGTGTACAGGTTGCTTTTTTTATTAGAAATATGAACTATGAAAAACTTGGAAGACTAAATGACTTATGATTAATTTTAACTCTTATGGTTTTCCTTTCTCCCATTCGCCTCAACTTTTATTTTATTTTTTTCTTCAAACATTGGCCTATCTGCCAGTCATGCGGCCTCTTAGCATGTCTCACAGTTTTGACTCATCAGGTAAAGTCAAATGTCATCTATTGTGTTCCAGTTCCTGTGGTTGCTCGTGTTACATTCCGGGCTATTTATAGCATGTTTCTCACTGATTTTAAACACTTTTCCCCCTATGCTTGTGTTGTAGAAACTGTCATTTACTGGCTGTTATGAGACACACCTACTGTACCTATAGAAAAAGTGTGGGTCAGCACAGTGCAACGTTATCTCAGGCTGTGTGAAATTGCTGTTTTGATATCTTCTCAGATTTGCGAGGTGTTAAATTGGGTAATATCAGGGACTGCATTAAAGCAAAATAAAAACATACTTTTTCAAAAGAGCAGGAACTGACAACGTATTTTAGGAAGGGTGTAAATTAAACAGTGGTTGAGATTCCCTGGATTTAGCAATTACTCACTCTTATCTAGGCGATGAGGGACAGTCATTGGGCCATAGACAAATATTGGGCCAGGGACAGTCATTGGGCCAGAGCCAGTAGGTTGAGATTACAGATTATCACTCTCTCTGCAGCCTGTCTACCCTGCTTGTCACCCTAATCCCCTCTCTGAAGAATATCAAAAATTGCATAATACTTGTGTCAGCAGCCTACTTCAGTTACATTGTTTAATGGCAGATAGCCATCTGAACCTAGCACCACATTTCACAGGATGACCATAATCCAAATGGATGTACAGGAATAACCTTTTTGCTCTGTGGCTGCACTCATCGTTCTCTCCTTCCCTGGTATTCACCTTTGTTTTCACCTACTCACCTATTCACCTACTCCCTCTGTGCTTTCAAGCTATGTGCAATGCATCTACAGTGATGCTTGAAAGTTTCAAAAATATTTTTTAGACTTTGCATAAATGTGATCAAGAATTTGAGCAGATATCCGTGCAAGGCAACCTGAGACAAACATTATGTAGGTGAAGTTCTTTCTGCCAATTATTAAAGTCATGGGTTTAATCCAAAATGGCGCCAAACACAAATAGTTATGACTGGATAATTTCCCTTTAAAAAAAATTTTTTTTTTTTTTTTTTGTTTGTTTTATTTTGTTATTCTCAGCCCCATTTGTCAAGGACCCCTTGTGCTTGTTTTCCAACTATCTTTACCAGACTAGTGTACTATCCACTGCTGATTACCCGGTGTTTTAAGTCAATCAGAAGTTGGAAGCTACCAATTTGCTTTGTCTACCCCCACCCAACCGTATCTATGATGGTGTCTTCCAGCTTTTGATTGACTGAACATACCTGATTCAGTTAATATGTATTGGACAATGCAGGGATAGTTGGTAAGCAACCAGGACAGGGGTCCCTGAAAACCAGGGTTGGGCATTGCTTAGATCATTTTTCTATAGACGTATAGGTAATGTTAAAGGGTTCAAAAACTTTCAAGCACCACTGTATCAGTATAGCACAGTCACAAAGCACCACATCAGTTCATAGCTGGTTTGACAGATGCTTGTTGTCTGTGGTACCATTCTTCTGTTGGGGATGAAAATAATACGTGTGTGTGATCCTGCTGAAGGATGTATTCTCTTAATTGCTTTACAGGTGCAGGTAAAAGTATCAGCACCCCTCAGGACTTGTTTCGTAGTTCAGGTAAATTACTCATCAAACACCGTTTTATACTTTTTTTAATAATGCCAGCTACAACATTTGGTCTTTACAAAACATGGAAAGGTTGTCAGACCCTCAGGCTAAATGACAAAACAGAAAAACTATACCTCTTATTCTCATATGGTGGGAGGCTTATCTTACTGACTTTGTGTGTCATAGTACCAATACAAAGACACTGCGTTTACACAGGAGGCATGGTGGCCAGCTGTTGAGATAAAGAATCAATTTATGATTCACTTGTAATACATCATTGTTTAAACATGGAACTGCTCAGTTTATTAAAATCTTTTATCGTCTCCCCTTGACCCACAGACACTCCTGATGCACCCAGGAAGTTGGCTGTCAGCACCCAGTCCCTGGCTGGCAGCGTCATGGGAACAAGTCAAGTTGGAGTGCAGCCGCTTAGCCAGAGGAAGAGACTGCTCAGAGCGCCCACGCTGGCTGAGCTGGAGAGCTCTGAATCTGATGCAAGTGCTCGATGCTGCTTTATTAAGGGCTTTGAAAATTAACATTAAATGCACATGTACATTTAAATGTTTAACAGCACAACATTGCTGAACAGAGTATCCCTGTATCCACAAGAGGAAAATTAAACCATATATTTATTTGATTTCTCTTGCTAGTTAATTTTGGAAAATGAAAGTGGCACTGTAGCTTCAGCCCAATCATTAATTCAGAAGTATGACTAAAATACTCTCAATAGCAGCCAAGTTCTTAATGTTTATTGGAGAAATCAGACTGGAATTTATTTTTTTATACATTATTTAAAGTTCCTTTAAATCTGTATCTGAATCTAAATCACGTGATACAACATTTGTACTTCACAGGAGGAGCCTACACATAGCAGTTCCAGTATGTCCACATCTTTGCTAGAAGACACATCTCCTGAGTCTATTACAACCAAGAAAGGTAAGGTGTTGAACACGGTGTTACGTTTATTTATACTTCACTCTTTTGTTGCCCTTTGTTATCCTTATTTATTTTTTATTTTTTTATCCAATGTCTCCAGCCCCCTCAGAGTTCATTCCTGTCTGCACTGCCCCACAGCCTGACAAGCATCAGTCTTTACAGAGGCGGCACTCTATCGAGAAGGAGTCTCCCACCAGTGTCCGCCCTTTTGCATCTCTATCCAGACAAAGCTCCAAGTCTTTGGTATGGAAAATGTGATTTACTCATGCATAGATTATTTACTGAAGCCTGTAAAAGGATTAAAAAAACACCTAAGGTTGACCTTTAAGTTCTCACCTGGTTTAAAAAAAAATATTAAAAAAGAAAAACCGTTAAGAAATAACATTACACTTTATCACCTATATGTAGAGTTGAGGTTTTTTTTTTTGTACAGGGCAGCAGTCTGGCTTACTGTTGAAATAGACACCCATTCATTTGTATCTTAGTGCAATAGATAATTATGCACTTTATTGTTATAAGTAGAAGGGGGGAATTATAAATGAATTGATTATGATCAATCTCAAAGTGTCAAATGTACCACAGCCCGCACAGTAATAAAACAATTACCTAATGCTGCTATTGTCAAGCACATGTAGTTTTTAGTTGCGCCAGTAACAACAGATGTACAATACATCTGTTGAAACTGTTCTTGTCCTGTGACTGGAGATTTGTTTGCCATGAGATCACTGAGTTCTCTGAGTCTCCATGCTGGTCGTATGATTCTAGTGAGGTCGAGGGTATAATTGAAACCACAGGACAGGCGGCTGTATGATGAGAATTTAGACAAAATTCATTCATTCTCATTACTTGCATGCTCACTGACAGACTTGCTAGTTTCAACCACATTGATCATTGATCATTGATTTAGAAGAATTACTATACATTTAGGTTTTAACACACCGTTTTTCTTATTTTTAATATTGGCAACAACATCTCTTAGGCTGTTTTAATGCTAAAATTGAATATTATATACCAGTTGTCATACATAATTTATAAAATCAAAAAGTAATTTATTTTACTAGAAGTTTCATTTCAGTGTTTTTCTCTCAATCTCAGATACAAGCACATGCTCAAATATGCTTTGGCTTTTCACATAAATGTTAGATAAGCTTCTCAAGGAAATGTAAAACAGTAAGTTCTTTGTTGCAGTTCTCTTCCCTTTGTACTTTTAGCTTGTTAATGCATTTCCAGTTGTATAATCACAAAGACTTACTTGCAGTCATTTCCTTTTTTGTTATGCTGCAGCTGATCGCGGATCCCAGTGCCAAGGTAACTTGGTCAACTCTTCCCATCAACATTAGTCTTTTAATAATCAATTTTTTCCCCACTATCCCCAAGACCAGTATCAATGTGTAAGATGTCATAAGACAAAACCATCCCATTGAACACTTGCATTACACCCGAATGCTGTTAGATTCAATCATGGGACCTGTGTATTATGCAACTTAAAAAAAATAATACTAATGCCCATCCCTACTGTAAATACTTATGTTCTGTCAGTCTCTCAAAACATACTTTTGAATTTTAAAAGCTAATTTTTATGTGATATTTTATGAAGTAAACCGTATGTGATTAGCCTTTTGAGATATCAGGACCGAATGTTGAATGTTTGAATGTTCTATTCCTTCCATCTGCTGGTCAGGTCGAAGCCGCTAGTGGTGATCAGGGCACGGTATGCCACTGTCACTCTCACTGGATATCCTCAAAAGCACAGAACACTATGGGGAACCCATCCAGAATACTGTATAATAAATGAGACTTGTTTTAAAATGGGACCTTGTGTTAAATATTTGTGTGAACTCGAGATCCATGGCGTATTGACCGTAGCTCAGTGACGGTTAAATGACAGACTAAATAGAGCTGCAAAATTGTCAGTAAACTTTCATAGCTGAATTGTGTTTAAATGTTTAGTCAGCAGGTTCTCTGAGCAATTTTCACTTCTATGGAGCTAGACTCTGGTTGCATGAAGTCATGTGTAACTTCATGAAGTAACTTGAGACAAAAGGTGCAATGAATTGTTGAAAATGTTTAGAGACTCCCACACTTACAAATTGGTGGCTTGGGGATTATAATTAATTTGTTTGGAAAACAGTCTCTTCTATTAGCCATAAAACAAATGAATGGTGCAGAAATGATAATTTCATAAGCTGAATTGGGTGACTTCGAAATTAACAGACACTTTTCTGGCTTTACTTTGCTTTAAATATAGATATGATCATGTGTAAATAGAATAACTGAATAAAAATAATTCAAAGTTATGTGTAACATCAAACGTTTTGTAAAGGACAGGGGTTTTCATCCTCATCCTTTTTGTTATTTTTTGGTTAAAGTTGTGCATTGTTTGGTGGATTCTGTATCTTTGTGTTGCTTTGTTTTTGCATGTAGCTGGACTCACATGGTGTTGGTTCCACTGGCAGCAAATTCATCACTTGTTTCTGTTTTACTATTTTGGGTTATCTGTTTACAGATTGTACACATTTTACACAAGGAGTTTGCTGATGTGCTGTGTTTATTTCTTCCAGGAAGAGTTCGGCTACCCAGTGCAGTGTCTGGCACTGACTGTAGAGGAGGTGATGCACATCAGACAGGTTCTCGTGAAGGCCGAGCTGGAGAAGTTTCAACAGTACAAAGACATCTACACCGCTCTCAAAAAAGGAAAGGTAGATATTAGCTGCTGCATTTGTTGTGTTTTGCTTTTGACCAGGGTGACCATTTTCCACAGCCATTATGTAACATCCTCACATCATGCTTTTCTCTCCAGCTTTGCTTTTCATGTCGGTCCAAGAAATTCTCGCTCTTTACCTGGTCATACACCTGCCAATTCTGCAAAAGGTAAATTTAATCAGTTTTTCTGGAACCACTTAAATGAAGTATAGCAGTGTAATAAGTGTAATAATTGACATAATTTTTGTCTTCCCCAGGCCAGTGTGTTCCCAATGCTCCAGAAAGGTAGGAGCCAGACAGACAAAAGTGGCTAAAAAGCCGTTTTTCTCTCAAATAAGTTAGACTTGCAAAAGGAATTGGCATTCACTGCTAACAGCAGGTCACCAGATTTTCATTCAATTTTTGGGGCTTTTCAGATATACACTAATCACAAAAAGTTAGGGATATTTGACTTTCAGGTGAAATTTAAGAATTCACCTAAAATGCACTGCAACCTTTACAGTTGAATCACGCCATTTACATTGTGACATGAGACTAAGACGACATCAACAATTGACAAGTTATTGAGACATGGACATTTTTTGTTGTGGTATACCGACAACTGTTGTTAGTTCTTGTTTCAATAAATTGTTTGTGATGAAGAAATAACCATTGCATGCTTCTACTTAAATGCCCTACTTTCACAAATTACTTTTCACTGTAGCATGAACTCTTTAAAATGTCCATAAATTCCACCTTAAATTCAAGTATGCCTTACTTTTTGTGAGTATGTATGTTTTAGGTTATTCTGTTGGAGGATCCATGATGACAATGATTTTTATAAAATAAGCACAGCTTGTTTTGTATTTGCTTTTTTTTTCCCATTCTCCCCCAGGAAGCATTGTTTTATTCAGGTATAAGGCTGCTGACACAATGCCGATTTATTACTTTTTTTTCCTATGCACATGCTTGACTTGATGGATTCATGGCTGCACCATGAAAACAAATAGGTGTTAAAAACATATGATTCATTATATTAATTTATTTGTGTATCTTTGTACCTCAGATGCGGCTGCCATCGAAGCCCTATTCTACCTTACCTATCTACTCCTTGGGCCCCAGTGCCATGTCTAAACAGGCAGGTATAGCTTCTGCCTCTGCTGAGCCAGAAACAAACCCGTTTGGGTCTGGATACAGCCGGAACAGCCTGCGAAGAAGTGTTTACAAGTAGGTTACTGCTAAATGTCCAGGTCCTATTATATACTGAGCACATTTATTTAATATGCTATGCTTTTTTTAGATGGTTATTCATTATTCCTCTTTCCTCAGGTTGTCCAAACATGGCAGTAGTAGCAGTAAAGATGGGCAATCAGAAGAGGAGCTTGAGCTCCCCAAGGAGCTTACTGAGGACTGGGTAACAATGGAGGTCTGTGTGGACTGTAAAAAATTTATCACAGAGTGCATCTCTTCTAGCAGGCGCAGCCTGTGCGTGGCAACCAAGCGTGCTCGTCTCAACCGCAAAACCCAATCCTTCTACATGTCATCGTCTAACTCAGTCAACTTTAGGCCCTCAGAACGCACCATCAATGAGGTGTAGAAAGGAGGGCCATCCTGTGCACTTTCGTTCATTCAGAGCTTATTTATATAATTGGAAAAAATTCCTTTTAGTCTATTTTAGACACACTGCAGTTTACGTAAATGTGACCATGAAGCCAGTACATCTCACCCCAAAGTTGGTAAAGGTTCTGTTACCTTACCCTCTCTCAGGAAAAGTTGGCATGCTATGATTAGTCAGGACCCTGCAATAGCTGCCAGTCAACAATGGAGAGCCATGTTTGTATAAGTCAGTGATAAATCAGGACTCAGTTGATAAAATAAATCCATTGAGCTGCTGATGTTGCTATTTTGAACCAGGAGAATGTATATTGGATATAAGAGTGGGATCAGATGACACAAAAAGCCAAAAGCTGCAGTGGCACCGTGTAAATAATGCAGAGGCCCAACCCTAATGTTAGCTATGAATATGTTTTCTCGTTCCTGTTTACTTCTAGCACTCAGGAATCTCAACCGATTGTCTTTTTGACAGAAATGCACTGTAGAGCTCATTGTGAGGTCTACTGGGGGTAGATCTCTTCCAATCCCCTGCCCCTCTGTTATTCTTCCAGCAACACTTATGCCAAATGTTACATCTTTATTTTTCAGCCAGTGGGAATTCACGTTTACTATTATCTCATGTTGTTGGGGCATCACATTGAAGGGTGAGATCAGTGAGTTTATTTTTCTGGGTAATGTATATTCCATTCTGTGCCTGGTGCCAAAATGTAACTTCTTTGTTTGAATGCCTATGTAATTATGGACCTATTGTACATATGTATTATAAACTCAAAATGATACATTTTAGGGTAATCCAAGGTTTGGTGTCGTGCCCTTCCATGTTCCAAGATGGGCAATAGAAGCACAGTTCTGGGTTTATGAATGTTTATATGTTAATTGTTTTAAATTTAATATAAACACTCTAAATAAGTGGAACCATCTTTTAAGATTTTTGCTTCTTCTTTATTTATAATTCTTCTATAAGGCTTTTATTAGTGTCTTGTTTTTGGCAATATGTAATATTAAATATTTTTTCTGTTATATAGTTTATAAACTCAGTGTTAAAATACAACTAAATTGTAAAGAGCACTTTTATTGGACCAATTAACAATAATTTATGTTGGGCTTTTGTTTTAATTATTAATGTTTTCGTTTAGTTTTTTTCAGCTTTTTGAGGGCATCCATAGTGCCATTTCACAGCATTCCTTGAAAATCTGTATGAATGGCTGCTGGTTGTTTGTAAAGAAAGGCTAAAAGAATGATGGCTAAAACTAAACACTCCATTCAGTTGAATGTAGGCATTCATGAACATTTAATTTTTTTTTCCACACACACACACACACACACACACACACACACACACACACACACACACACACACACACACACACACACACACACACACACACACACACACACACACACACACAAGCAAACAATTGTGACACTTCTCAAACAAATAAACACAAAGCCTAACCAGCCTGGTAAATGACGATGCCATGTTTGAAGGAAATGGTACATCTGAGCAGTTTTATTGTGGACCTCTGTAAGGAATGTGTGCATGCTGTACTCTGATCTGTTTTTATCAAGGAAATAATAATAAAATCATGATTCTTGTACGACTGTTACCTTGTTAAATATTTCTAACTTTGTGGTAAAGTTTAGTTTGCAAATGGGCAGCACTAAAGAAATAAGTAATTTCACACAGCAGATGGCGTTTGCCATACAGTGAAAGGAAATCTTGATTGAGTAGTAACAATGTTGTCTTAGTGACATCAGGTGGCGAAATATGTGTATTACTATGTAATAAGACCTTTTTCTTTACCTTACTAGATTTATTGGCTGTAGCTCAGTTGGTAAGGCCAGTCGACCCACAGGGTCAGTGGTTCGATCCCCAGTCCTGGCTAAATGTCGAAGTGTCTCTGGGCAAGACATCGAACACCCAGCAGCCCCTTCCCATTCCCAGCTGTGCAGTGCCAGTCGAAGCCCGGTAGAAATTGGGGAGGGTTGGGCGACAACATGCGAACGATGATCCACTGTGGAGACCCTGAACTCACAGGATAAGCCGAAAGGACAAAAAAAAAACCAAACTACATTTATCAATTAATTTTTTTAGTTGGCTTACTCACTTAGATTTAGATTTGAGTTTATTATATTAATGTAGTTAAATCATTGGTCTGTTTTTGTACATTTTTTTTTTTTTTTAAAAAGACGTACTTTAGTAGTAGCAAGCACAAAGTTATACTTAATATGGGCAATGTATTCGACTGATCTAAGTGGAGCAGATGACAGAATTTTGTAACATGTCTTAACTATCTCTGCCTGTCAGTTGTTAGCTCTAATACCCTTGTCCATCAAAATGACAGAGGAGTAAAGTTACAAACTGGCAAAAGGTTCTTACATATGACACCGCACGGAAAGCACTCTATTAGAATTTAAAGCTGCTTCAAATACATGGATCTATTTGCAGTGTTATGACGTTTCCTGAGTTTATAGTTGTAAACTAAATGTTCTTGAATAAGACAGAAATGTGATACATTTTTTACAATATTACTGCCCAGTAGGTCATTCACATTGAGCTGAAAAATTAAAATGTTGCTAAAACAAGAAATGTTTTAAAATATACAAGTAAGTTGTACAATAAGTTGTGGATGTTGGTGACATGGTGTTTAATGCATAACCTGTAAATGCTGCTCCTCCATATGCACAGTTTTCTTAACAACTACTGTGTGTGTTGGCTCACACACAGAGCCCTTGCTAGCAATGAAATGCTATCCATTGATGGGGTAGTAACAGACACTGAAAATAACCTGCCAAGCCACAGGCCCCCTGAAGGGTTACCCTCACACACTTGTTCCTATGCAAAGATGACCAGCAAAGTCAGTCTGGTGTATTTAGCAGTAGCTAAATAAAAAGTTTCAAAGCTTGTCATTATAAAATGCCCCCCTGAATTACAGAGTTGAGGATATGACATCTATTGACTATTCAAATTGTGAGCATAGTCATCCTTGAAGTTGAATTTTTTTAAGGGTTTTTAGGTTCATTATGAAGTGTTTGTGTTGTGATTATAGCTTGTTTCATGCATCACAGATTGCACATACACACATTCTGAGGGTTACTGTGAAGCATTCCGAGTGGGCAGGCTAACAAGGAGCCATTTAACCCAATGACAGTCTGAGGTTGCTAATGTGGAGTGTGGTCAGTTCCGCTTTGGTTGCTGCTCCTGGGCAAGTTTCCATGTTTCCCCACTAATGGGCAGAGTTTAAAATGTAAGAGAAATCTAGTTCGGCGGACAACCAGTAATAACACCTAGTTTCTACCACCGTCAATCACAGATTCAATCAGTTGTTCTAATGTTTAGGGACATTCATACACAAAGGAGAGTCAATATCAAAAATACTTTATAACTACGTTGTATAAAAAGATTCCTCATGTTGGGGAGGAATGCCACAGATGATCCAGTGGGGTGATAACAAGGTTGCCATGGCAATCACCATCAGGGTCAGCAGCTGGTTGAGTACAACAGTGACTGTATGCTCCATGAAGGTCAAGAGTGTTACAGGAGATGGCTTGTCTCCAGCCTTTTTAGACAGTTTATGTAATTCTTGTCATATTTTCACATCAGAAGAATGAAAGATTGATTTGAGTTCAGTACATGATTAAATGGTAAAACACTCTGCAGCGTCCATTTCCTATCATAGCTGCTCTTAGCAAGTGACCACATTCCCAGCAGGCACTTGCATTAAAAGTCAGCATTGCCACATGTCCTCACATCTGTGGTCGACTAGTTGTGCGGTGGTTTGTGTTTACACTGATTTGGCTTTTAGTTATTTTCTAATATGTTGCAAGCAAATATACAGTAAATCATATGCAGTACAGAGAAGCTTTACTGGGAGTTGCATAAATTTGAATAATGTTGGCCCAGATCATTCTTTTCAGCAAACATGATAGACTGCTGTATTCTGCCACAGGGGCTTATACATGGTGTGTCACAATTGTTAACATCATCAAATGCACTCTAACAGGTCAAGGAGGAACGCAGTTTGTATAAAGTGCAAAATTTCTTAGTTGTCTGATCTGGCATTTACAGATGAGCTGAGCTCACAGAGTTAACAAGCAGCCAAATATGTAATTCCTTATGGATTTGTTGCAGAAAAGTCATCAGCAGCTGCTAGTCACATTGATAACTTGCATAAATATTATTTTTTGGAAATTAAAGCATAAACACTTTTATTTAACATGAATTGAGTGCCGTCATCTGTGGAAAAAGCTTTCTGGATTACGTATGTGTCTGAACAGCTGCTTGTTGTGTTGTCGTTATCTCTGGGATTCTCATATCCACCAAAAGCACCTCACAAATTATGCCTCTGCACATCAGCTGAGCTCTCCTTTGATTCGTTTGAGTCTGAGATGACATGCCGCCAAGTTGTGGCAGAGACTGAGCTGCATGATGCAGTCACTTTGAAATGGCTTCCCATTCGTGTAGTTGGATGCCAATAAATCATGGCAAAGGAGAGATGAAGAAAATGTAAGCAGTTGCCCTGAGTGGCTACCTGTACAGTCCTGTAGCTCACGGTGGGTTGGGTCTGTGGGAAACACAGACCAGTGGCAGAGAGCCGTGATCAAATAACTTGTATGGCAATGAGCCTTTTGAGGTCCAAATGTCTGTTTTTGGATCGTAGCACTCAAAGCAGTCCGAGTCCTCAATGACATCATGGCTATTGAGGATACGTCCACCAGTGACGTAGAGCTTGTTATTGATCACTGTGGCACTGTGATGCATTCGTCGCTCCTTCAGATTCTCACACTTGATGAATTTATTGGCTTTGGTGTCATACGCTATCATTCGTCTTGTGTACCCTAGAAATAAAATTTTCATTAAGCGAACTTTGTAATAGTCTGGTGATATATTTTCAATTTTTACATTTTCATGTGAATTGATCCTAATATCAAGTATTATGTGTGTATATAGAGTCTAACATGTCTTATTCCTCTCTGCCATAAGTCTCAATTGTTGCTTAAAACTATTGTTATTTTAATGAATGTGGGCACTGTGGTTTATTTTGAGTCTGTACTACGGCTGGAAATACTCATTAGTTGGCCAAATGTGCATTAATCTGCAGCTAAAAAATCTCCCCAAAAGATTTACTTCTGCTTTAGTAGGGTCGAAAATGAGCCTCACAGACACAGTAGGTCAGAAAGGTGGACTATTACTATTAATACTATTACTCTCTGTTATTTTTTCAAAAGATTTATTCACAATACTAAAAACAATTATCCACCTTCAAATATGTCAGATATAATATTTGATAAGAACACATTTGTTTTTGCAGATTTAAACTTACACCCACCTCCTATGATGTAGATCTTGTCCTCTATGATGGCGGCAGGTGCACAAACATTTTTCACTGTCCTTGTCTCCAGCCTGGACCACATGTTGCGAGAAATATGATACACCTGTTGATACAACACAAATACCAACAGTCTCCTTGTGTGATGTTTTGTTAAGCTAAGAATTTCTAAAGACCTTGTTATTTTGCTCTTCCAACTGCTAATGATGCCAATAAAATCAGCTAAATGCCATGCTCATATTGTGAATGACAAGAAGTGTTGGAACTTCAGCGTTGATCCATGATGCTACTATGAGAAGTCTTGTCTACCTGAATCAACCTGATAGGGTTCTGCATAGCGTCCTCTCCTCCAAAAACATAGATTCTCTGATCACTGGCAGCAACAGCTGGATGCAGCACTGCTGTGGGCATCGGGGCCATGGCCTCCCATTGATTAAACATACTGTTATACCTCTCTACTGACTGAGAGATTTGCTTGTCTACCCCAATGCCACCCAAAACAAAAATAAAGTGCAGATAGGACACACTCTGGTGGGCATATCGTGGCTCCAGCATGGGCTCAGCAGTCCTCCATTGGTTGGTCTTAAGTGACAGTGTGTAAACTGTGGCACTGACTGAGCTGTCGCCTGAGGCCATGCAGAGACTGAGCCCACCGAGCACATAGAGGATGCTGTGAATACACACGTATGCGGCTTTGTAAAGGCGTAGAGGAAGCTTGGCCAACCACTGCCAACGATAGGTCCTTTCATCATATAATAAGGCTTCTCGTGAGGTCTGCTCATTGTTTTTGCGTCCTCCAACCACCACCAGAGTTTCTCTGCAAGTGTAACGTCGTGGTGTGGTCCAAAGTGGCTTGAGCTCACGGCTACACTTGGAGCTGACTGTAAGCATGAGCCGACGCACTGACTCAATTATCTCAGTACAGAGGGTGGAGGACTGCACGAGGGGGTCATTGGCAATAAACTGAAAGAGGTAAGTTGGATGGATGTAGCGGAGACGGACTTTCTTGAAGAGGTCATGGATTGCGCCACGTCGTGAGAACGGATCGTGGTGGATCCATGCCAGGAGGGTTTCAAACACTTGCTCCTCCTCAGCACAAAGTCGATCATCTTCTAGGTAACACATGAGCTCAGGAAGAGACAACTCACAGAAGTCCTCTGTTGCAGCCACGTCAGAGAAACATCTGACAGCCATTTCTTTCGCTCTCTCCTTCAGACTCTCGCAGTGAAGGATCTCAGAGAGTCGTAACATGCTCAGACAGTTTTCTGGACTCAGCTGCTCCTGAAGGAATGATGAGCAGGCCTCAAAGAGGCCTCCATATTGGAGCATGGATGCTGCCTGCATGAGCGGAAGCACAATCTCCATGGTGATAGTGATGCAGCCTGTGTAAACATAGTCCACAATGCCACTGAGGACGCTTGAAGAGATTCCCTTCAGATTCACACGGGTCTGGCTGCTCTCCAGAAAGTTGCTGCAGAACATGGCACGGAAGTATGGACTGCTGGACACTAGAATGTTTCTGTGGCATGGGATCTCATGCTGCTCCGTGCAGAGCAGGACGTCTGTCAGGATACGCTCCTGGCGGAGGATGTTGAGCTGTGCAAGTAGGTGGGAGGGAAGTTCAAAGTCTTTGAATGAGAAAACTTCTGGTCTGCAGGCCATTCTGTGTAAATGTGAAAAATAAAGCAAGACAATAAATTATACAGCAACACAGCTTGTGCTGAAAAATCACAGCAATAGAAACTGGCACAGGTTCACTTAGTGTTTTTCTTACATTATCTGGCATTCACCTTTGCCCTCAAACTAGTTTTGTCATTTATTATCTTGCACAGACTCTAAAACTGCTGCAGTGCAGCTGTCCTTAATACAAATTACAAATTTGTCTCACTGTGAAGTCTCATGGGCCTTTTTCTCCTTATTGGGTTAGTGATGCACTTTTCTATATGTTATGCTTTTGTCTTTTTTACTCTGACTCTGTCACAGTGTGTCCCTCACTGGTTTGGAGTGTTTGTGCTGATCCTGCTGTTCAATGAGCAGGAATTTCATTGGCCTGTAAGCAACACTAAAGCTTTTAATCACTCCTGTAATAGCTACTGATTTACTCCTAATTAATGTGCCCAGCCTGTCTGATATATTTGGACCTTTAATCATTATTGTATATTATGGCTGTGATATTTCATCATCATCTCGCAGTTTTCTCTCAGAACTTAACAACAATAATAATAAATTACATCATACTTTTAAAATTAGTGTGTGAAATTTGAATTGTATTTGGACACTCTGGATACTTTGTTGTTAGTAATCAGCAATGATATTATTATTATTATTATTATTATCATATTTTATATTTAACAATTTAACTTTTTTAAACTATTGGCTTAGACTGACTGCAATTGTGTTACAGTAGCATTAACTGAGTCAGTTAAACCTCAAACACTCAAATTACATTAGTATTATATGACAAATCAAAGATGTTATTTAATAAAAGCAAGATGAACAATTAGTTCATCAGCAACACCTGTGACTGAGTGAACACTGAGTGAATCCTTACCTCCTGGTCTGAAGAAATATCCGTTCTAATCAAAAAAGAAGCAGAACGTAATCCAGACAGAAAGTGCGGAGTGTAGTCAGGGAGAGAAAATGAGCATGACACAGAGAAAAGACGAGGCTTTCCAGTTAGACGCTGTGGTGCTCGCCATGAGGCTACTGTGTACATTCCTGCACTAAGAATAGTATTCCTGGCCACTGCGATTCCTGCCGGGCCTCTCATGTGACACAGAGCTCTTTAGTACCCATTCGCCCGTTTAACAGCTCTCCCAGGGTCCAGAGGAGAGAGTGTTTACAATAGTTAGGGGAGGGCCAGTCATCACAGGCTCCTGACTCGGCCATCGAGCCAGCTCGAGCTGGTGTTCAATCAAACTGTCTCTGAGTTGCTAATCCTTGTCCATTTTCATGTGCTGTTTAAGTCCTCTCTACTCCTACTCCTCTCCTATGCATGTAACACAGTAAGAAGGTAAATATAGAGTGGCACTGATGGATGAGCTTGAGCAAGAGAAACAGCTGTGAGAACACGACTCAGTTTCTATGTATTTTTGTTTCTACGTGTTGATGTTTTTATGTGTTGGGTAATGATTGTGCACACCTGGAGATGACTACTGATACGACTACCCCTAGCCACCTGTCAGTGGCCTTCCAGCAAAGTGTGCATTAACAAAAGAGCACCCATTACCCAAAACCTTGCCCATAGTTTCCAAAGTGGCATTTCAAGCATAAAGCTATATCATTTGACTTGTGATAATAATTTAATAATTTACAATTAGATAAATACAAAACATATTTTAAAAGATCCTGAGGGGTAATGTAATCATTGTAAGAGTTTATTTTTGCAACTTCAGTCCTTATGCTATTTAATTTCATGATTAATCATAACATGTCTCATACCATCTCTCATCAGTTGAATCAACTGTGTAAAATGTTCAGTTTACATTAGCAGTGATTTTATACAGCTTAAAAATGGCTTTAGGAAGATAAAAAAGGCAATAAAAAGTGAAGCTGATATTAAGGAAATAAATTACGAAATAGTAACACTAATCTCATATATTGTTTTCTATGAACTCCAGGTGTTTTTTTTTTGTGGGAATAGAACACTTGGCACTAAGAAAGGAAACTACTATGATTAGAATACTACTGTTACTATACTATTATTAACTGTGGCTGATAACTTGCAAAGAAAACTATGCAATGCAGATTTATCCTAGTATCCTGCGTAAATAAATAATTTTCAAGTCTTTTTTAATCAAGCTTAGGTACCAGTTTTTCTTCACTGAGTCTCCTTCATTTGGGAACAGATTGAAATTATTAAATTTTTAGTATTTAAATTCCCCACCTCTTTCCCTGCAACCCTAAATAGGATAAATAGTTACAGATAATGGAGGGATGTATGCATGGCATCCATCCATGATGTTAGAAATGTATAAAATGTTAAAAATCTAAATCCCGTTTTAATTTTCCTCGTGGTTGTTGGTCTAATCATTTATATTGTAACATGACATCACTA
Organism: Channa argus; assembly: GCF_033026475.1. Lineage (NCBI taxonomy): Eukaryota > Metazoa > Chordata > Actinopteri > Anabantiformes > Channidae > Channa > Channa argus. Next base: position 15,743,599 of record NC_090197.1, read on the forward strand.
CAAAGAACATATTATCCCATCTTGCGCTGAAGAAAATTTATATTAGTTATTTGTTTGTATGTTATATTACTGAATACAAATGTCTATATACAAGTTAGTTGAAGCATCTGTTACAGGAAAAAACAAACTTGAGAAAGGGCAGGGGCTTGAACATTTCTGCATGTATCTGCAGAAATACATAAAGATGGAGATTCCATGAATCTGGACAGTATCTCAATTTTTGAATACACATGAGCAAAGTTTAAAAAACAAATAAAATTTAATGTATTGAGGTCACCAAACCTTATTAACCAGAAAGAGACATATCTCAGAAATCTTTTCAATGTTTTCATGCAGTTGATATCGCTAATTCACCATTTCACAAAGTTTCTTATCTGCAGCCAGAGGGACGCCTTAGGACTCGCACTTCCTGCAGCTATACAGGCAGCGAGATGAATTGCTGCTCATGTTTGTTTAACACCACATGACAAGGAATTGGAGTTACATGCAAACAGATTGAATAACATAGCTGCAGGAAAACCAGCTGTCAGCAAGTCAGACATCATGACATGTGAGCGCAAGAAGCTTTGGTGGACTTCACACAGTGAAGCTCGCAACTTCAAGTCCCCATTAAAAGCAAGCGGAGTTGAAAATTTCCACTTTTACGTTATGTCACTCACTTGAATACGACCTTCCTAACTTATAGCTCTGGACCAACAGTCAGAAGCAGTAAATCTTTCACAGAATTTAAAATACATGTTTTTGAAGGTGTTTTAAAGGCCAAATGAAAGTCACATTTATAATTTTAGCCAGGTCTTTGATATTCTGCACAAAAATCTTTTTTTTCAAATGCAAACAAAAGTTCAGTTAAGAACATAAAAAAGTTTTCCTAAACTTGTAGAAAATCTCAGTTGGAAAGTTATCAGCGCTGTGACTGTTAATACATACATAATTTTTAATTATTATTTTTTTTATTTAGAGAACTGCAGTCTGGTTTCTGGGAGCCTGAGGAATCAGCCTGTAGGTTAGTGGAGTCTCAGGAGCTTAATGAAGCCACCTCGTGTCTTTCTTAGCAGCCTACGTCCTACACAGTCATCTCATTGGAAATTATTATTTAACATGACTCAGATCTGATCATCAATCTCCTCTGATTAGTCTCGTGAACCATTCCCATCCACGGTCACGCCTCGACAGGAAGTGACGAGTGTGGCCACGAGCGTGACGAACGGCTCATTCGAAAATACAACAAGGAAGTGACCGTTTATTGAAAAGGAAATTAATCCCTGACCAAACACCTCCTCAAATCGAGGGTCCATTCGCTCGGTTGTTGGGTGCCGGGGGGGTAAAGTCACCGTGGACTTGCCCGACAGCCCGCTTCTCATCGTCTCCAGGGATTCTGCGCTTAGCCAGCTAGCTAGCTAGCTATGAATACGGACGTGGAATTTCACATCAGGCAGAATTATCCGTGGAACAAGCTCCCAGCTAATGTCAAACAGGTAACGTGTTTTTACGTTTCCGGAGGGCAGGGGGAGAGGAGAACACCGCCACGTTCTGGGGATGAACCTGTCAATGTCAAACTCAGTGTGTCATACAGGCAGCTGTCAGTGTCGCACGACTCACAGCCTTCTCTGCAGGGGCTTCACCATTCAGCCGAAGCAATAACTGACCATCGATATCTCGGCTATTGACTCTGCCTCAGGTTTAACCTCTCAGCCATCACATGACAGATTGTTTGTTAGGTGGCGTCACATGATTTTAGCGCGTGGATGTCACCTCCAGATATTGCATTTACACCTTTGTGCTCAGAGTGAGTTTTAGTTTGGCAGTGACGAAAAATGTGAAGCATGTTTTACTATTAATAGCCTGCATAAATCCCTCCTCTTGCACAAACGTTTGTGCTATTACGCCAACATGTCGTGGTGAAGTGGAGGCGGGCACATGTAGGTACAGTGATGCTGTGTGAGCTGCCTGCATCCCTGCTCATCCTTTCCAATCCTTGATTGCCAACCACAGCAGCTGGGCATCAGACTTCCAGTCTTGTGTCAGCACATTTGTGCTACTATAACCAAACAATTTAAGACTGCACCAGCTTTCCTAGCTTTATCCTCTTACATTTAAGCATACAGATGCTTAAATGATGGAATTGCCTGTGATCTGATACCAGTTTTGTTTTGCTGGATTAGTTAGTACAAGCCCAGAAACTATGATATTAAAACTGTGTCTATGGTCTTTAACTATAGTGAAGCCCTGAATTGTATGATGACGTTCACAAAGTATAGTAAAGTTAATTCGATTAATTGTTCAAACTGCACAGATAGTGGGGGTTGGGGGTAGAGTGGACCAGGGGCCTTGTAACCCAGCAGGTTTATTTGACAGTGGTCCTCACCTGTTTGCTTTGTTTTTTCTGCAGAGTTTGGGGAACTCTCAGCGCGAGTATGAAAAACACGTGCTGCTTTACAGCATCCGCAACCAGCTGCGATTCCGCAATAACCTAGGTAAGAAAGTTGGACCGTCACTCCAGCGCTAAACACACACTTTGTGCTGTCCAGAGTGGGTGTGAGATAAAATAACAAGTGTCAAACAAGCCCTCCTCTGTTTTATGGCTTAGTAATAAGGTGTTTATTATATAGTAGAGATTTCTGGACTGGCCACCTCTATGATATTTTATATTCAATATATATAATCTATTCTTATAGAACATCCCTGGAGTAAATCTTGTTTATTATTTGGAGGGAGGCATATCAAAAACACTGGCAACCCAGTATCAATTTTGACTGCAAAAGGTCAGGTCAGCCAGTAATCAATCCACTCTTCGACTCAGAGGTACATTCCTAGAATTAAAGTAATACTTCTTCCCCTCTTGCTATGTGTGTCAGTTGGTATTGTTCCCAATCAGTGCTTCCTTTTTTTATAATGGATTTATGTGGTATACAGAGATATCTGTAACCTGGCTGTTGTGTTTTATGGACAGTGCGCCATGTGAGGAAAGATGAGCGTAAGTATTATGAAGAGCTCCTGAAGTACAGCCGGGACCACCTGATGCTGTACCCCTACCATCTCTCTGACATCATGGTCAAAGGGCTGCGAGTTACTCCATTTTCATATTACATCGGAATCATGGAGGTAAGAAATTCAAGGGTTGATTCTAGATGCCGCTCAGGCGAATCATGCTGAACCTCATAATCTTTGTACACCAGAACATTGTTATTTCCACACACAGTTTGTGAAAAACATGGCTCACTCAGAAGTCTACCATATGTTATTTCTGAAACACAGGACAACACCAATGATTTCACCATACTATTACCAGAGCAGGAATACTTATTGTGCTGCAGCAAAAATTATTGGTTGGGAAACATCTTTAAATTTAATTTAAACTGAACAATGTCTTCAATTTCTACGTCTCTGGAAACCACTGCAGCAATGGCAGACATGACATTTAATAAAAAAAAAATATATAATACGAATCTGAGCTTTTTACAACTCCCTGATACCATGTAGACTATTTCTTTCTCACTTGAAGAATTGCAGTGTACTACTCTATATTACATGGTACACCTGAATAGATGCTTTAAAATGTAGTCTTTTATGCAGCTACTCCACTATTGTAAAGTCAGTAAGTATAGAGGACAAACCCTTGTATATCCCTCGCTCGCATAAGTGAGTCATACACTTGAAATTACATGTAATTTTCTTGCCAGAATGAGGAAAATAATTGTAACTTAGTATACCTTACCTATTATAGTACCTAATATTACCTAATATTAAGTCAGCACTACGATGTATCCAGTTAGTTTATGAAATATTCTGCTCTTTCGGAAGAGCATGTGGGGTAATGTTGAATGTCTGATGTAGTACACTAATTTCCCATGCTGATAGACATCAGTCAGGCACTAGGTGTCAGTCAGCATCTAGTGGGGACTAATGTATCAGCTCAGGGAGACACAGAAGACTTTCGGCTTATCCTGTGAGTTTTTACCAACCACTGATCTTAGGATAAACACACCTAGAAAAAATCTCGGCTGTTTGCTCTGTGGTCACTTTGAGCATTGTTTGCATGACGGCTCACTCCCCCTAATAAAGCTTACTCTGTTGTTTGAAGCTGGCACAGCCGGGCTCGCAGAGAGCCAGTCTGTCATTGACTTTGACCAGACTGGGTCTCCTTGACTCCTGACATTCGTACTAATTTTGCAATTACTAAATCCATATCTTCACAAACCTGTGTGTGAGTGTTAGTTTTGTAAAGTAATCAATATTAATCATAATATGTCTGTTTTTTAATGCCTGCAAACACATTTATTATGCCATTTCTTTACATACTGCTCTCAGACTTTTTTCTTTTCTTTATAATCCTGTTAATTTATTGTACATTGTGTGTGTGCTCAGATGCTGGTTGCCACATTCGATTGTTCCACATTTAGCACACTTCTGATTTCAACAAAAGAGATGTGACGAATATGACTTAAGTTATAAACATGAACAAGTATGAACCATTTGACTTCATCTTAAATTTAAAAAGACTTTTTCCTTTTTCCTTTGCACCCTAAACTGAACTTGACTGAGCTTTAATTGTAGCAACTAAATTGCCAAAGGCTCTGTAATATTCTGATAATCCTTCTTAATGAAAACAGGGGTAGAAATTAGCACTACCGCCCAGATCTGTTAATCCTATTATTAATCAGAGGTGTGGGGATACAGAATTGGAAGATGAAAAAATTGTTTAATTCATCGTTTTCTTGTCTCCTTTCCTTATTTTATTTTATTTTTTGAACCTCCAGGATATTATGAACAGTGAGAAGAGTTACGACTCCTTGCCCAACTTCACTGCTGCTGACTGTAAGTTTTTTCTTCTTTTTTCTTAGTTTCACTCTTCTCTCAAATTCACTGCCAGTGATTTTACTGGGTTAGTGTACCTCCCTCAATTCTTCTTCTTCTGTGCATTGGGTCTCTCTGTCTTTGTATTTGTTCTTACACTTTACCCCTATTCTCTTAAGATGGTGGAGCAGTCACTGTGAAAAGATGCACTGTTTTTAAAAAACTGGCAGGTCAATATGTAGGAATAATATAAACTTCAAAGGTCCTTAATTTACTTCTATGTATTTTTAATAGCATATATCAGTCTTTTAGTACTTGTTCAATGGAAAGAGAGAGGAAACAATTACTCAATTATTTGATTGACAGAAGGTGAATGAGCAATTTTCCTTAAAATCAATTAATTGTTTAATTGACATTCATTATTTTCAGTTTCACAGTTGTGCTGTACCAAATTGTGACTGGCAATTAATTTCTTTGTGTCATTTTATAATTAAGCAAACAAAAATACTTTTTTTTTCTTTATATGAATTTTTTTTGACAGATGCATCTGTGTTTGTTATTATATATTTGAATTTGAAAGCTTACTGTGACTTCTCTTGAATACCAAAAAAGTCACACGTGGTTAATTAAAGATAAATTAAGGATTTTCATAACTACATTATAAAAAATTTCTTTATTTCTAAAACACTGGATGTTTTCTGGTAATTATTATATGCAGTAAATCACTTTTTATAGTAGACCAAAATTGATTGTTAGAAACAAAACCCAATTGAGATTGTGCCAGAGCTGAAAGCCAAGTGTGCGGGCAGTTGTAGCATGCTTTGACTTTCTGCTGTCAAGTGAAACAGGATTTGGCTTTTGGCCCGTGAGTGACTGAGTCCTGGCAGTACAGGACCTTCCCACTGTGGAGACAGAAGGCTGCCAGCAAGCTGTGCTCCTAGCGGCCTTGCTCTTCTCTAATCTCCCTGGAGGAGCTTTGGATGTGTGTCATGCAGAAGTGGGTGGATGGAGAGGCAGTGAGAGTGTGCAGAAGATAGCTTTACGTGGGTGGATGTTTGTGTTGTGTCTGTGTCTCGGTGAAACAGCAGGATGCACGTGTAGGACTGTGCGGCATTAGGAGGCCAGAATGTGAACATCCGTTGCATTGGCGGCCTTCCCAGTATATTTTGCTCTGCCCCTTCTATGCCTTTGCAGCACAGGCAAGAGGAGGTGACAAGGTGGGATTTGAAGATTACTATATCACTGCACAATACCAACAATAAATGTTTGCTATATGGCCCTGAATCTTGTCAGATTCAAGTTCAATATTCATTTAAATCACATAAAACATGCTAACCATATGCTAACTCTTATGATCCCTTTGTGTGTTGGTAGATGGATAAGCAGTGCTTTGTGTGAGTGTGTGTGTGTTTCAGGGCATTGTACCAGAGAAGGTATGTGGTATTTGTGTGGATGTACTCTATCAAGAGTTTGGATGAGTCACTGCCTGCAAAGCTGTTTTTTTCACTGAAACAACCATCCAAAATAAAGTTGGAAATATCAAGAAAAAACTCATCCACAAACTTTGCTTTTCCTGAACATATCTCTTTTGATGAGGCTTCATAAGCTGTTATTGAATAATGCCTGAGACCCATTTGCAGCTAAATGTTTTCTGTAGTGTGGAGTGATTAATGTCAATGGTCTGACTTACCCTTAGCCCATCATTCCACAGGTCTGCGGCTGCTTGGCATCGGGAGAAACCAGTACATTGACCTAATGAACCAATGCAGGTCCTCTAAAGTAAGACATGTCACGAATATAATGTTAGGAGAAGTATTGCCTAATTTTTAAAAAGCAAACATCATATATTAGAACTACATTTAATGCCCTACTTGCATTAAGGGGCAGTGTCTGAAAATTGAAGACAGTAGTATTTTCTCCTATTATCTTTCAAACAAACTGCCAATAATACTCTATATAAAAACACATTCTAAGAAATATATCTGTAATCACTGTAAAATGTAGCTTGGTCATCTCTTTTTCATCGAATGTTAGTAATCAAATGTTAGAAATGTGTTCCACTATACCCTAGGTAATTAAATTATTTACTACTTTTAATTTGCTTTTGGTCACTTGAGCTCTCCTCGCCTGCTTATCTGGTTGTCTGCTTTGCTAGAAATTCTTCCGCAGGAAATCAGCACGAGACCTGCTACCAGCCAAACCCGTAGAGATTTCTGTCGAGCCATGGTGGGTGGCTCAGACTGGCTACATCACCGAGGACGATATCAGGGTAAGATCAGAGCTTTTTTTTTCCATGTTTCAGTTTGAGCATTACTGAATTAGTTTTATAGCTAAGATGCTGTGGAAGGATAACTTTATTCCTAATCTATTCCTCCTTTACATTATGTACAGTACATGCACAACATACATACAAATTCAGTGAGATTGATATAATCTTTTTTACTTGGCTTTATTGAAATTCTTACACATTACCCACCAAGTTACAAATATTCCTCCCATGAGCCTCTATGCTACCCATGAACATCTACTCTAACTAAAAATAAGTGTCTGCCAAGTTCTTCCTCCTGCCACAAATAAAAAGGAAATTGGGGAAAAAAAAGTTTTCATATGCAAGTTTATTCATCCCTCCCAGAAAATGCATTGGCACTGTCTTCTCTGGCTGTGATTTTTGTCATTCATGGCAGTAAACCCACATTAACATGCAATGTTACTTCTTATTGTTTGTAATTATAGATCTGTTCACCAGCAGAGAAGAAAGCCATAGATAAGATGATAGATTCTGGTCCTCAGCTGGCAGGATCAATGGAGTACAATGTGGTTTTAAGTGAGTATCTGTGACATGTTTTTATAAATTAAAGTCACACTTCTTTATATCTTTTGTTTACCTTTATTGATTGTGCTGTTTGCCTGTTTTTTATTTTTATGCTCTTCCTGACCCAGCCCTCCCCAAGTTTATTGTATTTAAACATATGGGCACAAGAAGTTGTCTTTGGAGACACAGGTTGATTTGATCCCCTGGTACTGTTGTAACCATAGCATTCCAATGAATTGAACGTACCCAAGCTAATCCATAAAGGTGCTAATGGAAATTATGGACACAATCTCTCTTTGAAGTCTGTGATCTATGTTGTTAGGCTTTTTTGACATTCAGTAATTAAAGTGCTCATTGTAGAAAAGCAAAGTCGTTACAGATAACATTAACAATGGCTTTGCTGTCTATGAGTGTCCTAGTAAATCATGACAGTGAAGCTACACGAACAATGTCATGACCCTGAAACTGATCCAGCTACTGAAAATGCGATTCAGCCAATGTTGGTATTTACACCTGTGCTTTTCCTACCGGATGTCATCAGTAAAAAAAGATTTGCTTTTCAATCAATCAGATATGGTGTTGGAATAATTAAAATATCAAAATTAGTTTTATCATATTCTGTTAAGAGCTGTAGGATTTTATTTTTATTTTTTTTTGGTTTGGGTTTGTATGAACGGTATTAACTAAAATTACCCCTAAATCTCCACTGAAATAGCAGATTTTGATATAAAACACAAGAAAACAAATTTTAATTTAATCAACATTCTGGTGTACCTGGTTCATTTGGCACCTGTGTGGGTTTGAAAGACAGGGTGAGGTTGTGTTCATGCAGTTTAAATGTTAATTAGAGAACTGTTTTGTTGAGTTGAACCTTTGCCACTGGGCATGAGTGATGGAGTGGGAACAAATACAGTTAGATACAGCAGTTGAATATGCAGTTTACAGTTGCAGTCAGATGATTACCACAGTCTAGATAAACGTCACTGTAAGATTTTTTTTTTTCAACATTGCAACAGTGATGTTAATGGGGTGATGTTCAGTTTTGGTTAGAGAGTCTTACTGCATGTTTGTTCTTTTACTGCAGGCTTGTACAACCGGGGCTTCATCTACTTGGATGTTCCCATTTCTGATGACAGCTGCATCTCAGGTACAACCAGCATGAGTTAAACATCCTGCTATTATCCTTGCTGAGTAATTGCCTTGACTAATCACTGTATGGACAAAAATTACAACTATGAAAATGTAAGCAAATATTATGTTTAATGGACTAGCACTGATCTGAAATGCAGCCTGATAGTTTCATTATCGATTTGTACAGCGTTTCGTAAAAGAAAAGTAGAAACCGATAATTGCACTGCAGAATAAACTAATGTAAACACATCAGTTGGCAAAGTTGATTTTTACTGTTTGTCTTTTAGTGCCCCCACTGGAAGGCTTTGTCATGAACCGTGTCCAGGGTGATTACTTTGAAACGCTTCTCTACAAAATCTTTGTGTCCATTGATGAGCAGACAAACGTAGCGGAGGTAAGCTTTAAAAACATGCTTCGCTGTGCTCATTGAAAAACATACGACTCTGTGGGTTTATTGATCAACCTCTCAACTAAGTTTTCCTTTTTTTTTCTTTCTCTGATGTTTTCTGTCCTGTCGGTGGCTCTCAGCTCGCAAATGTGTTGGAGATTGACTTGGACTTAGTAAAGGTGCGTATCCACTTGCTGCAGAATGTGAGAGTGTTGTGCATTGTATTGTAATGTATAGACTAACATGTTTTTCACAAGAGGATGGAAAATGGTAGATCTGAGATATAAAGCCACACTCTCAAAATTCCAAACACTGATAACATGGGGAGGTGTTTTCTTCTGGTTCTGCTATTGCTTTTGAAGAGATTTTGAGACATACTTATTTGTTTGTTTGTTTACTTAAAGGTACACAGTGTAGCTGTTTTAAGATTAATAATAGCAAAAAAAGGCAAGCGGTCTTAATCAGAATTTGCAAATCAATATTTTGGAGTCACATTTAAAGCCTAAAATACAAATCCAAAGCATTTAAATATTTTTTGGTAATGTTTGCTTCTTTTTCTCTTGAAATTAGCATTATTATCAAATGTGGATGCTGGCAGTTTTCTGTATAATTATCTGATAAATACATTTACAGCACAAGCACATTGGCACAAGTGCAAAGAGGAGAGGAGCCAGGATGTTATGAAGTCTAGCAAATAGATATTTCAGTATGATTTGGTATTCTGGATACATACAGCTCAGTGGTAGGCTACAACACACAAACACACAGACACATTTCAGATTCGATCCATCATACCCCATGGAGCAGCACCATTCCAGTTGAATTGGTGCTCCAATCTGACCCAGTTTCCTTTTCACTCTCCCTCAGACATTGAGCCAAATTATTTCTTCGTGTTACCGCCTCTGTTGTGAAGAGCTGAACTCCCCTGTCCTTCTGTCTTGTCTCATTCCTGGAGCTGAAAAGCAGCACTTACGGGAAGTGGTTGAAGGCAGTGGTGGCAGCGATTGAGAAACCCTGTAACTTCAGAAATGATTGAGATGTCTAAGAGGACGCTTTTGTACAGAACTTTTTTCCGTCGTGACTTGAGTTTAACTATCGCTTGTGTAATGACCGCCTCATGGCCCGAGTCGCTTGGGAAAATTTTTCTGCCTCCTCTTCTTTGATATGATAAGAGGGTGGCTAAGAATTGACCTCAGCTTGTTGCTCTGGGGCATTCAGGTGTAGAAAGCAATCAAGTCCTCCATACTTGACTGAGGTAGCTCGTTCAGGCTGAATAAAAGATTTAACACCACGGCAAGTTGAAGATTGTATGAATTAACAAAATAATGAAAAAGCCAGCTAGCTGTTAATAGAAAGTATACAGCATTAACTTTCTTATTACTTCTTAAAAACCACTGGACATAGAGTAATACCTTTTTATTGTGCAGTTGATGCTGTGGGTCATACAGTGAGCATCATCAAAATGTGTTCAGGTAGTTTCTAGTCACTTTTAGACCCTCACAAGTTAATTTGATGTCAGTAAAATCTGACCATATGATACCAAAGCAATATTTGTAAGAGCAGCTGCCATCTAAGTGGTTAAGAGTACACTGTTATACATCCATTATTCACATTATGTAAACTGGTCTGAAGTGGTCATCCCTTCTCTAGATTTAGTGATTTTTCTTTTGTATCCTTTATGTTTGGATAGTAGATTAAAATGCTATTTAAGGCAGATTGCAGTGTAATTAATTGTCAATGACAATGTGAGTTTTTTCCCCATACCTGTAGCAGGTAATAAAAGTCAATTAAAAAAAGCAACATTCTCTATTTTTGGTCATTGTTACACCAGCATACAGGAAGAAATCTGCCTTATGGATGGATTGATATAACTACGTGTTTATTGATTACGGTGTCAAGATATTTTACTGTGATTAAGTGCTGTAAGTGCTCTCTTTGTTTTAATTTTTATTTCCTTATTGTTGCTCTTCTACCCAAGTCCAACTGAAAGTTTAGGAGGGTCACAGGCTCAGCATATCTGTCTAATGATGTAATTTGACTCTGTTTTTAACAGAATGCAGTGTCCATGTACTGTCGTCTTGGCTTTGCCGTAAAGAAAGGTCATGTGTTCAGCTCGGATCAGCTCCACCCCACCTGGAAGAACGCTCCATCTGTCAACAGACTCAAGTATGCATGACACCATCATTTCTATGTTTTCAGGTTGATCTTTCAGGTTGAGAACATTTTAGGAGAAAGCTCAATTGTATTTGAAAAAAACAACAACACACATTAGGACTGAAATTATGTTTTTAAAAAAAATCAAATTTCTGGATTCAAGTTGGGAAGTGTACAATCTACTTGTCTATTTATTGTGCATCAGTCTCAAATATTTATTTTCTTCTCAAAGAACCCAATTCTCATAATATCTATTAATGTTCAGTGTTACAGATGTGTTGGAGCTGATGATTTGGAAGCAGAAATTACTGATATATTTTATTTCAAACATTTCATCTGGACTCTGAAAAACAAAACAAAAATTGTTCCATAAATAAAAAAAATTATTTAGATTAACTCAGCTGTTAAACGGTGTAAATGCTGAGAGCTTGAATAGTGATTTCAGCTTCTTTTTTGTGGTCTATCTTTTGTGTTAGGAGCACCATGGACCCTCAGAAGATGCTGCTGTCCTGGGAACAGGGCAGTCCTGTTATGGAGGGAGGCTCCTCAGCCACCGACACAGACACCACCAGTCTGGAAGATCAAGGTCTGGCTAACCCAAACCAAATCCTAACATTAAACCTAACAACATACATGTATATACGCACTCAAAAGCATATTTAGCAGTGTATACAAGTTCACAGGACATAAATCACTGTCTGAATATTACTTCAGAGGTTTAGCAGTAGCAGTACTGGTTAACCCATTAGAAAGCTCAGCCATGCTACTAAAAATAATTATCATGCATTATAAAAGGTCTTGTTTTGTATATATTGTTACTAAGTCTTTGTTATTCATGTTAAGCTGGCTATGTCTTATTGCTTAAACTAGCAAAGTGTCTCTGTACCATGTAACCACGTTTACATGTTACTGTTTGAATAAATGTTATATATTTGAGAAAGAGACATGGTTTGGTGTTAGGTGTGAACACATTTAATTTTCTGGAAATCATAATCTTATATCCTGTTTAATGGTGAATAATGCATTACACATGATATTGTCCCTGATCTTCTTATGTGTCTTTTCTTCTCGGTCACTCCAGCAGACACAGCTAGTGTTAGTAGTCTGAGCATCCCCGCTCCACCCACCAAGAGAATTGCCTTCCTCTTTGACTCCACCCTTACAGCCTTCCTCATGATGGGCAACCTGTCACCGGTTAGTGAGTGGATGTGCAACGCTAACATAGATTGACCAACACACACAGAGACCGTCGATGTAAAAAGGTTTCTTAATCGCAACAAAATATACATTGACTGTGTATTTTACAGAACCTGAAGAGTCATGCAGTGACCATGTTTGAGGTGGGTAAGCTGTCTGATGAGACTCTTGACAGCTTCCTTGCCGAGCTGGAGAAGGTAAGATAAACACGAAAAAAAGGAAAGGAAACATTTATAGTTCATTTAGTGAAACCTCTGGCTTTAAACACCAGAAGATACTAACTCAGTGAACAAACATGAAACATAATGCGAAGTTTAATGTGTACATGTGTGGACAGCACAGTTAGAAGGTCCCGTGTTGGAATCTCCCTACTGGGTGGAGTTTGCACGTTCTCCTCATCCTTGCATGTGGATCTCCTCCTTGCACTCTGGTTTCCTCCCACAGTCCAAACACATGCATGTTAAGTTCATTGATAAATAAATTGGCTTGCTGTTGGTATGAATGTGAGCATGAGTCATTGTCTGTCTGTGTATGGCCTCGGTGTACCCTGCCTCTCTCCCAATGAGAGCTGGGAAAGGCTTTAGCCCCCTGCGAACCTGTACAGGATAAGCGGTTAAAGAAAATGGATGGAAGGGTGCACATGTGTACACATGAAAACCACATACATGCTCACAAACACCCACCTTCAACATCTTTCCTGGTTCCTGTTTCTCCAGGTGGAGAGCACAGCAGAGGGCGAGGCCCAGCGTTACTTTGACCATGCTCTGACCCTGAAAAACACCATCCTTTTCCTGCGGTATAACAAAGAACTTGCTCAGGACCAGGGACCTGATATCCCAAATATAGGTAGTTATGCATTTACACTCTGTTTGTTATTCCCTCTATGAGGCCGGAAGCCAGACTTCACACACTTGCATGTGAATATACATGTGGTATACAAACTGTCAGCTTGAAAGCTAGATTTGGATTTGTATATAGTTATGCAGCTGGAATGCTAATTTTGGTTTTCTCACTACCTTCCCAAGCCCGCAAAGTATTTTGTTCTGCTGTCTGCACATAACCCTGTGTGTGTTTTCTGCAGCTAGTTTTTTGCAAACTGTTGACATCCTCTGTAGTTTAATTGCTAATTCACTTTCATAAGGGCATATAATATATCTGTCACCCGGAAGTTTACGGTTGAAGCAGGAAGTGTACAGTAAATGAGGTGGAATCAGTGTCTGCACAAAATAGCTGCACAGACAAGAGGTTAAAATAACATGTTTGCTCTGTAACATGTTTTAAATAGTTATCAACTAAAAGAATTAAAACAGGCAGTTGTCACTATAAAGCTCCCATTTGATCATATGTGTGTTACTGTGTGTACGAAACAGGCTCTTTATTTCCCTTGAAAAACTGAAATGTATCTAATTTATGCAAACAATAAAAAGGTGAATTTCAGCTTAAAAAACAATAATGCAAACATCTGGGTAAATATTTATGCTAGCTCGCATTTATTTCTATTAGCAGCTGTTCAACAGTTTATGTTTTGTGAACGTTACTCACATTTGCAGCAAACTACCACAGCAAATTTAAGTTTAACTACCTAAGTTTCTCGTAATTATAGAAAATCAATAAGTAATATAGTGTTTTAAGGTTATTTTCATGTTGTCAAGGCTATAATAGAATCAACAAAGGGGAGTAGATGTCATTTGTTTGCTTCTTTTGGCAAAACATAGTATCTTTGTGTGACTCTGCTTTCAACAGCACTTCACTTCAACTTCATCTTCTGGAGGGTTTCTTGGTCATATTTTTGGATGCATATGTATACACTGATTCTATAGTCAAGCTATATTATACCTCTTACTCTATGTGTAGCAGTAGCAGAGAGTGTCACCTAACAATGTTGAGGCAAATCTCTGAGTTTCCATGTAGCTACCATTGTGCCACCAGATGCTGTTTGTTTGGTTTGGCTGTGTGCCCCTCTTCTGATTGTCTTGTCTCTCAGTCCTCCTCAGCTGCTTCTCCAGACGTCTGCTGGGAAGTGAGCGCAGTGAGAACCTGCTGCCTGGAGCTAAACTAAGCCCCAAATGAAGAGTCTAGTAATGAAAATTGATCTGTGACAGTAATTTTTGTACATTCTCAGACTTGTCCTATTTATATATCACTTATAATAGAAAGTTGAATTAGTGTCTAACATAACCAGGGCATATCTTCAAAGTCTACACTCTTACTACAGCATTATTGATGACCTAAAAGGTTCACAATAGAGGAAAATAATCAATCAGTTGACAGCTTTAATCCATATAAACCAGGAGTCTGATGGCCTAAACTAAGTTTTGTAAGATGCTACGCCTTTCTGCACTTTGAAATAAATATAAACATGTGTGTCTGGTTTAGTAAGTTCTCTGATCATTCAGTCTGCAAAACTCAACAAAAGTAAAACTTTATCAGTTAATTATCACTATCAACAATTCATAAACACCTCTAAACTCTACTGTACGGTATATCTGCTGCAAGAGACATGAATTGATCATTAAATGCAGAATGGCACAGTGACAGCTGTGTTGAAAGGGTGTTTGTCACCTTAGTGAGAATGTCTTCTTAACACCTCAGCTATAAAGACAGGGAAAAATCTTTAAAGTGCATTCTAGATCTCACCCACTGCTCTTCAACCAAATTACTATTTGATGCATCCACGCTGGAAATAGGGGAAAACAGCAATTCAAGAATTGTAATACTGCTTTTTAATACTGTACCTTATCCATGCCAGTATTTGAATGTAGCCAAGTGCATTCACGCAAGTGCAGCCCTTCAGTACATTTTTGACTTACTTGTAGTTTACATGAGAACTTCCATTTTGTAGCATTTATTGTCCTACATTTAAAAAAAGGGAAATATTAATTTCTACCATATTTATTAGACATCTTTAGTTATGTTGCACATGCAGATTATTATGGATACAACACCTAGCAGTAGTTATACTTAGCCCCCACCAAGCTGCACCATCAGGAAAGTTTACACATTAATGCATCAATAATTATAATCCAATAATTAAATTATGTCATTCTGGATGAATGAGTACTTTTACTTTAGTTATGTTAAATATATTTTGGTGCTGATACTTTTGACTTTTACTTAACGCTTGAACATGTTAAACAGATCTGGGTTGAGCCCAGATCTGTTTAACACTTGCACCTTTGCATGTAATCAACAGCATAAAGGTCAAAAGTCTGCAAATTGCCTTAGTTTTTTTAATCAGTTACACAGTTTGAAGGTGCTGAGAAATTATTGCTTCCGTAGTGTACTCTTCAGTTAAAAGCAATATATTTCAGCTCCAGTAATTAAAATTAACACCTATCTGTATCACCTATATCATACAAACTCATGTGGTTTCCAATATGCTTTGTATCAAAGTGGTAACTTACCCTGTTTTATTTTCCATTTAGGTTTTCCCTTGGACATGTTGCGCTGTGAGAGCCTGCTTGGTCTGGACCAGGCCACCTGCAGCCGCGTCCTCAACAAAAACTACAAGCTACTGGTTTCGATGGCGCCGCTCAGCAATGAGATCAGACCAATCAGCAGCTGCACGCCTCAGGTATGACACATGGAGGGAGAGCAGAGGGGAAACAGTGTGTCATGCTGGGAAGTTGAATCAGATGTTGTGTGTGCTAGGATGTGAGTGTTCTATGTCTGTGTTTGTTTTAATCTACCATTAATACATGTGATACATGTGTGCTTTAGCTGGTGCTTTGTTTGGTTGTGTTTGCCCCTGTGTGTGTGTGTGTGTGTGTACGTGCATTTACTTTGTGAATACACAGCCTGCGGTTGCTCCAACAACGAGATGACACAAAGAGAGAGAGGCCAGGGAAGGAGGAGGCGAGGCTCATGAGTAATTCCTGTGCTTGGCCACACTCCAGTTTTCTAGCTGAGCTCAGAGACATGGAGGGAAAAAAAGTTAAACTCTTGTTGTGCTATTCATGCTGCTGATTATTCTCACACTGCTGGGACTCGGTGAAGTGGAATTCAATGAATTCTTTATTTTTCTTCTCACCTCTCAAAGAGCAGTTTCAATTTCTACATCTCAAAGAGAAAGAACTAAACAATACACAGATATTCTCCTTGGTTACTTTTTTGTTCCTTTGAATGTGTGTTTATGTGAGAAATGAAATGCCAACATGTTTGTTAGGTATATTCTGCTCCTGCACACTTGTATGTGTCATATGTATGTCTTCGTTTCTCCTTGCAGCACATTGGCCCAGCCATCCCTGAGGTGAGCTCCATCTGGTTCAAGCTGTATCTGTATCATGTGACTGGCCAAGGCCCGCCGTCTCTGCTGCTCTCCAAAGGCTCCAGGCTCCGCAAACTCCCAGACATATTCCAGGTTAGCCTAGAGTAATATTTAATCATGTGGGTAGGTTAGATTTGTGCAGCTACATGGGTAATTGTGTAAATGAATGCTGAAACAGCAATACAGTATGCTAGAAAGTTCTCTTTGAAGTTGGATAAGAAATGCCACATGTGATAAGAAAAACATTTCTCTGGGTCAGGTGTTAGACTTTTCATTCATCTTTGATTTATGCCCTTTTAAATTTTAACATTTTGAAATTGTCTGGTACTGGAGTTGTTTAAAACTCAAACTATCTAATTACCACCTTGTGAGTTTGACTCCTGGCCCGGCCTTCCCTTTGTTGTCATTTCCTATTGCTTGTTTAACTGGCTCTGTTTGCACTATCCGCTATTTAATAAAGACACACACTGGCCCGGAAAAACATAAAAAAATAATAATAATCTTGACCTTGTTTTATATGAAAGAGCTGGTAATAGGAGCACTGGAGGTAAAATTCAAGTTAGTTTCTTTTATTCCTTTTAATTCAATTTTTTTTAAATGCAGCAAGTAGCACATGACGGTCATACCACATAGTGCACCTGCGTTTTCTTTCTCCATGGCTTCTGAGTGGTCTTGAAATGTTTTTTTTAACCATCCTGGGAATGAGCTATGGTGAAAATCTCAAGGGAGGCAATATTTTTTAATTATGGAAACATAGCAGCGAGTACTGTTCTTGTTTCAGAGTTTCATTTTATATATTTAAACCCCTTCACCACATCATAAGATGGCTATTATTAAACAAGAAAATATGAAAATCATGGGAAAGCTTTGACTCAATTAAGGAGAACAAAGCATGAGTTATGGCTCGCAAAATTAGTGCCTGGGTGGATCTTAATTATTTTAATCAGTTAATATTTAACATAGTGGGAGGTTGATAAGTTTACATGTCACCTTGAGTGGAGAAATGATATTTTCAGATCTTATTTTTTGCTTTTTGTTTCCCAAGATTAAACTTTATCTGATATTAATAGTTGGGAGATTATGTTATTAATCTGTTATTAATTGTATGATATGAAATTAAAGTGATTGTTAGAAGGGTGAGTCTATGTTTGTCACAAAAATCATGTTCAAACAAGGTTATTCAACATTGTTAAACACTTTTTTTTTTTTAAATTAATTTAAACAAACCTATATAGCATAATGCAACCCCCATCCCCCCACCCTTGTTACAGAATCCACGTAACCTGCTATATTTGCCAAGTTTAACTTAACAAAACTGTTCCACAATACCACCACAGACTGCTTTGGGAAAAATTCTGTGTTGTGATTGTCTGATCTGCCAGCTTGACTCAGTAGCATCGCTCACTTTACCATACACAGAGAGGTGATAGGACGTGCAGCTGGTCAAAATGAAGACCACTCTCTGCTGAACTACCTAACAAATTACATAAAATCATTTTTGGATTAAAGCAGTTCATTAAATTTCAAATATTTTGGGGGGGGCAGGGGGGGGTTGCAATCGAACAAATGTTTGAAATTTGAAAATAAAGCCATAGCCCAAAAAGCCTTTGTCTTGTTGCACTAGTTTTGGCCACAGAAGCCTTAGGCAGTACCACTCCATATTAATAGATGTTTTAAGCATACTTCTTCAAAAGAGGTGACAAACTGTAGTTTTATTTATTTACCTTTTTATTACCCTAAGTTTGTGTCACATTTGAAGGTGTCTTTATTTTGCTAAACATTAATATTTTCAGCATAGCATACAATATTTTACTTAAGATTATTCAATCAATATGTTGAGTGATAAGCTACTAGAAGACTCCTCACTGTGGATGAATGCATTGTTTAACCAATTGTTTCTCTCTCCAGGTCTACGACAGGTTGTTAATCACATCCTGGGGTCATGACCCTGGAGTCGTCCCTACATCTAACGTGCTGACCATGCTCAATGATGCCCTCACACACTCTGCTGTTCTCATTCAGGTTTGAGTTAATCATAAGATCACGTGTTTTCTTCTTCATTTTTGATTTGTTAATTGTTCTTGTGACAAATAATACCATCCGATGTTGTACATTTACTTGCGTTGTGCATTTGTTAGCAAGTCTCGCTGTGTTTAGATATAAATGTAAACCTGTGTATGTGTCTAACCCTCAGGGTCATGGTATGCATGGCCATGGAGAAACAGTTCACATACCATTCCCATTTGATGAGGAGGATCTGAAGGGAGGTAGGATAAAATCATGTATTACAACATACGTCATATGTAATTTATTCATTCATTGTCATATCACATACTGTATTGTTAATATTTTTACTTCCATACAATATTATTACTGTTATTACAATCAGTACCAGAACTGTTTATTTCATATGTAATGCCCCAGTTTAATCTAAATCTTATCTCATCCCTTTAGACTTTGATCTGGTATTTTTTAATTATTATTGCTTATTATCTTATTGTTGTACAAAACAGCTATTATTACTATATGCTATTCTGTGAAAACTGCTCTTGGTGGTTGAATTGCCCCTAGGGGACAAATGAAGTTTTTGAATTGAATTCAATTAGTAGCTGTCATTATGTAGCCTGTATATTATGCTAATACATGCATCCGTTATATGCTGACACTGTAGAGCAATTGAGTCGATAAAACTACCTCAGCCTTTCAATAAGCTACATTTTTTTACAAAGCATAATGTTGAATGGCTAATTAACATTCATCATTTCATTCAGACTTGAAAAAGTAATATGGACCCTTTTTATTAGATGTTCCTATAATTTACCTACATTCTGAACAAAACAGTAAGTAAACAAGAGAAACTAATTTATGTTTTTTTGTTTGTTTTTATTCTGATTTATGACAAAGCATGGCACCAACTACTCTCATTTTAGAAGCTAGAATCTGAAAATGTTGGCATCTTTAGTTACTCTATTTTCATATACTTGCTGATTACTTTTCTGTTATATTGTTACAGCTGTGCCTGGTGCACATTCCGTTTGGTTACACTTAATTTTAATCCCTCTTTCTCTAGTGAAATATTCAGGCTGAGTGGCTTTGAAGTTCTTGAATCCCCTGAAACCCTTTCTTTGTGAATTGTAACATTTAAATATCATCCTCTTAATACACCTGCTTTCAGAATATAACAGTCTCTGGAGTTTTGTTCATCACTATGAGTGTTTTTTGGCCTTTCTGGAGTTTAACATTGCTATTAATTCCTCTTGATTATGGTATCTTTTTCTTCTTCCTTTGCAGAGTTCTCCTACTCCAACATGTGTGTTCATAAAGCGCTGCAGAAGTTGAAGGAGCATGTGGATCTCCAGCACCAGTGTGGCTACATCACCATGCTCAACTCCAACAACAGGCACCGTCGCAGGACCAGCGACAGTGCTGAGTGCAGAGGTAGTGGAGCGAACACCCACACTCACACACATTTTTTGAGACTGTGTTATGTAACAGATTAGATATATTGTTGTATTAGTAACAACGCCCTTGCCTGTGATGGCCATTAGCACTGTTGGTGCAAATTAGATAAAGATTGCTCACACCGTGGTTTAATTATGCTGTTTGTCTGCATAATTGTGTCTCTTACTGTGATGGCCTTTGCTAATGGTTGCGGATCGAACATTCTTAGCCTTTACCTTGAGGTTCCTGATTTAATCTTTCTGATGTAAATGATTACAGATTTTGTGTAACATATGTAGATATTTATGTACAACAGGAAATCATTTTTGAAGGTCATTTGAGCTATAATCCAGCCATGAACAGTTTCTCAGACTGTTCAGACCTTTAATGCTGATGGAGATTTGATGTCTTTCTTCAAGGAGACACCCATCTTGGTGGAGGTCTGGACACCAATGGCAGCACTGAGTCCTTTGAGCTTGTCACTGAAGACAACAACGGTGAAGGCAAAGGAAAGGCAGACAGTAGGTTTACATTTTTAGTTAATGTGTAAATTGATTTATTAGAATATCTTTATTTAACTTACTTATTTGGAGGAGCAAAACTATAAAGTTAGGTCTTCCGTTGGATTGCCCATCACACCTATCCACTGACAATTGCTTTTAATTCCTAAGCCCTTTCCTCTGAAGATGAGTGGGTCCCTCTTGAACTGTGCTTCGGCATGCCGCTCTTTAGCTCCGAGCTCAACCGCAAAGTTTGTCGAAAGATTGCTTCACATAAACTTTGTAGCAACGAAAGGTAAAAAAAAAAATCAAACACTCTGCATCCTCAGAAATTTTACTTTTACTTAAAACATTCAGAAAATTGTAAAGACATGTAGTAATGCTTAACTTCTGGCCTTCGTGTTGTGTCAGCCTTCAGGAGCTGCTTCACTCAAGCCGAAAGCTTTCGTTGAGGGTGTTGAGCTTCGTTGAGTTATACCAGGTAAAAACAACACTTCACTGAAATCATCAATAGTTGGAGATTTAAAGATGGAGTTTGTTAGAATTAATTAAGGATAAGTGGAATTTTCTTTTTCTACAATTGAAAAATGTATTAAATGGAATTGTTGGTTAAATCGGGTTTAGAGTATGCCAGACTGCAAAAACTTTTCCACTGAGGTCTTCCATACTGTCTAAATTTTCATTCAAGCAGTAGGCCTCAAGATGCTGTGTGAAATCTAATGCAGGGAAAACCATACGTTTGTTATTTTAGGATAACGAGATAGTCAAGCTTAAGCTGCTAGCATGAGAAGACAATATAATTAAGTCATCCATTTGCAGTAATGGGGTAAAAGAATAAATACGAAGAGGATTAATGTGTTTTACCATATTCAGATGATGAGATAGTTGAGGCAAAACAACTGTCAGTGACTGTGACTGCTCCTGACAGCCATATCATTAAACCTTTTAATCAGTATTAGTAAATGACTACAGTATAATACACACTTCTCATTGTAGGAAAGTATAGCAACTAAAGGGTTTGATATTTTCTTTTACTGACAGATCAAAGACCTTACATTAACATATCAAACACTATGCAGTTAGATAAGAAAAACAATATAATTTAGGGGACAAAAAAAACAAAATGTGAGACAATTATCAGAGTTAAAGTTGAGTGTAGCAGCAACAAGGGCTATATGAAAGTGGGACTGAGATAAAATTGGGTATTCTGCTTTCTGTGTATGTGAGTGTGTTTCAGTCTGAGGATGTGGCAGAGAGAGAAGGGAATGAGAACATGAATAATAGTACATTGAATGTATACTTTTCATTTTAAACATCATATCCACACTGTCAGACAATTTGTTGATTTTAACTGAATAGTTACTGAGCCTCTTGACCTCGTCTGCATAATATCTACAAAGATTTTCTGCAACATGATTCAGTATTTAGAGGTTTTTATAAAGATGGCACAGACTGTAAATCAGACAGCAACCATTGCACTTAGCTTTTACTGACATTTTTTATCCTCTTCCCACTTATCATCCTTTGTGGCCTTTGCCCTGTGTGTGCAGGATGGCAGCGAGACCGCCACTCTAGACAGCAACACATCAACTCCGCTCAGTCAGCCCCCGGTTGAGTCCGGTGTCCCCCTGCCCGCCCTCAATCTTCTTTTCCAGGACGGAGAGCTGAAGGAGTGGAGCGCGCGGCCCCCACCTACTCTGGAAATCTCAGCCCCGCAGAAGGATCAATCCACATAAAACAACCCAACAAAACTTCCAGATTTGGTCATGAGGAAGGTGGCCTCTCATGGAAAAGGACCACACTTTCTTACAGAGTCGCTTCTCACTAAGAAAGTTCTTATTTGAAGTTCAATCCTGCATCTCCACATCGGGTCACAAGGAGACAGTTATAAATGTTGCTCTCTGTGTCCTTTAGTGTCCAGTCTCCTGCACAAACTCGTTGTCATTTACCAGCTGTATGAGGAATTGTTCTTGCCAACACTAGTTTTACCCCCTCCCCCCGTTTCTGTTTCCCCACTATGGTTACTTGCATTCGGAGGGCAGTGTTATCTGTTGGAGTGGTGCTATTATCACAGTGTATAACAAGTGATGCAGGTAAACGGCATATAATATACATGGAAGACCTTTAACTGGAAATGCAAGCACTGTTCTCTACTGACAACCCCCCCAATTCTTATATTTTGTGAAACGTGAGAGCAGAGTGGGGAATGGTTAATATTGTATAGATGTTATCAAAATAACCCACAAAATAAACAGTGAAGTATTGAACTGACTTCTTCAGGAATCATTTGACAATATGTATATTCTAGGACCAAGTCTTTTCTCTTAAGAGTCCAAATAGAGACGCCCCCGCTGCCTAAGTCTGTTTTCCCTGTGCATGATACTGTACTGTTGCACAACTCCTAGTATAAAAATACTTTCCTCTTTACTTGTAATCAAAATTGGGGGCATTTGTTTATTTGCTCTGTGCAGGATTTTTTCCAACCTGTGAATGAAGTAATGTCATGTTTTTTTTTTTTAAATGATAGCTCCCTCGTAGTGCACGTAGGATTTTAAAAGCTCACGTTTGCCACAAAGAAGTGTTTCCTCTTTTTGAATCTCAGACAAGTGCAAATATGAATAAGAATTAAAGAAACTGATGATTTTTATCCTTCGTTATTCATCTTACTCAGTACAAGAAAACACCAAAGAACTTTTTTCCTGTACAGTGACTTTTTTTTTTTTTACATTTGTTTACTGTTCTTTTTGTATTTTGCTGCATTATAGCATAAGTATCAACCAGTCAGAAACTTTCACTTAATTTTGGTTTTATTTATTTCTTTTTTTTTTTTAATTGTACAGGTTTTTCACATAATTAAAGTGCTTTTAACCAATTAAATCCACATGTCCACACATCCACATTACCAACCTTCATCCCTGCTCAAAAATTTGAGTTTATTTTAACAAGTTTAAGTATATCTAATTGTATAGAACAGGAACAGTCAGGTCTGTGAGTTTGACCCAGGCCTCTTGCCTGCCAGTATGTCTCCAAAGATTGACTCCAGTTTTTGTGCCATGCAGCACACTCTTGGCCAGCGCACCACACTCACCAAGGGATTCTGTTTACACCATGTTTTTAAAAAATGGGGTTTATAGTCTAGAGAGGAGAAGGAAACTTCGCTGTGAAGGCTTTCACACACCCATGGGATATAAATGCTAATGTTTTGCCCATCTTTTCAGAGATGTGATGGCCTAAAAAATGTCTGAAGTCTGTCATGAATTTTGAGTGTGGCCTCAAGAATTTACAGTACCTACTACTGCATTTAGAGCGATAACCTATTTGGTTTCTTTTGAAGGAATCTGCCTTCTGCAGTTTTTGACCCACTTGTGTTTTTTCAAAACGTGATGCTGAAATACGAACAACAACAAGAACAAAAAAAAAAGACTAATATCCTGCTGAAGCATGATGACTGTGTAGAAACTGTTGTGTGTATGCGTGTGTATTGTACAACTCACTTTTGGTGTGTTTTCATACATGCCTACCTTTGACAACAAGAGGTCTCCCTAAATCCTACCTGTCCATTATCTAGTTGCGGTCAGTTGGTCAAGATATCTCCTATTATCCCCCAGGTATACATCCACCTCAGTGTTTTAAAAAAAAACCAGTTAGTTTTATATGTCAGCCTATATTTTAGGAAATCTTTGCTGTAGCTTGTTTAATGGGACTGTAAATACCACTGACTCAGTTAAAAATGATGATCCTCTTTTAATTAAATGGGTTAAAAAAAAGAAGAAAATAACATTCCTTAAAACATGCCCTCCTCTGGCATTGTGGCTCCATCTCCTCTTTGCTCCAGATATATGTTATTACAAATAAATATGTAAAAAGTATATGAAAATATAAATAAATATGTAATAAGAACACTTTTTTCTTCCCTGAAAATGTCTACCAGCGTTGTTTTTCCTGATGCATACTTGTATCACTGATTTTAGCTCCTACTGCCCCTGAACTGTAGCCAGTCATACGTGATATTAAGCCTTAGTTGGTAGATGTTTTCCTAGCCAGGTGGAACAGATGGTGAGTAAGACGCAGCGGTCCGGATACTTTGTCCATCTGCCTCAAGTACACACTTGTTCACCTTTCCCTGTTAAATTTAAATAGGCACTGTCCTGGGAAACCAAACCTGATACATGGGTATAAAATCTTTGAAAATCTATGAAAACCCATGTTTTAGAGACAAAGATTAAGGTGTCAGTCTGTGGCTGTCTGTGCCTCCACTGGACAGGTGGAGCTCTGCCTAATTGACTATGTGTCCCAGGCCTCCCTGCTCCAGTAATTTCCCAGAACCTCAAATTACACTGTGTCATCGGGGGGCACCAGGGGCGTAAACTGGGTCATGCCACCCGAGGATAAGAAGAAGATGCGGTTAAATGGGCTGCATGTCCCTACTCTAACAGTTCATTTCTTTCATAACACCCTCACCCATGCACTGATACGAATCCTCATGCTCAGGGAAGGTGTTGATACATCTGCTGAGTTCATTCTACAGATTTGGTATTTTTGGCTCCCATCTTATGCATTGTCAAAGTGGGACTGCTGTAAGACTGCCGACTAATAAAGAAAGAAGACAGAGAATAGAAGAAGGCAAAAAGGTTGCCCATGTACTTAGTGTGTGCATGAACTGGTGCCAAAGCTGATGATGGTGGCCGCTGAATGATAAAGTTATGCCGGCGTCTTGCACATTGCGTTCTGCTGTTTTATTATCAGTGCATCAGTTTAAGACCGTTTGTAGATAAAGTGTTTTTGAATCGGGTTGCATTACAGCTCAGTTACTTATACTGCAGTTTAGAGATTTGTAGTGTTGGTTATGAGACATAAAATATTAAAGTTGTTTATTTTTTGTACTTACATATGGACTCCAGAGAACTCCCTGTATAGTCTAACCACATTCATAAGGAAAACCCATTGATTTAAGCAAGAGCAAGAGTCTACCGCCATGCTTGTACTGAATTTCAGAGATATGGAAATGACAGAGCAAGTCTACTAGTGTGGCTAAATATTGCTACTATTTCTTGGTTCCATCTTGACCTAAAAAAACCTTCATGACCAAATTTCACTCTGTGACCCAGGTTAACTGGGGAAAAATCCAATCTGGATTGCACCGCCTTGGAAATTACACGGTATGATCACGTGCAGCTCCAAAACATTCAATCTCTTAATTACCTGATAGTCTTTAGGACTGCTGCCTTAAGGTCTCCTTGCTAATCTGCTGATCCCAGTGGGTTAACTGAGGCCTTTCTGACGGTTTAAACAAGATTACTGGTGTTGAGACACGTCCTCTATCATCTCTACTGCAATGGATGACTTTGCACTTGTAATTGGTTCCTCCTGTGTGTCCCCAGCTCAATACTGGAGTCATACAACTCCACATTTTATCCACATTGTTACAGAATGTTTGTTTCTTTCTGCGTCTGTCCCATACAGAGTCGAACATCTGTATCCTCTTAAAGCCTGTTAAACATGCTCACACCTCTTACTCGCAGCCATACCATTTCAAGGATGGGTGTTTTCACACAGGAGCTGCTGCAGCGTGTGCCTTTTTTCGCGGGAGGGGAGGGGGATACAGAGCACATTGCCCTTGCCTATGAGATACAGTGTGAGAAAATAGCCCATAACTGAGCGCAAGTCTAGGCAGGCCACAAGCCACTACAAATGTAATGGAGACATTATGGTCCCACCAGGAGATGAGGAGAGAGAAAATGACTGCACAGCTTCAGTTCATTCAAGGACAGACAGGTGGATACACTTTTTAAATACACACAGTATATTTGTCATTTTGTAATAGGGACACTTTGAATTACTAAAGCCCAGTTAGAGTTTTTATTTTTTCTTATGCATTGGGTTCAAGTAATTTGCAATAAATGAGATGAAACAGACACTGCCATATTAAGTGAAATAAAATAAATACATGGTCTGTGTAAATCAAATGAAAAAAGTAAATGAAAATAAATTAATAAAAGTAATAAATGCAATAAAACACATAGAACCCAGTACAATAAACGAGAATAAAAATCTTTATTGTAGAAATTGATAAATGTACTAAAGAAAAACCGAATAAACTAATGTGCCAAATTAGAAATAAAACAATTATCAAATAAAACCGTTCTGACGTACTAATAAAACACCTATATGATAAATGATTTCTAACAACCTTCGGTTCCCTCTCCCTCTGCATTAAACGTGCGGTGATGAAAATTACGCGCACTTCCGCTTGAAAGCGGAGCTGCGTTTCGCTGCTGTAGCCTCAGACCTTCCATCCGTTCCATCGTATCTCTGCCGCACATGGCGCCTTCATTACGCCGTCATTACCGTGTATTGGTTGTTGTTTTTTTCTGAGAAACACTTGATTAGCCCTGTGTTTCGAGGATTTGGATGTTAACCTTCTGTTTTCCTGTCTGACAGCCGAGGGTCGGAACTTTACGCAAGGATACAGCAGGTGAGTCTGCGGGGCTTCACCTGATTGGTATTTGACTGAAACACCCGTTCGTGTCCCCTTGAAACTCCACTTGTTGATTGGACACCAACACGCTGTCCCGGCTGTCGTATCGCGGATGTTCTTATGCGCACTCTGGTTCACAAACCCCGCCGTGGGAGGTCGGGCGAAGGAAGTTTCAACCTGTGAGGTTTTTGTGGCAGATGGTGGTGATGTTTGGCGAGCGATAACAGCTCGTTTCGTCAGATCGTATCGCACGGGCTGCTAACTAGGTGAGCAGCGGCATGGGGAACCAGATGGACAAGCTGTCACATCTAAGTTACGCAGAAGTTCCCACAGTGGACCCAAACGGCGTGGACACGGAGGACGGACCGCGGATCGGCGTCTCTTACATATTTTCCAACGACGACGACGAGCTGGAGGATGCCTGTGCGGTCGATGGCACAGATAAAGACCCGAATCAGGAAGAGAAACAATACGACCAGCGCGACGAGGTGGAGTGCGCTGTCTACAACAGGGATGAATGCATTTACGAGAAGAGCTCCAAGACTGTCAGCCTGGAGGTTTACTCCCCGGAAAACCTTTTGAACAAATGTAAAGCAGGTGACTTAGTGGAGTTTGTGGCTACTGGTCAGTATCCGCACTGGGCTGTGTACGTGGGGGACTTCCAGGTGGTCCACCTGCACAGAGCCGAAGTGAAAAACAGCTTTCTGACAGATGCAAGTCAAGGAAGGAGGTGCCGGATTGTGAACGACTTGTACAAATTCAAAGCTCTCGGTCCGGACGTGGTGGTGCAGAACGCGATGGAACAGGTGGGCTTAAAGGACCGAGAGCTGAGCTGGAGAAACTCCGAGTGCTTTGCAGCCTGGTGCAGGTTCGGCAAGAGGGAGTTCAAAATGGGCGGGGAGATACGGATAGGCAAACAGCCCTACAGGCTGAAAATATTCATGTCGGACAAACGTTCACACGTGTTGGAGTTTCAGAGTTTGGAGGACATGATCATGGAGAAGAGGAGGAACGATCATCTGGGCAGGACTGCCGTGCTGCGGGAGCTGGCCACTCATTTCAGTAGCGTGGAGGAGATAAAAAGTGATGCGGGCGGGGACTGATGCCTGCCATTTTCACGTTCTTCTAAAATCGGCTTTGCAAGTAGAGTAGCCTTTACCAAACAGAAACTGTTACTCCCTGCTTCAATCTATAGCAAGACCCCCCTCCTTTATTTTAGTTTCAAACGGAGTACACATGTGTGTCATCATTTCTACTTAAATATTGTCATTTTAATTCGTTTTGGTCCACATTTGCACCGCTTTCGAACAGCGCTAAAGCCTTAAAATCACAATCCTCACCCATCCTCTGATGCTAAATGACCTTAGCAATTATGCATTTAATTATTATTATTATTCAACAGTAATTGACTGAACTAGTTGATAGGGTTGTTGCTCAAGAAGCCTCCGAAACACACACAGAGAGGAATATATGTTTTTTACAAAAACGTTGTCAGGATTCTGTAAGAAGAGATTCTCGCGTCATGGTGTATCCTGTTCTGCGGTTTTAACATCATCCCTCAGCTCACCCAGACAGCAAAGTGTCAGAGCAACTCTCTGAATACAATGAGGATCCTTTCTGCCTTCAAGGGTGATTCTCTCACCAGCACGTCAGAGTAAAGCTGGTCTGTGTTGATCAAAGTCTGTGTTAACTGTACCCCAAGTTCAAGTAAACCATTTTTGTCTCGCTTTTTAAAATGAGTCTTGTTGTACATTGATTATATTTTAGTACTTATGTCTATAAGAGATAACAAAAACTCATGGAACACATTCACTTGTGGTAAATACTGAGTATATTTATATATTACCTATATTTATTGTTGACTTCTACAAAAGAAATACCAACCAAGTTTTATTACTGCAATGAAGTAAAAGATCCAATTCTCTCTGACAAATTAGTGCCACTTTCTAATATGTTGCTTTACAAAGAGTTTATGACTGACTTGTAAACATCTCCTTTAGTGTGAACTAAACAAATTATTACTAATAATTTGCACTCTTTGACCACTTTTATTAAGCATTTATTCATATATTATTAAGGTCACAGTATATTTATTAGTGCTGACTCAATTGGACTTTATATACCTTTTAAAAAGGCACCTTATTAAAAAGTATGTGATTATTATTTTTTTTTTTTTTTATGGGTCATTGTGAGCTAACTTTGTCCTGGTGTTTTGGTCTCACTTTTAGCTAAGTTATCACTGTGGTAACCTATGCTGCAAGGCTAATTAACCTTAAACCCTGACAGACTAGGGACATTAATAACTCGTGCCTCTTCATCATTCGGCTGTAGGAGAGAATGAAGCCCTAATTTGGTTCTATTGTCACAAGTTGAGTGAAAGACTATGAGAAAAGCTGGAGATGGTGCATAAAAATGCATCAGGATCAAAAATGTAAAAAGGAAGCTTAAATCCTAGTGCAGATTTTTTTCTGGGGATCCATAATGCTTATGGCCCTGGTCATAGAATCCAGGTAAGGCCCATATCACTGTATTCAGCAGAATGTGTCAAATGATAAAGTGAAAAATAAAGTTGAGCAAACAGGAAGATGAACAACTATAAAGATGTCAACAGAATGACATTTTCACTTCTTCATTCATCTACATCTGCAGTGAATGTTTGCAGCATTTTTTTAGATCAGCTGCGCACTTTAGCATCAAACTTCAATTTATAAGAAGTAGCAGGTGGCAAGTTGGCCATAAAATCAAGAAAACTAATTTGTTGCTACATATAAATTGTACTGTATAATTTTTGTGAGGGTCCAGACAGTAGATGGGTTTCACTGCCACGCTGAAGCACACAAGGAGAAATTGTTGTTACAGCTTCAGTGTGATGATGCAACATTGGATTGATACTCAAGAGTGCTCACTGTGCCCTGATGATGGTGGTGATAAGCTTATTTATGCGGAGCTGCAGATGTGTACTTGTGCAGTTTTCTCAAAGCCTTTGGAATCAGAAAGTCCAATTTTTCATTGCTGTGTTTGATTGCTGTTTTGCTTGCCCATTGGTCGTTGCTCTCAGGGCTAACACTGATTTCTTCTGGAACACGTTGAATACAGGTATGTTGAAGTGAAATACAAAGACTTAATTCATTTTCTAACCATGAAAACATTTTCACTTCACCCACCAAGAATAAAGAATTATTGCACACAGACCCATGAGGAGAGAATAGGGACCATGGCCACTAGAGGAGAAAGTCGACCTTCAGCGAGCAAACTGAGAGACAAACTGAGGGGTGGTAGACTTGCATGCTCCTCTGTGCCAAAGTGATTGCAGATTTTAATGCAGTTTAATGTAACCATTGTTGAATAGTTTCTTCACATCAGAATAAGGAAAGCTGCACAGTCAGACTGTGGTGCCCTGTCATTTACCACAAGTGTAACAATCAATTTAGTGCATTTTAATGTTTTTATTTTATATGATGATGAATGATTTCTGAAGGTGTCAGCAGTAAATTATGCTTAATTGCAAGTTTCCAATAAAAGTGTTGGTGGATGTGATCTTTGACATCTTTGCATGGACCCTTGCCCTTGGCTGCATAGTGGAGCAGAGGTCGGATGTGGCTATTTTCTAATAAAACAACAGGAAACCGCGACTCTAAAAACAGGATTAAAATGTGTCTCAGTTCAAATGAGCAGCTCTGACATTACTGTCACTGGAACCTGAGCTGGCAGGTGCAGATTCATTGATTTTATTGAAATCCTCTCCACAACCCAGTGGTGTACAAACCCTCCAGTAGATTGTGATCAAATTTTCTTTTAAACCACCATTGCAGCAGAAGGCCAATAAAACCACCCTATTGGCTTTGTGTTGCAAGTATTAAAGGAACAGTTTTCTGCTTGAATCAGGCAAGATTGTAAAATGATTAATGTGGTTTTCCTTCTGTCTGGTCGATTTTTCTTCGTTGTATCGATCTCAGCTGTCATTTAGTTCTCTGAGGGTTTATCTCACTTACTGTATACCTGCCAAAGCCTATTATGTCAAGCCTGTGATCACGATCTGGTAGAAATTCATAAAAAAGAAATAATTAATCACTACAGTAGTTTTGGGACAACAGAATCATGTGAGTGAGCAGAGTTATTCTTGCAGTATGCAAGATTCAGATTCAGATTTCACTTGTTAGTATTTGGGCATAGAATCTTGCATTCATTGTGTCAACTATAATGTCATCTTTCCTACACCTTTTGCAGTCAGCACATTCCCATCTCCAGGTTTCATGGCTCTTACTGCTGCTCTGAAGGAACTGATGGTATGCTAACATCTCATTCCATTCCTGGACCTTAATATTTGCAGCCATGTTGCATTAGGCACAACCCAAGCTAAAACTGACAAAGCTGTAGTGTGGGACCATTTGTGACCTGACCTTTGAAGTTGGACATTGGTGCCTGTGTTTTCTGCTTGTTTTTATTTGTGCACAGGTTCAACTTCCCTAAATTGTTGAATATTCTAGTGATTTTGCATAGAGCTGTTCTCTGTTTTGCTGTGTGCTGTACCTTGAAATCATCTGTCAAATGTATGAGTACTCTTACATACTGTATACACCAGAGACTAAAGTGTTTTTTTTTAACATATGGTGCATTTTTATGCATGGATTCTTTAGCCACCATATGCTGCATTTTCCCAGAGGTGGCTGTGATGTTCCTAACAGCAGTGTAATCAAATGGTAATTCCTCCTTATAGGGTCTTGTAAAGTTCAGCTCTTCCGGGTTATATGAGAGAATTTTATATTGAACTACACTTTTTAAACAAGACTTAAGTGTTGCTGTGCAGATGTTACTGCTGCAGCTGCAATAGGGCAAATATGGCAACATCCTGTAGCTGAGGTGTAGCGCAGCTAGTTGCTGTAAGAGAACTTTGATCTTCACAAGAGATGAATTTTGGTGTGTTGAGACTGGGTACAGTAGCTGCCTTTTTTTCTTTGTGTGGAATTTGTATGTATGTCTGTCTTTTCAGAAAAGTTTAAACCCCCTTGATACATTTAACGCAGTGTTGCAACATTATTAGCTTGTGACCTCTAAAAACTGAAGAGATGTCTACGTTCTGGCTTCAGTGTGTGAACGTAAGCAATGATCAGTTTGGGTGAGCCAAGAAAACAGAAAGCACTAAGAAAGCACCAATTTTGATGATTTTTTTTTTTACAATTACATAGTTAAAAAATGTTTTATCAGTGGACTTCCCAGCCCACAGGTTGGGAACCAGTTCAATAACAAACTCCTAACACCTGATTGCTGAAGCAGGACTCTAATGTAGTCTGACCAGAACTTTCTCACTTTGGCTCAGTCAACACTAAACTTCCAATTTTGACAAGTTTTGGCTCTGGAACAGCCTTATTTGTTGTTAACAGTCTTAAATGCCTCTGAAAACGTTCTCATACAGAAAGCTTTGTTTATTAGTCTTACTGTGATTGTTTTTCCTTTTGATTTATGATGGTATAGAAAATCTGACATTCTGTAAAAATCCATTCCTGTGTCTTGTAGATTGAGTATATATCCCTCATAGAGAAAAACACGTGAATGGCACCATGTCTCTGTCATGGACATTACGTCCCAGGTTCTGTGCCTCCTGCTGCAGCCCAAATCCTGATGGGATCAGCTGCACAACCTGCAAATGACTATTGATTAGGTTATTTTACTTTGACACAGATCATTCAATCGTAATATAAAAGGTGGGTGCACAGCAGTGTGATGGCTCTTACAGTGAAGCAGCAGTCATCCAGCATCCACTGCCAGGCCATTCCTCTTGATGAGATGTGAAAGCTTGGACATTGCAGAGGCAACCCAATTATTATCAACTGTCTGCACTCACCTCAGCAAGTCAGGTGCCTTCCTCTGCTGCTGCTGCTGCTGCTGCTGCTGTTTTGTGTTTCTATGGGATACTGACAAACTGATGAGATCAGTTTCATTATGGGACAACAACACAATAGAATTCACATCCAACTGCAGCTCAAAAGACATGTTTGATCTATAGTGACTGGTATAGAGTAGATGAGGAATATAAAGCAGCAGTTTTACAAAGCTTAGATTCAGTTGTGTACTCGGTGAGAAAAACACGGTACTTCCAGGTGTTTACTGTCTTTGCCCCACCGCTATAAATTCAGATTAGTGGATTCCAGTGAACACATAAAAAAACATAAACAGATGTTTTAAAACTTCATTGCTTGTTGTTGTTGCTTGTTATTCTCACCAGACAGCTTCAAAAAATAAAATAAGCAAAGAACTCTGTTATAAAAACACAAACAAATTATAGACCACATAACTCACACAATGTTTGTATTTCTTGACAAAAAGTATTTAAATGTTGTGATAGATTAGACATATGTATAGTGTTTGTCAATGTCATAGGGCCTGAGTCCTGCTCTGACTGTGCCATGACTGATTGTACCATGTGTGGACAAACACTGAAGACGATGGGAAAAGGTTTGTTGATTACACCTGGCATGATGGGAGGGGGTAACAGCCATCCACAATAGCAATGCTGCCTCTCTTTGTGTGTTTGAGTTAAGCCAGGAAACGCATTGGACAGATATAATACTGGGATTGTCCCGATGAACAACAGAAACACAAAATACGGAAAGGACTGAACAACTTGCATTAGACAAGGATCATCAGATTAGCAGTAAAACAAAAATGATTATTAAGTGGCACAGTGAATATTGAAATGATTTTTACAGCAATCCAAAGTGCATTTTAAAGCAAGATTAAAAGTGCATCTCCATCCACCTGTTTTATACACATTCTGTAATTGTGCCTCGAAAAATCTGAATGGAAAGAAAAAAGGTTTTTTACTCTTGTTACACATTAACTGCCATAAAAACCAATGAAAACAGACTTAATGAATAAATCAAGGCATTCTTGAAGCATGTGAATTGAATATTCACTGAAGCCGTACTTTAAAGCTACAGTAGGTAACTTTTTACACTTGTTTTAGTATAAATATGCCAAAAAATGTCTTCTGTGTCCCCGAGACGAACAACCTGTCAGCAGTTTTAACTCATCAGAGAGGATCGAATACTGCTGATATATGAGTAAGGTTTGTAGCATTCTTGTTTATATAATTTTATCTGACTAATACCTGAAGTGCTGGGAAGAGCACAACAGATCAGGGAGAAGGAGGGCAGGGTTAAGCAGAGTACATTAACATTCCCATGTTGCCACTGGCTTGATTCTTAAAAGCTGCATATTGTAGCTTTAAGTGAAAACAGTAAAAATGGAAACACCTAATCTGTATGGACAAATAATAAAACTGTAACCTTGTTAAAATTACACACCATACAAACACAAATACAGTATATCCATCTATCTAAGATTGTTTTTCACCATTGGAATTTTGATGGTCTTTTAATTTTGTCACCCCATCACATTTTCCTCTTCTGCAGGGTTTAATGGCACTTGACCTCATTCACTTATAAAATTCATTCAGAAGAGGGAAACGCAAATGTTTTTTCTTTATCCCAGCTTGTGTTCCTCGTCCGTTGTGCTATATGTTTTGATATCAGTTTATTTCCAAGTGAATCCAGATACAAACAAACAGCATTAGAATACTAAGAATGCTACGTGTATAAGTGTAATCGCTTGGTTGTATAAGTGTTAATAGTGGATGCAGTTTCCAGTGGTGGTGCATTTGCAGCCATTCTACCAATTGATAGTTTTTTTAACAAAGTGGAAAATATTGTTGTCAGAAAGCCCCAATATCTCAGACTCTGATTAACAAGTCTGACGCTGACATAAATGATTTTTCCCACCAAGCTGCTTGTATATTATTGTTTAAACAATATGACAGGAATGTTTCATGTGTAGCACATCTTGTCTCAGTGCGCTCAACTCCTA
This sequence comes from Channa argus, assembly GCF_033026475.1. Taxonomy (NCBI): domain Eukaryota; kingdom Metazoa; phylum Chordata; class Actinopteri; order Anabantiformes; family Channidae; genus Channa; species Channa argus. Next base: position 15,778,624 of record NC_090197.1, read on the forward strand.
ACATGGCATAATGGTGGCATAGTGGATTAAAACCCATATTCATTAGTATTTGCAGTTTTACTAGAAATCAACTAAAGTCGTTAACAGGAAATTGCTTTTGCTGATGAGGAACTGTGGCCAGAAGTACCAAGTAAAAGATCGAGGTAAAAGCTAAAACACAGTGTTCCAGAAGCACAAACAAAGAGGAGTTGTAGGTCACACCAGCCTCTTTAATGTTATTCAAATAGTGGCTTTGTTAACATTAGATCATGTGATTCATGTAAGCAAACAGTCCCACCAAAGTCAGACTGCAGCTGTTTGTTGTTCACCTTTCACTGAACTGAGCAGTGATGTGTTTATTTGCTGAAGAGTTCAAGCAAAGATATATTCTGACTTGAGAAATGTTATGTTTAATTTTATTATTTCTCCATCACTATCCATAAGCAACTTTTCCTTCATGCATTGTGCAGCAATTTTACATTCAGGGTGTCTCAAGCCATTCTTGTATTCAATTTGTCTATCTCTTCATTTTTTCTATTTCCCATTACTGGGACACCTGCCCAAACGTTGCCCGAAGGTCCGCGGTCGAGTGGCACAGCTGAGTGGCTTGAGATGCAGAAGAAACAGGTGGCTTTATTGTCTGCCCGGGCTTTGTTTATCAGCGCTGTTGTTCTGGTTCCTCCCACAGCAGCCCTCGCTGGCTTTGGTCATTTTGAGACGCTTTGTGTTTGCTCGGGGCACTCAAGACACATTAATTAAGTTTTTTTAAAATGGTCCCAAATTAGCTTTGAGGTCATTTGCATCAGCTAAGTAAACAACCCATTAAAGTTCTGTTTATGTAAAGCTTTGAACAAACGCCTCTGACTAACATCATCTCTAGTGTTTAACAGTTTGATGCATCAGTATCTCATGTTTTGTCTTCCAGCAGCTACAGTTAGTCATGTTGTGGAGCACTTGACTAGAAAGTGACTGTGTTGCACGACATGCTGCTGGGAAATAAAAAGCAACAGTAAACAGTAAAGGCTTCCCCCCTCTGTGTTAACGCCCCATTAAGCCTCTAAATTGGAGGACACAAGGCCAGAGTGTGTGAGTCAAAGATGTGGGAGGCCAACAATTTCTCCTTATCTCACCTTTATGTGTTTACACCTGTATGTGCAGACAGAAATCAGCGTTTTAAAAAAGACACAACACCACAGCAATTTAGACAAGCACTTCAGTGTGAATGAGTCTACATTTGTGTGCTCCACAAGGACACCAGACTGTCCCCTGAATCTATCCTATTAACAGCTTCTATCTGAACATCTGGGTAGTTTTATCATTTAATTTGGCAACTTTTGCGTTTTTCTAATTTAATGACAACACTTGTTCCAAGTCATCGAGTGCTGATATCACCTACGTCTCTTATGTTTGCTGTGTGCGTTTTTGCAAGTTCAGTCAGAGTGTCTCTTAGTTGTGTAGGGGTAACATTTTGCCAGACAAGGATTAGTTGGTAATTCCTCTGCTAACATATTAAGTATGAGCTCATCCTGTATAAGCTCCAGGTCTGAAAGACTTTCGTGCTGCTGGTGCTGAATTACACCCAAAATGAATCAAAATCTGAGTCATTACCTGGTGTTTTGCATAAATCCCAGACTATGTAAGGTGAAGATGTTCTGAGCATACATTCTCTGTCCTGCTTATACATAAACATATCCAAGATCAGACCACTAAGTGCATTTAGCAATGTGTGAGTTATAGTTCATGTTTTGTGTGCCTTCCAGATCTTGACGACATATTGTAGCAGAACTATGCTTCTTTGGCTTCATCCCTGCATTTACATCCTCATTATGTAACTCCCTCTTTACAAACTGTGTTGGCTTGAATCCCACCTAGCCACAATTGTTCCAATGTCTGAATTAATCAGTCTTTTTAGATTTCAGGGAATGCTTAAAGTAAAGGATGGCTTACAAGAAGGGTTAACGAGCAGGACGGAGGGACTCCAAAATCGATTAGCATTCTGCCTCTCGTCCGCGTGCGGCTACAGTTTTCCCCTTTAACAAACAAATTAACAGCAGCTTTCATGGGGCTGCCTGAGTAATTACTTGTTCAAAGTGTGATGCTCTTGAAAGCACAGAAAATTGTGCTGTGCTACATTGCCAGTTTTCATATTAGTTTATGAATGCATGTGAGACTTTGTAATGACTGTCATCTGCTTGCACTGTTATTTTCAAACAAAAGGTACATTTCAGAGTTCTCGTTACAGTGCATCCACTGGCTTCTGGTCATTTACCAAAGTGTTGATGGTTACCTGTCAGTACTGTTGCATGTCGGATTTGAAGAGTATACACTCATGATGACATGAAGGAGAAAGTGTTGATCTTATACGTGGTGTTCTTGTGTTTTCAAGGTTATTACCTAAATATTAACCACCTCTTCAGACATTCTGTTTGTATTGGCTTGGAAGGGCACATGATGCAAATAGTTCATAATAGCATATTCTCCTGAGCCCCTGCTGAAACAGAGCATATTGGTCATATAATTTTGTTGGCGGACAGAGTCAGGTAGATGGTTAGATTGTTGAGCGACAGCCTCTCTTCGCCGGGCTGCTGCACAGCTGAGGGCACGCTCTAACTGGCACATGCCATCTGTCTGGAGATCTAGGGACTAAGGTGTCGCTCCAAATGTGTGCCATTGTCATCCTCATTTTGAAACCTGAGCCTGGCAATCGATCACTTTGGGAAGCTTTTTATTTCTCACTTTAGCAGCTGAGGTCAGAGTTAGGGGAAACTGAGATGACCCAAGACTGAACACTGATGGTGTATAACAAGAAATAAATGTGAATTTTAGACTTGATAATCACCTGGGACTCAGATGCCCCATGTGACTTCATCAGCTTCAGGAGCCGGCAGTCTCGTCTCTCTCCACTGTGTTAGAGTTTTGCCTTACCTGTCTCAACAGAGAGGCCATTTGTTCAAGCAGAGTGTCAGTATGCTGAGCTTCCTCTGCTAATGATTCCACAGGCGGCCGAGGTGCTGTCACTAACTGCCTTGCCAAAAGAGAGAATCGACTCCTCTGGTGTGGTACAGAAACCTGCAGCGTTTTGATTGCAGGGAGGTCAGCCAGCATGTTATATGGCATATCAGTATTCATGACTTTTCACTCTCTTCTGTTTAAACCTCTTGGCTCTGTTTTTGATGATCTCTGGCTGTGTATGGGGAGCACATTAAACCAAATGAGCATCCACGTACTAATTGCTGCTCATTTGCATGAATGTGTGGCTTCCTGATGCCAGGAGAGTGGCCAGTGAGATAACAGCTGGCGTGGACGACTCTGTGGCATGTGAGAGTGAACTCTGACCTCTATTGTGGCTCTAATTCTGTGTTTCTCCATTTGAAATTTCATTCATCCAAAATGCCTTTGATTTAAAGCAGCTATAATAAATATTTAAAAATAAAAATGACTCTATGACTGGAATATAATGTAAAGAAACTTTCTTGCTGAGTTAAAACACCTGTAGAGATTAAGGTTCACTCCCTCTCTGCCTATTGTTTTTGGTTTTACAACCTGTAACCTACCCACATCAGTGTTACGGTTCATTCTCACTATTGTCTGTATCATTTGACTCCAGCAGGCATCTGTTGTCAGCAAATATGCTCTGAAAACACACCAAACAGCCTGTTTAACACCAAACATGAGACAGAAAAGGTTAACAACTTGCTGGTGAACACAGTGGAGTATTAACACTTTACAGGACTAAAAAACATTGGACTTACGTCTGGCACTTGTCCAGACATATGAATGTTAATGTTTCTCTGTAGCTACTGTATGAGTGAATAGGTAACCTTATGCTAACAAGCTGACCATATCAACCCAGTAAGGTAAGATATATAATATAATATATAATATAAATAACTGTTTGGTGTTAACAGCTTGTTTCTGCTGCTCCCATAAGTCCAAAAATTGACTGTAGCTTGGTCAAACATCATTTAATAAAATGAGTGATTTTATAATCAAAACTGTGATAAGAGAGCGGTTAGAGGATAAACTGTCAAAGACACTGTTTCAGATTTGTGCCTCTGTTGCTCACCATACGGCCGAGCTGCTGGACTACAGACATTGCCAGCTAGGAGCCGAGGCATGTTGGAGAAAATTAGTCTGACAATAAGGCTTCCCTGGAGAAAATAGTATTATCTGCAAGTCAGCCGACAGAACAACATATATGGTGAAAGGAATTATCAAGCAAAGATGTAGATATATTCAGTTAAAACGCACTGTCTGAAACACTGTGGTACACTAATTTTTAAAATTTTGTATTTTGTCAAGCGTTCTGAGCACCACAAGAGCCAGACGATGAAAACCTTTTAATGGACATTTCTAATGGACTGTGATCTTTTTCTTTGGTTGGCTCTGATCCTGTGAGCATCAGGGGACACGATATTAAAAGGAAAACACAGCATGATAACACTTTGTCAATTATTTGGTTGTTAAATGGACACATTAATATAAATTGAAAAGTTTACGTTTTCTGTGTTTGCTGATAAACCTGTGCCAGCTGTGAATTTAAGATGGTGATTAGAAAACACTGGCTTAATAAGAAGCAATGCAATGTAAATAACATGGAAATCTTTGCGGTCAGCAACTGGAACAACGTGAGTAATTCAGCAAATCAACTATATTCTCCTTGGTGGTCGTATACCACCCAGAAACATTCCCACTGTATTTGTATTCACAGTATGTGTAAAGCCAAGAATAATGAACTCACACTCATGAGGTGCATTTCATCACTCTCTGCCTGGTGGGTCAGTCATAGCGGAGGAAATTCCAGTTCTTCCAGAGACTAGATTACAATAATGAAACCAGCGGTGTAGAAAACAAAGGAACAAGTCAAATGTGTGGAGAATGTAAGGCTTGAGAGCCTTATTCTGATTAACAAAAGGTCCTTTTAGCAGCATGTAATATCAGAGGGAATGTTATTAGCAGTGTGAAGAGTTAAACAGTGCCACGGTTTGATAAACACAAAGTGCGCTCTATTTACACTGCCAAGTGCATATATAATTCACACAATTTTATTTAGATGTTTCCCTCACTATGTTTGGCACTGATTGTACACGATGTTAACATGAAACTACTACACTGATGCTTTTGCTGTAGAAGAGGGTGAAAGTTTAACAGTTTGGCTGCATTTCATTCATTCTTTATATCAGTGCAGCACATTAGCGGAGTCATGGCTGCTTCATCAACAAAACACAAGGGAGCCTGCAGGGTTACAGAGCAAGATGCTCAGACATCTTTATTGTTTGGAAGAAAAAAGGAATGTCCTGTTATTGTTATTGGTTGCTATTGAGGCTTGCTGGATTTTATCCCAGTAATTTGGTTTTTATTTCTTTTTTATGAGAAGCAGTTTGCAACGTTTGTTTTGATAAGTGCTACTCTATAAATAAGCTTCATTGTTAAATTATTATTGTCCTTGCACTGACTGCCGTGAGTCAGTCCTCACATTCAGTCTCTCTTATCACCGGAAGCTGCATTCATAGCTCAGTAAGTGTATGGCTGAGCTCAGATTCCCAGCAGGAAGCGGGTTATGAACCCAATCATTACGGGAAAAAGATGTTTCTGTGTGTATAATGTATGTGTGTTTGTAAAAAGCCGGCATAGTAGGGTTGTGTTTACAGGGGTCATACAGAAAGATGCAATCAAGGTAACTTACCTGTCCTTGCCTGCCTGAGGCTTGTACTTTACAGGTTACAAACCTTACATTCTCCATACCTGCGCCACAACCCGTCAACCTCTCCCTTCAGCAGGAGCCGCATGTGTCAACTGAGAGATGGTCCTCATGTTTGGGAGGTCAAAGTAATCTGTCAAACCTGCAAGATGGCTGGCTGAGTCCACGGAGGTAATTGGTAGCATTGCTGTCTTCTAGGAGATGCTTGACAAAAATCTTGCCGTGTGTCAGGGAAGAATGTTGGGGGAAGCAAAGGCTCTTGCTCCTCTAATGGCTCAACCATGCTGAGACGCAAGCACACACTGAACATGACACCACACAAAAGACACACTTCTGTGATCAGGCACGGTGGCAATTGCTCCAAATGAAATAATCACAACACTATAGCCTCTACCTACTACCCAAGTGCCCAGACCAGTTGTGAAGCAAATCACAGGTCTGCCCGGTCTGGGATTTTATCAGTGTTAACAATAGATATGTATGACTCAAAGGGTGACTTAAAATTTGAAATATTTATCTTAGAAATCACCCTTGGAGATGTTTTAGCTCCAGGCAAGGGATAACTTGCATTTGAAGGCCCTTTCGATGGTTGCCAGGTTACTCACCTTCCTTTAAGGAAAATTCTCAGTCAAGCCTCATGAGCACATGGTTGAGTCAAGTGGTGAAAATCATGAGCTAGTTAACCACCTTCCTTCTAATTCCCTTGTTAAAACTTTGCCTGGGGGGTTATGTTTTTCTTGCCTTTTGGCTGCTTCCTTGCCAGTTCGGAAATTAGTGTCTGTATAGAATAACCTCTGTATTTCCCTTCGGCTTCACACAACCTTTTAGGGTCTTCCACTTCTTACAGTGATTGTTTGATTTTACAGTCTGTAGGTTTAATGTATATTCCGACCTGATGTATACTGGGTTGAGTTAAAACAACGCATAAGAATCCATTAGTGGCAGCATATTGCTTCACGTGTTAGTGAGACATGAAATGGGAACCAAAAAGTTTAAATTCCAGTAATGAAGAATATGTATTTATGATGTTTGTGAAACAAGTGGGGATGTTAGTGCTCTGAAAAGCAGAAGTCCTATCAAGATGATGACAATGTAAACAGTAGAAGGTGACATTTAGGTCGGAGAGTACACTTTCAGGAATGTGCACTTGCATGTATTTGGGCAGCCAACACACTGGGCTGCAGTAGACCTTTAGGAAGATTAAGCTTAGTGCCAACAATATTTGTTGCATTGTCTGTCTCCAAATTATTGCTTATGCTGCTCTGTGTCCACATGATATATAATAATGTTTGCCAACATGTTCACAATAAAAACTTTAATAGTGATAAGAGTCATTGCTGTGAGCTCAGAAAACCCCGTAACTGCTGCTTTAACTGAACTTACTGTATAACCGAAGAGTGTCTGTTTAGATTTGGAAACACTGTTTACTTTAATAATAAGCTAACTTCTGGGCCTCACTTTTCCAGTTAGACCTCTGCTTGGAGCTGCACCTTTTAATCCTTACAGTGTTGTTTGCAGAGTGGTAAAGCAGCCGCAAGGTACACAAGACTCACATTCCTCTATCCTCTTTTAAAGGTTCTCTAAAGGGAGTGTCAGTTGCCAGTAACTGACCTCTAAAGACTTCCGTCCTCTGTGATTTGACCCGTTTGAGTCCTAACTCTGGTAATTAAAGCCTTACCTCATCATCATTTCTTAGTGCATAACAAAATCAAGGTCTTGTCAATGTCCATCATCACCTCCCTGCTGTTTCTAACAATGAGTTGTCTGCAGCCATTCACCGAGTCAGCTAAATCTCACAGAAGATCACAATAATGTCTTGTAGTCAGTTAATAGTGTACATATTTAAATATGAAAAGTTGCATCGTATTTGAAACTAGTGCTGAGTTTCTGTGTTTTTTTTAAATAGAGCAATATCAATGTGTCACATAACTTTGGTGATTAAATGTACTCCTGTGGTCCTTTACCGGACAAATGTCTGGTGAAAAACAACATAAAAAGCCAAATAACACAGACTGATATCAGGTTGGTTTGTACCCTGCTGAGATGTTCCTTAGCTTTGCTCTTGACAGATGCACAAGCTGAGAATCTTTTGACATTGGTGCGATTGAAGGTCTGTCCCAGCTCTTTTGATTTGTGCTCAGCAGGAAGGTGCTGGACTGCAAGATGAAGAGGGAGGTGAGAGGCCCTGAGCAGCTGTGAAATAGCTCTGGAGAGGTGCGACCTTCAGGCAAGTGCAGGCAGTAGCGGGCTTGTGGGATGTGGACGCTCAGAGGTGGTCTGCCTGGCTGGAAAACACTTCAATAGACACCTGCAGCTCTCTATTCACGCCATCTCATTCTCTCTTTTTGGTTCAGTGGAGAATGCAGTGTAGAATTGCCAAAGAGAGATGGGTGAGATGGGATAAAAAGCGAGCAACCAAGATCAGAAACGGGATGGATAAAAGGTGCAAAGAAGGGTTAGATAGTCTAAAAAGAGACAAAGAAGAATGACAGGAGTTGATGACTGAGGCTGCTTTAACAGCCAGGTTGAGGCAATGTATTTAGGTTTTTAGATAAACTGAGAAACAGAGGATGGCTATGGAGGAAAATGATAGGGGATTGTTGTTCTTTCATAATCTGTAAATCATAAATGTCTGCACCAAAAGTAAAGATAAATTATCCAGAAAGTTGTCAAAACCTGATATGAGTGGTTCCAGAATTAAGTTGTTATTTGAAAATATGTGAAATGACAACAAATGACACCTAGTCAATGAGATTGGCTGAAAGCTAGGTGGAGGTAAAAGAGAAAGGTTTCTGAGAGAAGCGGTTTCTGTAAGTTGGAATAAGAGGAAGGTAGGGGAGTCTCAGTGCAGCACCTGGGAGACAGATCAGTGCTTTGCGTACATGCGGCCTGCTCATGGTGACCATGGGGACAGCGGTGTTTGACAGAAATCTAGTGCTTTTGTTCTTTCAAGGCTCTTACTCATTTTGTACCTACCACCCTGCTTACACAGAGGAGGAAGTTGGGTGTGTGAGTGAGTCTTTCCCTTTGTTAGAAGAAGCATGAAATGCAGCTGAGCATTTCACAATGACTGGATGATTCTGTGCTTTATTCTGGTGTCTCATTATGAATCATCACTTATTTTTACAGTTTGTTTCCCTTTTTTCCTGCTTCTGTCTGCAAGTCAGCTTTGAAAAAACAACTTTCTATTACAGTTAACCTTCAGAGAGTAGATGGCAACACATATAACATTATTTAACACAGTTTATTTATGTACTGGCCTAACCTTTGACTTCACCAGCGCTATGCAGTTCACGCCCATAGAGAAAGAGTGCACTTGGATAATGGCTTTGTAAGCTTTCTGATGTGTTGAGATGCTCTCCAACGCAATCGTAATTACAAGCTGACAGCGGGCAGAGGCCCTCACAAAGGCCCGATAATCAGAGGCTGGTGATCGGAGCATGCAGCTCATGAGCAGGAGAGAGGCAGTGACGCTGAAAAGTAATTAAAGTCACCCGCAGAGTGGAGCCCTGTGAACTGCACTCGCAGCTTGCTGCAACACCCCTTCTTGACTTCTTGCTGTTCTATTATTCTCTCTCCCATCACACATTGTGCCGCATTTCTTGTAGTGTTTTTCTTTCCCAAACCTCAGCTATCTTCCTCTAAACTCCTGTCTTTTTTCCTCTCCTTCAGTTCATCATTCCTCTAAGTCCAGGTGTTTTGCCCATCCATCACCTGCTTACTTACCAACACAGCAGCTACCAGTTATGTGCACAAGCAGTGAATAAATGGACCATGGCATCCCCCAGCCCTGTGCTATACACACATATTTTCAAAACAGAACGAGTTAAATTGCTTATTACCTGAAGATTTTATTTGGCACCGCATTTCCCGTACGTTATTATGGTGCTAGTTTTAAATGTCACGCAGATCAACATGCTAATAAACTCTTTCAGGCTTGTGTATTAGTTCTTTGGGTGCATACGTTTGTGTTCCTGTGTCTCAGCATGTTTAATGCATTAGCTTATGTATATCCCCTCAGATCTCTCAGATGTGTGACCAACTTTCCTTTTAAAGGGTGTCTAATATTACTTGCTGTACATGCTGCACAGTGTAAGCTTTTCTCCAGCTAAGCCTTTGTGCTATGCAGCGGAGTGAAAGATTACCCCTTGCACTGCTCCCCTGTTCATAACCCCCTGGCTCACCCATAGGGAGCTCTGAGTAAATGGAGAAAAAAAAAAAAGGGGGGGGGGGGGGGGGGGGGTGATCGTTATGCAAGAATGTGGATTGGTGACTTAATCCTTTTTTCAACTTTTCATGTTTGGCACAGTTGAGGAGCTGCACACAGAACGGAGTCTGCACTGGCCCTGCAGCTAATGAAAGCATGTCAAAGTAAATACTCCCTCTATTAAGTTCTCACAATTTCTCCTGCATAGGGACAAGCTAACAAGCCAATGAGCATGGATGAGAGATGGTGATGAGCACTGTTGGCGGATTAAACGAGAGTGTCGACAACATGTCAGGGGAACGTGTGTGTTTAATCCCTCACCTGAGGACTGGTAATATTTTGTTCAATTAAACATAGCACACTTGTCATAATACATAGTAAATATAATATAATATAAAAAAAGTAAAAAAAAAACTTTGAAACCTTGTGCCTTTAGTGTTTAGGTAACTCCAGATAACCCGAAGAGCAGTACATGGTGACAGTTTCTAAATCTTAAATAAACATTTGCTGCAGAGAAATAGCAGAACCTACCAAATGTGGTTTAATGTTGTCGCAAAGTTTTTAAGAATTGAGACACATGTAGCAAGGATGTTTTAAACCAACAGTAGCTGGTGAATTGTTAGAGAATCAAGGCAGAGCTCACAGTGATCATTATTCTTCTGGTGACTACAAATGAATGTAGGTGTTGAAATTGAAGGTGTAGATAAGCCACTCTTTACTAACAAGTTCTCCATAGAAAACGTGTTCACAAACTGATGCTGAGCACACTTTTTTTTTTTTATCCCGTGAGTTTTTGGGTCGCCACAGTGGATCGTCTTCCACATTTTTTTTTGGCACAATTTTTATGCCTGATGCCCTTCCTGACGCAACGCTCTCCAATTTCAACCTGGCTTGGACCGGCACTGCACAGCTGGGGATGGGAAAGGGCTGTTGGGGGTTCAATGTCTTACTCAGAGACGCTTTGACATATAAGCGGGACCGAGGGATCAAACCACTGACCCTGTGGTCCGTGGACGACTACCTTACTAACTCAGCTACAGCCTTCCCTCACTACTGAATATAAATGATCTGTGTTTTTTCTGCAATGTACAATGGGAGCTATGTGCTCAACATCTAATCCACAGGCTCAAAGTAAGTGGCGAACTGGCTAATGGGAATTTGTACAGAATAGGAATCATTACAGAGCTCAGTGGAAGGCCACAAAGACTGCAGCCATAGCCACTGTATACTCATTTAGTTAACACACCCTCATGTGGCAGAGTAAATCCCTTTACACTGTGCTCTTTGTTTAATTTTGAGCTAATCTCTTTGGCCAATGCACTATTTTTCTCTCTGCCATCAGTTAGGGAAACTGCTGACTTATCATTTTTAGAGTGTTAGGAATTAAGCAGCTTATATATACTGTACACCCTCGTGTGGCAATACAAATGTCAGGTCCCTCTTTAACTGGATTTGTATAAACATAACAAATCTCACACTGTTTAACATGTGGTTTCCTTTTTATGACCTTGATGTTTTGGAAGAATTTTTAAGTAATCAACTAGTAATCAGCCTCTGGCTGGGCCAAGTTCCAACTCAAACCATTGGATGATGAAAAACACAACTGCTTAATTTAAATTCTCCTCACAGACACAGGTCTATTTCAGAGAGATTGATGGTGATTGTGTTAAAGCGCTCATGTCTGTAGGGGAAAACTAAAAAGTTGGGAATTAGGTAGGTTGTCTCTGTGCCTTTTAAACACAGCAGCCCTTGAAGCACACGGTACCATGTGCCCCTTAAACAGAGAGTGACATACAGGAGAGGGTATTTTTGAGTGAAAACACTCCACAGGAAGCTGAGTACTGCTTCATTTGAAAATTTCCAGGAAGATAAAATACTACTGATCTTGAGAAGAGGAGAAGACTGTTTTTGCTTTGTTATTTTCTTTCTTAGTTTCACTCTTTATTCAACACAAATACATTCGTAAGATTGAAGATCTCTGCAATTTAGGCAGAGAGCTTCTGATGTTGTTTTCCCTTTGAAAGACAGGGAAGCTTTCCACTCTGATCAATGGCTTTTTAAAACAAAAGGTTTGTGATCTTGGTTTTTCCTGTCTTCACTTTGTATATGTTGGATTTTGTGCATCTCCCACAGTTCAACATGTTAGTCCAATTGGTGTGTATGACATCTGTGCTATGTTTGGGGCGGTTGCAGTCCTTTTACACTGTCCAGTCCACAATGGAACAGGCTCTATCCTTTTGTCTTAAGTCCAGTGTGTCAGAAATAAACATCTGCATTATTCAGAAGTGTTGCTCAGTACAGTTTCATAAATCTCACAACCATTTCAGAGAACTCTAGTACACCCAGTCTCCATTAGTGGCAGCCATGAGTGAGTGATGTCAGTGGCAGCTGCATAGCACATTTCTAGGAAACTGCCGCAAAACATACAGTGGAACTCGTGGATGAAATGACATGCAGCCTGTTTTCTTTTTTACTGCAGCTACCAGAGCTAAATGGATTTAATGATTAACTTACATAAATTGAGCACATGTAGCGTACTATATATTTGAGGCTACATTAGTGCTCTTGTTCGGTGTCTTTCACCTGCAGGAGAGGGTTATTTTAATTAAGCAAGCTCAGCCGCACAATGGTCTTAGCAGAATAATGCATATGTAATGTAAATGGGGGTAAATGAAAGCTGATATTGTTTTTACACCACCTGTACATGTTTGGCCTCAGGCCATGAAGCTATGTGATCATTTCTGTTAGAAATGTAAAGCAAGACTGAATAAAAGTTAATTTAATGTTTGCTGAGAATATAAAAAACATTTTAGTTTCATAAAAAACAGTTACATACAAATGGAGCATTTTGTGTTCCATATTCAATTATTAGTATAGAGCAGCTATTTGTCTTTGGTCCATGGTCAGCCCCCTCCATATATCTTTGATCTTCACCGTAACAAAGGAGGAAGATGAAGCAAGTCAAAGAGAAATCTTACAAAATACTCTCACAATACAGTTAGTGCAAACTCATTGCAGTAAACTCATCTGAGTCTTTCTGTAAGTCTTCTACAAGGCTATGTTGAGAAACTTGGTAAAATATTCTGACACCCTTTCAAATGACTTACACCTACAGGGTACAATGCAGTAGCAGAATACATTTAAGTGCCGTTGAGAATAATTTAAATGTTTCACATTTGCTGTGTAAAACAAATCGAATGTTTTTTTCTCTGATTGGATAATTTGGCAACATCTTTAACCATCTGAGCCAACGCCAAGAAAGACTGACTGACTGGTCACACAGACAGATGGATGGTTTTACAACCAAACTGTTTCAACAATTTCGGTCTGCTGCTGTATACGACGTCATAAAGCCCAAATAGTTTCATGTTTTTCATCTGCAATAAAAAAGATGGGTGGAAGTGCACAAATATGGGACTGTCTATTGTTTTTACTGCAGTGTCAGCCACGTATGATATAAACCTCTTTTGGTGTTAATTTCACCAGATGCACTTTCAATTCAGAAAACAGAAACAAGTCAGCCTGTAAAAAAACAAAATGTTATTTATCAGTTTGCAATTATTGGACTGATATTAACCGAATGGCAGCATATACAAGAAATATAATCTCTGATCCACCTGTTTCTTGTTTGCTAAGAGAGCAATTTAATTACTAAGAGGAAACACTGAAAACACTGTCCTCTCCTGGACGTTTCCTGTCATTACATGCTCTAACAACCCATCATGTAGTCAGGAGTATGATATGAACAATTGCCATACTAGTTAATCCATAAAACCAGATAAACAACTGACAGTGTTTATTATGTTGCCACCCTCTGCTCTAATGAAACAGAGATGAAATAAGCGTGCACCAGTCTCTAAAGTGATCTGCATTTCAAAGTAAGGCTCAGAGGCAGCTGACCTTGCCGAGCACTAGGCGGTTAATGACTTGTTTTAAGGTTCAGAGTTTGCTTTAGAAGGATGTAATCACCAAATTGATCAACAGTATAGTGCATATGATGTTTTCAGCTTGAGGAGCCAGAGGAGTCTGGCTTTAAATGCTTCAACACAGGTCTGTCTGTCACAAGCAGGGCAGAAAACAGTTGGTAGAAAACAATTTTAATTATATAATTTTTTTGTATCTGTGTTTTTATACTAATCAGAGAAGTCATGATAAACAAACACGGTAAAAAAGCTACCCAGGGCCAAGTCATCAGAATATTTTAATATTCCAAGTGTTCTCGACGATCATTATTATAACTCAGAGCCCCGAGGGGCCTCTTTGCTTGAAATCAGAGGATTAATCTTCATTCCCCTCCTGTCTGCATTTAGGAAGCTGTAGACACACACAGAGCAACTAGAAACATTATGTTTTTTCCATGTTTTCTTGGAAAGTGTGTTTTTAGAGGGGGGTAAGTATTAATGATTGTTACAATTGCTTATTAATTTGATGATTATTTTCTCTGTGGGGGGTTAAACAGCAGTCATACTACAGAGCAACTTCCCCGTTTTTCTTTTTTTGTGTTTGTTTGTGTGCACACAAGCACAGTACTGACATGATATTGCACATGCTCCTGGCAGTGGTTATATATATTTATCACTAATTAACTGTTGGCATTAATGCAAAATTAAAGAAAAATGAAAGTGCATTTAATTAGTTTGTTAGGTCTCTAGGTTTTGGTGACACAAGGATGAACCTCTACATGAACCTTCAAGTTGTTGTTGCTATCAAATATAAAGAACATGCACAAAATACCTATTTTAAACATTCCCACCCAAGGACCTGACCTCAAAAGTTCTGTTTTATTAGGCCAACGGTGCAAAACTAAATTACATTTTATCTACAATAACACACGCACACGCACATGCACACACACTTACACACACACACACACACACACACACACAAACAGTAAATTATCAAAACTATTTGGGATTGAAGTGATTCATTGATTTAGTTCTACTCTTCAAAAAGGTTTATTTCAACAAAGCATTATTATACATTTTTATTGGAATCTTCTGAGAAGGTTTTGTAGCTCAGTTGGTAAGGCAGTTGTCCATGGATCACAGGGTCAGTGGTTCAATCCCCCATTCTGGCTATATGTCAAAGTGTCTCTGGGCAAGACACTGAACCCCTAACAGCCCATTCCCCTCCCCAGCTGTGCAGTGCTGGTCCCTGTAGTAACTAGGGGAGGTTTGGACAATGATCCGCTGTGGCGACCCTGAACTCAAGTCGAAAGGACAAAAAATAAGTTAATAGAATTCTGGCAAGGTTTACTAGAAAATGCTATTGTAACTAATGACTTTTAAGCAATACTTAAAAATGCTTAGTTATGACTTGTAGATCAGTAATAAACAATTATATAAGTTAGATCTGTGTAACGAGGTTAAGAAAAATGTCCTAATAAATGTTGGTTCATATTTATGTTCCTTTATCTATTCAGTTGTTAACTATAGCTCACCATCTGTAAAAGTAAAAGGGCCTTTGCAACAATATCAATTTAGGAACAAATATTTTTGCAAATATAATGACTGTTTAGATTGTTACCGGGAAGATTGCTATAACGTTGTACATTGTGTTCTCCATGCTGCAGTTTGCTGTAGCTCCACAAGATCGCAGCAGAGATCACAACTTTGCTTCATTCAAATGAATCTCAGGTCTGGCTTGGTGCTTTCAGAAGACAGCTGAAAATCAGCGATCAGTTCCCTCATTGAACTACAATAACAATACACACAAACACAATAGTTCAGATTCCTTCAGGGTTTTGTATTATGTGATTTGAAAATTGAAAATTGTTTTTCATCCAAAATGCTTAAATTCCTCGGTGCTCAGTAGAGTTTTATACAGTATATATTATGTGTTTATAAGGTAACAGTAGTATTAATGTTTTTTAATCAAAGTAGCTTGAAACTTCAGAAAAATCCACTTAAATACCAGTGAACACTATTTTATCAAATGAGGTCACATCAAGGAAATACTTTACCTGCTGTGCTCTGGTGTGACATCCGTCCCATCATGAGGAAGTCTGTGAAATCTGTTATTTACATGTTGACGTACATCGCTGGGAAACTTTAATCATACGAAATTACAAGGAAGGATAGTTTACACTAAGAGACAGGATGAACTCACACAGCTACACAGCTACACAGCATACCCAAGTACATTTCTTAACACCTACTTCTCACCTCATAACACTTCTCTTTGTTTTTGTAACTTTCTAAAATCAGATCAAACTTTTTTTTCTTGCCAGTGCCTAGATAAGATGATTGGTGCCACTGTAACATCTGTATGTTTAAAAGGAGCTTACTGTGAGCTTAACACAAAAAGTAGAAACATGGAAATGTCTAGCCTTCTTAGTCCAAAAGATACAAAAATCTAAAATACACTGATTAACATGGCAATGTGTTATGGTTTTGGGGGGGTCTTTTGTTCAAGAATGCTTCTACAGGGAGACATTTTCACTTTTTATGCTAATGAAAGTAAGATATCTGACTTCATTGTAAGTTTATGTGCATTCACGGCGTCAGTCTTGAAATCTAACTGCTGTCAAGAAAGTAAATAAGCACAATTCCAAAAAATGTTAAAATATTTCCTGAACATCCTCTGGGTGAAGAAATTCTTCACACACCTTCCAAAAACCACCTTGTCTTCCTTCTCAAACCTTTTCCCCACACAAACAGGCATTTCTCCACATACTGGACCTGCTTCTCCTCTAAATTTTGGGTCTCTATCAACATCTCTGAGGAGCCCAGTTCTGATGTGTTGGGCAATCTGTGGTTTGGCTGCTTCCCAGGAGCTAAGATAGTCCTGCTACCCTGTTGATGCTTAACGTGACTCTTATGCTCTGTCTCTCTTGCACACGCACAAACGTAGAAATGCAGGCAGGTATGCGCATGAACACATGCAGGCACAATGCTTACGCAAGCCCCAGCCAGCCATGCCTAGAGTAGTCATAATACACGGAGGGTGGAGACATGCCAAACTGCTATAGGTCAAACTGTGAATCACAGGCAAAGGTGGGTTGCATATACAGACTATATGTTTTAAATAGTGCTGGCGTTGATCTTGAGTTCCACTCAAGATCTCCTTTTTCTCCTCTGAGGAGGAAAGCAGAGGACAAGAATTTGCTCCCCCTTGTGTATTCCAGGAAAAGACACTGCCCCACTGTTGACATTTGTGTATTTGAGGAGTTAAATGTTACATTACGCAAAGGTCAGAGAACAGAAAACGGCCATAGGCAAAGATGGAGAGTGTTTTTCCCCCATTGCAAGGATGAAGGTGTTAGGTGAAAAATGAGAAAAGTTATTAGTTTTCACTCACAGTGATGAAGAGCTGTGATGGGAGGATTTTTGCAGAAACACCTTTGAGGCATGCAGACAAACTGTCTAAAGTGTTCGTGTGAAAGACAAAGAAAATAAGCCATGTGAATATGAAAAAAATGTGATTTTATTTAACATTTTAATGTTTATTTAACACTTCCACACATAATTCAAATATACATATTTACAACTTTTTCTTACAACGAATACAACTGTGTGTAACCTTTCTGGACTAATATTAGCCTCTAGGCTGTGTCACAAATACATAATTCACAGTGCAATATGAAGTTTGTGCACCCGTGTCAGTTTACTCTACATGTCACATGAACGCGTGACTCACTCCACATGTATGAACAAGGAACAGAATCTCACACTATTTTTCTGAAAGGAGTAATTCAGATTGTCACTAATTTGTTCCCATTTGGCAAAAATCTGCAACAGACATTAAATTAGCCGACTGCATTAACCAAACGTGAAATGCACAGTGATCTTCATGTGTCAGATTTTGTACCAGTGTCAAAATGATTGTACCAGAGCGCAATAGCTGGCTGTAGCTACGGTAGCCTGTGAGGCCTGTCACAAGATCGTGTCACCAACTGTGACGACTATGATGCAGCTTTCACCAGCAAAACAAATGATAAAGGGAAGGAAGGAAAAGATCATTAAGGAGGTGAGACAGTCAGAACAGATTCCTTCAGCCAAGGTCAGGACCATTCTCCACAGACTTAAGTGTTGAGTCACCATCAGACACCCAACGTCAAATACCGCCTGACTGTGACTGATTCAGGGCGGTTTATGAAACACAGTGATACGGGCACAACACTCAGCACAGCTCGACTTTGTTGAGGCAACTCAGCTTATCATAATGTTCCACCAGAAATGAACTAAACAGGTTCGACTGCTCAACTGAGAAAGTATTCATTTTTCTGTAATGTCTTTCTGTTTCAGTGGCACATTAAGAAGATATTCACAATTGTTTAACATACAAACATTGGTGGATAGAGAAAAATGTATGGAGGTACGATTTGAATTCTCTGTATTTTAACATTTTTCCACTGAAATCCTCCTGTAGCACGCCCTCAATAACCCATTTGTCTGCTATCTCTAATGCTGCTAAGGCATGTGACCAGGCTTTTCAAACTAGAGTTGCTCCCAGCATTTATTTTTAAACCAGATCCATTAGTGTTAAGTTGGTGTGGCTAATTGCACACACATCTTCCAGAAGAGCCAAAACAGATTGATAACTGTAAAATTAGCAAGGTCAGACCCCTTAACATAGATGATTCAGCTTTGAGCATGCAAATGATTTCAGGTTTGAGTAATTTCGTCACAATGAAAATATTACTGAGACATACCTTTCTCTGCTAGACTGGAGCTAGCGCAGCATCACTGCTTATCAATGTGTGTGTGTGTGTGTGTGCGTGTCTGTGAGACAAACTCTTGCCACTTTTCTGTGAGTCTTACACCAGTAACACCCTGCCTTTCTCAACCTTCTGCACATGGTGTAAGATTTGTAAATGCTCGCCATTTGCTGATACGTTGCCAGATTGGCAGTGACACATTTTTGTCACCGCTACTGTGACACACCAGTCCTCTGCTAAGCATCTTTCTCACTCTATGTCACTCCCTGCTGTGAGACATAACGCTTGCGCTAGGCCTTACTCGAGCCAGTCGGTGAGTCAGCTGGTGAAGCCTCCAGCCTGGTCAGAGAGTGAGAGGAACAATATCCCGGTCTCCTAGCCTTCAGAGTTCAGCTAATGCTTTCTGAAGTCCAGGCTGAGAGCAAGCATTGGTGACTCCTATTTGCCTGGCAAATTCTGACTCTTTGCCATTTCTTTTAGCACCAAAGAATTTCAAAAACACATATAAAAACACAATGAATGATCATTGTGAACAATGCCCTTCGCAAATAACACGTATACGACAACAAAATACAGTACGTTTTTGTAGAAAGCTTGAGGGTGTTGACACAACAGTACACAAATGAGTTTCTAAAAAGTGCCAATGTAAAAATAACAATAATGAATCCCTCAGGGCAATTGTTTTGGTCCCTCAGCGAGTCTCAGCTGAATCAAGTCCGTCAACAGAACAAATCACTATCCTCTTCCATGTCAAAGGATGGTACCATCTGTTCTGCTGAGCTCACTTCATGTTCACCCAATGCCGCTTCCTGTGATGATGGTGGCTGCTTGAACCATGGGTGCGCGAGCAGCTCAGACGCTGTGAGTCTCTCTGAGGGTTCTTTCCTCAGCAGGTTCTGGAGCAGACACTTGGCTTTGGGCGACAAGCCTTCTGGCAAACAGCACTGGCCTCTGCGGATTTTGGAAAACAGTGTGGCTGGGTCTGGGTCGTGGAAGGGGTAACGACCAACCATCATAGTGTACAGCATGACCCCCAGGCTCCACATGTCGGCCATCTTGCCAGAGTAAGGTGCGGAGCCACTGAGGATCTCTGGGCTGACGTAAGCCGGGCAGCCGTGCGTATCTGACATGGAGTCGTTGTTTGGGTCTTCAAGGACACGGCAGTCCTCAAGGCTTTCTAGCCTCACTCGTGTCCTGTGAAGGAAAAAGTCAAAATAACATTTGGCATGACCTTTAAGAGCCCAGAAAATGTTTGTTTAGTACAATGGAGATTCCTGTCTGTTAGCATTATTTCTATGCAACAGTGATTCATAAGCCTCAGACCCCATTTACCACAGCTGCAGCTAGACATAAGTGCTGTAGCTGTACTGTAAATTGGGATGAGTGCTGAGAGAGATCCAATGACAGTGACATCATCTGTTATTTTATACAACGACAACTTTTCAAATTATGGTGAAACCTAAGAACTTATTGTTTGTCATCTCTTTCAAGTCCATATTTTATAAGTAGAACATCATGTTGTTTGAAATGATGCTCTGAAAGATATACAACCTTTCAATCTGCAATACACACAGACACACACAGACACAGACACACACACAGACACACACACAAGATACCAGTGAACTCACTGTGACCTTAGTGCACAACAGTGGGTTGTCTTTGAGAAACAGAGCTACACTAACCAGGGACTGCCAATGACTTCCTGGCAGACACATGGTCATATAAACACACATGTAAAAATACAACTGCAGCACCCTTCTCCTTCTCTGCTCACACACACAATGCTATATTTAGCCAAGGTAATGGCAGGACGTACCTTTAGCACCAGAGCAAATACAATTTTGAGAATTTATTAGTAGAAAGGGAAAGACTCTTTTAAATGGACTAAAGGGACAAAGAATTACAATTATTTGTTAACAGCAACAGATGGGCATGCGATGTTTTATTTAAAATGTATTTGTTCCTCTTGAGATTTGCACCTAAGATTGCCACATCGATTGAGGTTTTATCAAGTGTCAAAAAGCACACATAAGAGGCCGTCTTGCTATTTTATCTCACACTCACAGGTTGGACTCTTTGAGACAGCTTCACAGTGTGGCTTGACAGAGAAATACAAAAGCCAGAGAGAGAATGAAAAAAGAGACAGCCAGAAGACCAAGAGAGAAAGCGACTGATATTTAAACGCTAAGATAGTGGATGAGATAAGTCAGGAGAGGAGCAAGAGAGATGGAGACAGAAAAGGAAACAGAACAGAGAGAGTTGGAGGGGTGGAGAGAGTGACTCATCCTTCTGTTGAGAGTACATATCGCCTCTCTCTCCTCTCTCTCTTTCTCCAGCCGAGGCTATCTGCACCTGGGTCCCACACTTGCGGCGCCAGGCATCCCATAATTACCCTCAAATGGCTGTTGCCACATCAGTGACGCACGGGAAGGCTGGCCCAGCAGTGAAGCTCTGCATGCTTCACGGTGCTAGTCACCTTCCCTAAACTGTCTTTTTCAACTGCACCGTGTGTGTGTGTTTGAATGGAGATGGCATTTGTCAAACTGTTGTGACTTTCTCTGTTTCTGGCTGGAGAACTGCATTGTTGGCCGGGACATTGCATCACAGACGCCTGATTATGAATTTGGAAGAATGTCTGATAAATTAAATGAGGTCATGCACAATCGCAACATTTCAAGGAGACTTTATTATGTTGATATTTGCCAGAGGTCTGGTTGTGGTTGGATGTAAGCAGAGATCTCAGGGTGCACAGAACTGATTTCCTGGAAATTATAGCCAAATTCCATGATGTCACATCGTTGCTCAGTGTTATCAGCAAAAATCTGCAGCTTTGTTTTTAAAGTCACATCACAGTGTGATTGTTTTTTAGTGTCACTACAAAATGAAAGTCAGGGTTAAAAAAGTCACCTCACATGGTCGGGGTCTTGTGGGTCAGCCTATGTCATCAACAAAATACTGAATTACAGGCATTTGAGCATTCAATTGGCTGCAGCTTTGAATGCGTAATCACTCCAGCATATACATGTGCATGTATGGACACACACACACGGAGAGAGAAAGAAAATGAGCTATGCAGCCCCCCCCCCCCCCCCCCTTCTTCCCCTCTGCACATATACACTATGACTCATCGCTCTGCGGCCGTATAGCTATCAGAGGGACGCAACCAACTTCAACTTCTCTCACTGGCTGCCTGCTATCATTCATCTGGTGTGATCCTGCAAACCCTGGAGTCATGGCTGGAGAATTTTACTGCTGAAAAGTCTCCCATGAAAAAAGCTTGGTGGTGGGAGGGGTTGTTTAGGATCAGCAAGCACTTACAGGAAAGCTAGTGACGCAAGGGCAAAGAAGCAACAAATAGTTTTGTAAACAGGGGGTTTGTGTGTCTTCCTGAACATTATGTGGAACTCAGAGTTGTAGACATTAAGGCATGTGTGTGTGTGTGTGTGGGAGTGAGTTCAAAGGCTAGTACTCTGAACTACTCCCTCGTGGATGAAAGAATACTTGAATGAATCGTTGTTGGAAGCATCAGTTATTCTGCAGCAAACCTATGATGTAATATATTAATAAATAATGAGTAATAAATATATTCCAAGATATAGGCCGCAAAAGTGGATGATTGTCTCATTCACCAGCCTCGTCTAGCAGCTCTCAGCCAAACTACCACCCACTATGTTCACACATATACACACACGCGCACACACACATGGATGCAAAACAAACACAACACGTGTACAAAGAGACACATCGGGAGTGAGAAAGGAAGACAGACAGACAGACAGAGAGGGCGAAAATCTGGGAAGCTATGCAGTCTGCCTCCACAAGCAGTTAGAGAACCTCCTACTCTATCTGTGCACATATCCATATCTGCACACACGACTTGGGTTTGCTCTGTGGCTTTACTGACACATCCCACTACACTGCATTTGTTTTGTTGCAAGTCTGAGGGCCTCTAAATAAAGTTAAGTGTTGGTTAAGTGGGATGCTGAACAGGTGGAAGGAACGTGAGGAACTTTGACACACTGATCATCAAGATTTTAGGTTTGCTTCTTGAAACCTAAGCTAAAGACATGTCCCTGTTTTCTCACCTTTTCTCATCAGCAAAAACAAACTTGCGCAGTTTGAGGTCACCCAGCACGATCCCGGCCTGGTGACAGTGTGCCACAGCCAGAGCCACCTGATGGAAGAGTCTGCAGGCTTGATCCTCCTCGAGCCTGCGACAGCTCTTCACTAAGGTGTGCATGTCCCCAAAGTCCTTGTCTAGGAACACGTAGGCCTTGCGTTCACCGAGGATGATGTCTCTGATGCCAGCCACATTCTTGTGACCAGGTAGGATGCCGTAGGCTCTGATCTTTTCCTGGTACACCCCCATGTGAAAGACCTGGAAGAGACAGATGGGAGTGATGGGGGAGGGAGAGAGAGAGAGAGTGTGAGTGTGAGGGGGAGGAGACAATGGGTCAGCGTGTTCTTAATGATCATCGGAGGAAGCGACCATGCGAATTTGGCAGAGTTAAAAAAGGCACAAGATGTGCTTTGATTCCATCTCAATGCGCTGCTTTTGCAAGAGCGTGACAAATGAATCACCAAAGTATGAAGCGATTAACTTTATTAAAAAAGCCAAACGCCTGCAGGTCTATCATGGAAAATAAACATCTGGATCTGGAACAGTAGAGGACCCCAAGGTTATCAGGGCAGATCCTCGTCGTGATAGTCTTTCCGTGCCTCACATGTTTGCATTTTGGTGGCATTGCGTTGCGTATTGCAGTGACATGTTTGCAAATAAACCGAGTTGTCAGACTGTGTGAAGCCGTAGCGTAGTGCCAAGCGCAGGTAGGTTATTATTCCCACACCACAGAATGCACGGGGTCACCCACCGTTACAGGTATTTGTAAACAGAGTCCAAATAATCATAGAGCCGTATATAGTTCATGATTTAAAAAATCCTGAAGCAAGACTCGTGTTGTTACGCAAAATGTGACACATTTCGCGTGAGAATGACATTGAGTGGAACAGTCAGCTTAATACTGATGACATGTCAGACAGGCTATTGAGCAACGCGATGTCTTGAAACACCATTCATTCAAAGAAATTGCACAATGACGGGATTGCGCATACCTTGCACAGTAGCTCGTCGCCAGTGCCGGTGTTCATCGCGCTGTGCATGTTCTCCCGGTCCGCCAGGGGTAGAAGCAGAAACGGTCCTATCCTGGACGGTCCCTGGTGAGTTGCCGGGACGGGGTTTGACACAGGGCTGGTCGGGGACCCTGGAGAGGTGCCCAGGAGTCCGTGTGTATCCCCTGCGTCGGCGCTCAGCCTGGCGCATTTAGCCGGCGGCTGCTCGTCCGAATCCAGCCGCTTGTGCGCGACTCTCCCGGTGCGGATGCAGGGTGACGGGCTGCCCCACTGTAAGTTCGTCCGCACAGACTGATTCATCATGAAAGCAACAGACGAGACCTTGGTTCGCGTGGATGATGTGTCCGTTGAGGGTTAAAATTAAATACAAACAGTAGGTTCCATCCGCGTGACACTCATTATAGATAGAAATGAAAGTTCAGCGGTTTCAGTCACGGAGCGTTTTTGTGTTTATAATAATCCAACCCACGTCCTTTTAGAGAGGAAAGCCCACGGCTCTGTGGTCTGTGTACTTTTGGTGAGAAAATCCCGACCCCTCAGAGCCCAGACTAAGAGAGAGAAAGAGAGAGAGAGAGGTAGAGAGAGATAGAGAGTGACAGGTAGAGAAAGGAGGACCGCCTCACACTCAGAGAGTGGCAGAGAGTGAGCTCCGGTGATGTCGAGCTCTGAGCTCAAATACCCCCCCCCCCCCTCAACACACACACACACACCCACCCCCTCTCTCTTACCAGTCCAGCCTCCTGGTGACACAACCATTGAGCAATCCTGTAAGGACACCGACTCCAGCTCCGCTCGCCTCTGATGAAACTGCCTGCGGTGTTACCTTTCACACAAGACTACACGAGCAACATTAATATTATTTAATGCGTTTGTCATGGTGTCATAAATCTCTTAAATTCCTATTCTGGGTTCTAAGGTTCTGTTGATAGTGAAAAAAACCTGAGCATGTAAGAGGAATGAAGAGATCATCTGCTACTTATCACTGCTGTCTCATCAAGCATGCACATGTTTTAGACAATAATTAACAATCTTTTAAACTGTTTGTGTGACTCAGTTGTTTCTTAATGTTCTGCCCTTATTGCCCTCTATTACCAGTTGCAACAACCCTTCCTGTATAGCACCTGAACCGTTTGCCCTATAGGCCTCAATTATGAACCAGCGATACAAAGCTCCAGTGTATGAGCCTTAACTTTAGCTTAAACATCACCATGATATTTTCCCATGCTGGGCTTGTTTGTTATGTGGATATGACTCACCGCCATAAAGCCTTATTGGTGCTGGGCTATGCGTTCACATAAAATATGCCAGCGTGGCTCTGTAAACAACATCATAGCAGTTAGGCTCCCAGAGACACTTATCTGAAGTTAGAACTATACCCAAATACCACAAACAAGCAAGCCAATGCTGTGCAATCTGTGTGAAATTTATGCAATATTCTTGAAAAAGCATAAACTACAAACCCTTACTTAAGACTGTTAGAACCAGAAATTGAAGAGTGAAGTACAGTGAAAAGTCTGCTCCAAAAACATTCCTGTGATGATGAGCTGATCATTATGAGGTAATTAAATGTGAATGTTTGTGTGTGATTGTCGGGGTGTGTGCATATATGCATGACAGGGTGAGTGTTGCGCAAGACTTCTCTTTTTCCATTGCTTTATGTCGAATAAGCACTGTGGCTGCTGAGCGTTCACTAAAACACGGAGCACCAGCTGGCCTGAGAGTGTGTGTGTCTCTGTACACACTACATCACCTCACTTTTGTGTAACCTCTCTGCCAAACAGAAGCATGCTGTACCTAACAATATCTTCACATTTCCAGTACGGTTCCTTCCTTGAGAGGTCACACACTCAGACAGCCAGGTCACAGCAGCTTGGCTCGGCTTGACTCCAAAAGGTCATGTGAACCTGTCTCTGCAGGCCATCCAAACACGGCTGAGCTGCAGATTCCACAGGAATGATGGTTGTTATTTTTAGGCCTCGCATTCTTTCTTTGTGTGCAGTGGTCGTCCTACGAATGAAGTGACTCACCAACTGATTGATGTGAGCACGTCTCTGTGAGCTAGTGTGTTTGTCATGTCGTCAAGCAGGCACAGGAACAGGTTTCCTCCTTTACTGCAGCCTGTCTTTCTCTTTTTACACAGAATGAGCCATCACTGTGGGAAAGGTAGGCAGAGGTACTGTATGGCAGGCCCAACGGTTTGTTGTTACAGTATGTGACAATAGTCTGAAACTGGTGTGTCAGTGCATGAGTGTGGATGTCTTTGTTGGGTTGGCTGTGATCAACAAAGTGTTTGCACATGTTTGTGATAAAACCAATTTGTCTCAATGTAACATAGAGTTTGTGTTGGAATCATTATATAAGGTGGCACTGTACTACGTGTTTAGTTTGTATATTAAACTTATATGAAGCTATAAGCATTACGTATTGCCGGTCAGTGAATGTGCACCTCATGATGTATGTGGGTGTTTATACAGTGCTTGTGTAGGAGTGTGGCTGTATCCCTATGCCAGTGAGCCAGAAGAGAAAGCAGTATTCAGGGCATGCTCTCCCTTGTTATAATTAGCTGAGTCATTCACCACCAGCATCGGTAAAGAGAAGCTGGGAATTGATCTGCTCTGAGAATAGTGACTTGGCTGACAGCCAGCCATCAGTGTGAATTATTCTTCATTTGAGCAGCTCCCTCACATTACACTTACAGTACTCGCACATGCAGACATATAAAAATGAACAGTGTTGTAAACCTGAGGCCAGACGTTGAGTCAGATGTACAGTTAGCCACAAAAATTCACATTTGAAACTTTTCTGTCTAAAGAGTTGATTGAATTTTTTAATCTAGTAGAACCTCAGTGTGCTTTAATCACAGTTACAGTCTCTTTGTGCAAATTTTACATATTGATGGGTACATGAACAAAACAAATAATAAAAACTGTAATTTTTCCGAAATAAAACAGCGCTATCTCCCCAGCTTGATACCAGGAGAAATCCGTGAATTCTTTTTATGTGTGTGTTCTTCATGTTTGTTACCGACAAGTTTAACTAACACATTGAATATGATTATTGATATCGTATCCTTACATCCAGCCACATGCCAAACGACAGTAGCTTTGATCAATGTGAAAGATAACTCACACCGGCTGTGCACAATGCACATTTTTAGTGTCATTATAATGTAATCATAAATGCTAGCCAAAAACCAAGACATTTTCACCCCTTGAAGGTTGAATCATGTCAAAATGGAATTCTTTTCCTAGAAACTTTTCGCTACTTTTCCAAGCAGCTTCTTCAGTCTGAATAAAGTGGCAGGGGAACCCAGCTTTATCCTCCAGAGCAGGCCTTTATTCCACCCTGGCCTGAATAGGCTCTTTAAGGTGGGAGGTGGGAACAGAGTGGATTCATCAAGATGTAATGATTATGACCCTAACTCCCTAAGATGGGGGTCCTTAGGTGTGGCCTTCTTGGATGTGTGAAGTGCTCTTAATCTTCCTGAGGATGGATGAAAGGGCAGCATGAAAACTGGGAGACAGGTTGTGCCTGAGGCCTCCTCCTCTGTTGACAGAAGGATTCTTCATGTGAACATAAATGGCTTCACGTACTCCTCTCTCATATCATCTATCTTCTCTGAGGTGTCGCTTCTCCTGTGCAGGGGTTTACATTTACATTTACATTTAGTCATTTAGCAGACGCTTTTATCCAAAGCGACTTACAAGTGAGGTAAAAGGAAAGCAAAAATCTAAGTCAAGGAGAAAACATCAAAGCAAAGTCCTTTCAGAAAAGTGTTCACAGTTTACGAGATCAAAATGTGAAAAGACTAGAAAGGATTTTTAAAAAAAAAAGAGATTTAAGTGCATAGGAAGATGTGGAAGAGTTCTGTTTTCAGCAGAGTTTGGTAGCTCGTTCCACCATTGTGGGATCTTTGCGCTAAAAAGTTTTGCTTGTTGACTTCTGTGCAGTGCTGGGACCACCAGACGTCGTTGGTTGGCAGACCGCAGCGGGCAGGAAGGATTGTAGACTTGAATGAGTGAGTTGAGGTAAGCGGGAGCTGTCGAGGTAACCACCCTGTGAGCAAGAGACAGAGCTTTGAACCTGATGCGAGCAGCTACAGGAAGCCAGTGTAGAGATCTAAAGAGTGGTGTGACATGGGTCTTTTTTGGCTGATTAAAAATGAGGAAAGCTGCTGCGTTTTGGATCATCTGCAAGGGTTTGATTTTGGATACCGGTAACCCCATCAACAAAGCATTGCAGTAATCAAGACAAGTTATGACCAGCGCCTGTACAATGAGTTGGGTTGTATATTTTGTGATGTAGGGTCTGATCTTCCTGATGTTGTAAAGAGTGAATCTGCATGCCCTAGAGACTGAGGAGATGTTGTCCTTAAAGCTCAGTTGGTTGTCTGTGACCATCCCCAAATTTTTGGCCGATTTAGTGGGGACAATCACTGTAGATCCAATGTTGAAGTTGAAGTTGTGTTTTGTCGAAGGTCTGGCTAGGAAGAAAAGGACTTCGGTCTTGGAGAGGTTGAGTTCAAGATGTCTCTCACTCATCCAGGCTGAGATGTCTGAGAGACAGGTAGAGATGCGTGATGAGACAGTGGAGTCGTCCGGTGGAAAGGACAGGAAGAGCTGTGTGTCATCAGTATAGCAGTGATAGGCAAGACCATGTGAGTGAATGATGGCACCTAGGGATGAAGTATAGATAGAAAAAAGAAGAGGACCAAGAACTGAGCCTGTGACACACCGGTAGAGAGTGAGAAAGATGCCCCCACCAGGATACCTTGAAGGTATGGGTAGGTAAGAACGAAGCCAGTCTAGGGCTGATCCAGAGATGCCTAAGTCAGAGAGTGTGGACAAGAGGATCTTATGGTTCACAGTGTCAAAGGGTGACTATAGATCAAGTAGAATTAAGACAGATGACTGACCTGTGGCTTTTGCAGCTCGAAGATTTTCCACAACAGTCAGGAGTGTCGTTTCTGTGCAGTGACCCCTCTTGATGCCAGACTGGTTGACATCGAGGAAGTTGTTCTTGGAAAGTCTGAGAGTTGGTTGAAGACTGCTCATTCCATTGTCTTGGCCAGAAAAGGAAGGAGGGAGACAGGTTGGTAGTTCTCCACTACAGAGGGATCAAGAGAAGGCTTCTTGAGCACTAGGGTAATCAAGGCCTGCTTGAAAGACAGTGGAAAAGTCCCTGTTTTGAGAGATGTGTTGATAAATTGTGTAATAGCTGGCATTAGAGCAGGAGCAGCTGCCTGAAGAAGAGTAGAAGGGATTGGATCCAGAGAGCAGGTGGTCAGATGGTTAGAGAGGAGGAGGGTGGATACGTCATCCTCAGTCAGAATTGCAAATGATGAGAGCAATGCAGTGTTGGAAGAAGTTAGACGGATGTCATCATCTGGAGGAGAGAACTGTGAGCTGATGGCTGCCACCTTGTTGATAAAGAAGTCGGCAAAGTTGTCAGCAGTGAATGAGGTAGATGACGGAGGTGAAGGTGGGTAGATGAGTGATGAGTGAAGTGGAGAACAGCTTTCTGGTGTCCAAGGTGTTGCTGAGCTTCTCCTGGTAGTCGTCGATCTTTGCCCTGGTGACACTGTGAGAAAAAGGTCCAATCAGATCCTGATACTCAGCAAGGGCAGCTGGAGTCTTGGATTTGCGCCACTTCCTCTCAGCACTCCTGAGCGTGGTGCGTTGTTCACGGATCCAGTCAGTGAGCCACGGATTAGAAGCTGAGGGACAAGTGGATCTCGAAGACAAGGGACAGAGACAATCGAGACACAATGAAAGTGTATTGCAGAGGCTGCATCGAGGATGGAGAGGTCCTGTGTTGGGGGCAGAGTTGCCGCCACCATGGCTTCTGGATGGATGAGTCTTTCTCTCTGTGTGTTGGTGGGTTTGAAGTTGACAGGTATGTGATGTTTTCTGAAGAACCTTTTGAGCTTCTCTGACACTCCCGCCATGTAAGGAATCACTAGGTTTTTCCTTTTACTCTGAGTCTCTGCTCTGTCCATCAACCTTCTGTTGGATCTAAATGCCATCTTGTTTAAGGCTAACTTAGGATAACTGCAGGCCCTGAGAGCTGTCCCCAGATGTCTATCCTTCTTCATTTTGTCTTCATAGGAGGTGGGGATGTTTTCTGCCTTGTGGTGCAGGGTCCTGATGACTCCTAGTTTGTGTTGCAGTGGGTGGTCCGTGTGTGGGGGTTTCCAATAGATTTCTATTTCTAGGTTGCCACAAGTCCCATCTGTCACTGCACGGTGCACAATCCAGGAAGGCCAGTCTGTTGTCACTGGTGTCCTCCCTGGTGAAGTTGATGTTGTCTGCTTTTATGTGGTCTGTGAAAGCCTGTACCTCCTGGATCTTGACCTTAACCCAGGTGTCATCTACATATCTGAATCAGTGGGTTGGTGCTGTCCCTGGGAAGGAGTTGAATGCTTTGTTCTCCATTTCCTCCACATATAGGTTGGCAACAATATGTGAGAATGGACAACCTATGGCACCGCCATGTTTCTGTCTGTAGATGTCACCTCTGTAGGTGAAGTATTTGGTGTTCAGGAGGGAGCAGATCTGATCTGGGTTTGAGGTTGATTCTGCTGTTCAGGGTGCGGTCCTCTTCTAATCTTTCCCTAACGACTGTTAATGTTGCTCCCCTTTCATCCATCCCCAGGAAGATCAAGACCACTTCACACATCCACCAGGGGCCACACCTAAGGACCCCATCTTAGGGTTTTAGGGTTGCAATTGTTAGATCTTGATGACTAGATATTTGTGACTTAATGACTAGAACCTATTTGTGCCAGGGTGGAATAAAGGCCTAGTCTGGAGGATATTACTGGGTTCCCTAGCTACTTTATTCAGACCGAAGAAGCTGCTTGGATAAGTAGCTAAACGTTTCTAACCAGGGAAAAGATGTCCAGTTACACTATTCAACCTCTGGATAATCAAACCTGGATGACCGAGAATCTTCACCGACATTTTCACCTCTGCATTTACAAAGAACACCAGTTTAGTGTTCCTGTGAAATCTAAATACAAAAATATGTCAAACATGTATATACAGTAATTACATAGGAGGTTTAATCCCATACTGAAAAAGATCACTTGAGGGTAAAAAGGAAGTAACAATAGTGTACTGTTTGATAAAGTCCATAATCCTCCTCTGTTACTTATTGTTGCCACAATTTTATAATTTTTAAACTTTTTTTCTTCAAATGTCTGGTTGTCTGTAATTGCCATTGTATCTTTGGACAGCTGACAATTTGCTGTGAATGTAGAATTACATTGTGGGAGATAGAAGTGGGCCAGTGGCTATTCAGTGGAATAAAAATATTTGAATTTCTATTCAGAGAGTAAAGTCTCTAGAAAAAAAAAGAAGGTCTTATAACTCCTCAATATTCCTCTGGTCTACAGTATATATGTTGACATAAGCTCTGTGAACTGAATGAACCCAAGTGTTGGTCTCATCTAGAATTAGTCATTAGCCCACTGAACCATCTCCACTGAATATGCTCTGTATTTTCACAACCTCTGCTGACCTCAAGGGCAATCAATCAAACCAGGAGCCAGGATGAGGGATTGTTTCATGTGGATGGACTCCAGCTTGTTGTCTGGCCAAACATTTCTGCCTTCCTTTGCTAGTTATCCCAATCTTTCTGTCACTATTTCTTTTATCTGTAGGTTGACTCAGTGTTGGTTAAATTTGAGTGAATTGCACAGATGTTTGTCCAATTCAAAGCCCAGTTTGGGTTTGATACATACCTAAAATTTGCACAGATTTTACAGCACATGACCACTAATTGTTTTAATATCAGAAAACACACCGCCACGCTGCTCCCTATTGATTAAAAACATTTGTTCTCACACTGGGGAGTTGTCATGTTTGCACATAATCAGCAGAAAGACTTCCTCAAAGGTCTTCTGAGAAGCTATAAAGCTTTAGTTGAAAAGAAAACTTTTCATCTAATGTTGACAGTGTGTTCATGTGAAGTGGTCAAGTTACAGCATTTTAGCTGTTATCTCCATTTTATTAAAAAGACATTTTTACTACAGTCTTTTTACTGCAGATTTCTTCAGTTGTTTGATTTAAGGATTTTCTCTCTTCAATCTCTTCTTCAGCAGGTGAAACACATATTTAGTTCGGCTGTGGTCTGGTGATTGAGTTAGTCGATCTAAAACCAGTTTTTCCTTCTGACGAAGTTCTTTGTTGAGTTGGCAGCAAAATGTTTCCGTGATTCTGTGAATCTGCTACCATCTGCTACCTAGATCAGTGAGCGTGTTCCAGAAGTAGCCATGCAAGCGGAAGCCATGACACTACATCCGCCATACTTCACAGATGAGCTTGGATGGTTTGGATCACAAGCACATCCTTTCTTCCTCTACATTCTGGCCTTTACGTTCCTTTAGTAGAGGTTAATCTTGGTCTTATCAGTATAAAAAGACCTGTTGTGGCTCATCTCTGTACTTTTTGGCACATTCCAACCAGGCTTTCTGATTCTTTCTGATGATGAGGCGTTTGCATCCTGTTTATAAGCCTCTGAATACCTGCTCATTAAGTTTTCCCTCTGCTCTCTTTTTTCACACAGCTCTTACAATGCATCTGTCATCAGCTGTTTTTAGTTTGCTTTGCAGAACTGTACTTTTTTAAAAGGGGATTCCAAATGCCCAGGACAACCCCAGTCACACCTTTCAGTTATAAACTCCAATACTTGTGGAACAGAATAAATTATCGGCTATGGAATGGTGCTGTGTTCTAAAATTTCAAATACATGTCAATATGTTAATCTTAAACCCAAATTTCTAAATGTCTTGCCTTCCAATACTTTTGGAGGGAACTGTATGTACACTTCACTTTATTTGCAGTAGGCAAACAAGTTCCAAGCAGTTTGGCAACAAATGATACAGAAACCACCTTTTAGGGCCTCTGGGAGGATCCTCATGTGATCAAATTTAGACAACTTGGACAAAATCTGTGAAATAAGGAAATGTAATGTGAAACAGTATACAGCTGTACCATCTTTGTGCAATACCACATTTTCACTGGAAACACCATCTGTATGCAAGGGATCTCCCTCAAACCTTTGTCAGCAGAATTTCACTTGAAAAGATCAGATGACTTCCCTTCACACCTACAAACATTACAAAACTCAGTCTTTGTGTCTCCTCAACACATGATTTCACTGAAATAGCCAGCCTTACTCTCAGTGATCCACTTCAGGATGACTCAAGGGATTTCCTGTTGCAAATGGGAAGTGGAGGGCAATTGTGTTTGCCATGTGTGGTGATGACGCATGTATGTGTTGTAGCCACAGCACTCACACATACACACACATCACCACTATATTGCCCATCACTAAAGTTACACAAGGTTTCTCCACTCAGCTGGGCCGAGTCCATGATGTCACTCTCAGTGGAATGAAAAAACGCACATTGAGAAAAGAAAACAAGAAGTGATTGCCAATTATTGCTCTGCAGAGTGGAAGAAAAATGTGGACATTTTATTGCTGATGGTAATAATTCATGTGTTTTTAGATGATGAGGAAGTAGAAATTTCAGTTCAGTTCAAGTGTGGATCTTAATCCCATTCGACAGACAGACAAACTGTAAAACAATTCACAACAAAATAAGTTTCTATCCACGCTAGCACAAGAAACATGAGAAGTGAAAATGCGGGAAAAACTTAGAAGTAGTAGTAATAGTAGGAGGAGTAGTAATAGAAAATCACTTCGTCCTACACCTGTTTTATGTCTGACTGGAAGAGCCCTTGGGTGACCATTTCTGTAACTTTCCAAAACTGTCAGTTTGACATTCACATCTGCTTCCTTCTATGAATAGCCAACTGTGCAGAAGCATGAACGAATCCTGAGTTTTCTCTTTAGCTCTGTTTTACTGTTTCTGTAGCTTTTTCTGTGTACAGCCAAGAGCAACACTGTCAACATTTTTCATGAGAAAAAAAAAGAAGTACACCATCGCTGTATTGAAATGTCATCACATCCAGGTGTATGTATGATGGCCACCTTTTCACTTTCCCTTTTTAAGGTGGCAATTCAAAACAACTATATTTGATATTCCCACAACATGTTGTGTGAAGTAGTTTTTATGACTCTATGACAGCAAATGCCAAGGCAGAGTCATTATGTTTTGAGTACCTTGAAAAAAATTCCTCTAAAGTGGCCCAGATGTGCACTCAGACTCACGATTGAACTGATTAGATTTTATTGGTCAAAGGTTCGCATCCCTGTGACCTAACGTCTGTCCCATTCTTGTTAGTGCAATATCTCAGTAATGCCTGGAGGAAATATTATTTTACCTTGTACAAACTATGTGGTGCAAGTTCTCCTGGTTGCTTGCATGGGTTTCCACCGGTTTCCTTCCACAGTCCAAGAACATGCATGTTAGGTTAACTAGTGATGCTGAATAGCCCGTAAGGATAAATGGTCGTCTGTCTGTGCATATCTCTCTGTGTTGGCCCTGAGGTAGACTGGAGACCTGTGTCTGGTGAACCCTGCTTCTTGCCCAATGACAGCTGGGACTCATGGATTAACTGATAAGAACATAAGTCCGGACAGATTATTAATATTAATATTAATATTTTATTTATTATTGTATTATTATGTCAGTAAGCCAGGACCCAAAGTACGTCCTCCAGCCAACAGAAAGGGGTTAAAATCATCTTCAATGACACGTCTAGTAAGAGTGAGCGAAAGATGTACAGAGGTAAAACTGTTACTTGTTTCCAATCCCATCTACAACTCCCATAACCCCAAACCTCTTTCCAGAGTGAGTCAACCAGTGCTGAATGTGTGCGAACACGAGAGGGAGAGAAGAGCTTAACGTTTGGAAAAAGCAATTAATTGCAGGATAATAACCCATGTAACAGGATTTCACTGACTCTTAGTGCTTCTCCGCTCCAAAAGGAGATTTATTCTCATAATCCTGTGATGAAAGGGGTGGCCAATTATTTCCCATGCACTGGAACACACTGCCTCAACCAGGGCTAGGCCAGCGGGAGAACGAGAAAGCAAGGAGCAGGAAGAAAAGACAAAGTGTTTGTGTGTACACATGCACACTTACTATTCAGCGAGCAACAACAACCTGTCAGTCTTCACAAATTACCTAACGCAGAGCTTTTAATGATATGATTGCACTACAACTCATGGGACAAAGATGAAAGCCGAGCGTTGATCCATTAACTGCAGACTCCGTGGCTGCTGAAAATTAGGCCCCCCATTTCTTGGCATTTCATCAGTTTTGAAGGATGTTGAAAATGTGAGTTAACATTCATGAAGTTTATGTTTGAGTTTCAATAGCAGAATGTCATCATAAAGGCGTACACAAGATGTTATTGAAAAACGCATTAAAATCTTTCAAAGGATTTCATTCATAGATGTTTGTCACTGGTGGATTGCAATCACAGAACCTCCTAATTAAGGGGAGATAGGAGATCATGTAGTAAATTATTCTTGAAAAAAGTCAACTGAACTGTTTAAAAGCTTGTTACTGTTGATCCAGAACTGCTCTTGATCCAGAGGTGCTCGAAAAAATGAGGCATGGGGTGAAATGGATTGAACAATTGGACATTTTAGAAGTAAGAAGATGTAAATAAAACAAGAATAAGGGAAAATAAGAATAGGGATATGTGCTTCTTCTTCTTTTGCTTTTTAAATAGACAACGTGAACTAGGTTGTAGAACCTTATTTCCCAAACTTCAGTCTTGTTCCCAGCACAGTACCCTGTCTGTTTCCAACCTCTATTACATGAAATGTATTTATTTCCCCTTTCCTCTAATATGCTCATGTGTTACTTTACTTCCTTGTTCCCCACAGTTGTGTTTTCTTTCACAGTATGAGTTACAAACAGTCAGTAATTTATTGGTACCTGATTCATACAATAAATTACACAGTAAATCACAGGCTGTATAATAAAATGTTACCCAACATTTCTGACTTAAAACTGTTGGATAATAACTGCTGTGCATTTTTCCTAGACACAAAGGCAGGTTGTGAGCATAGCTTACACGCAAATCACGAATGGTGGTCACTTGTGGATTCTAGACTTGCGGGTTTTGTTTATGATGGTTTGCAAGTCTGGCATTTGTTTTGATTGGTGGATTGTGTCAAACTGAGCAATGGGAAATTATGTCATGCTGCAAATTACAGCTTACGTCTTGCAAATGGGCTTAAAAGGAATGAAGGCACTCATTGAAAGACACATTGTTTAGACTATGTACTTTTCCTGTATTGCCTATTTAAGATAGATCACAGTAAACATGCAGACACAAAATGATGAGGAAGAGAGGAAATAAAACAGGAGTCATTGTAATCACAATAAGGTATGTGTCTCAGTCTAATCAAATTACCGCACTGTGCATTTATTTTTGGACGTTTGAGCAATCTATACCAAGTTTTATTCCTATCAATTGGGAATGGGAACTGGGTTTTGAAGAAAAGCAGGACGTGATGGTTCCCATCAATGTGTGTTCCTGTCTCTGCTTGGCAATACTATCAAGTAAACATCAGATAAAGTGAACAAGGTGCATGAGGATTGCACAATATCTATCAGTCTTCAACTTTTATTCATCTAACTGTGAGCTCTCCACCTGGTTCCTGGCCTTCAAGCTATAAACTGAAGGGTGTCATCTGGGAAAGTGCCTCCATTTACACCTGATCATACTTTTAGAAATCATCCACATTTCCAAGCCTCCAGGTGAGGAGCCCACATTGAGATCACAGTGATGCATACCGCAGTTGAATGGGGATTCAGTGCACCAAATTTAATACAGTCAGTCTGACCTGCACATTTGTGTGAACGCTGAGTCAGTGTGGACATGTGACAGCTGGGTGAACGGCACATCCAGCAGCGTGTGTTCAGGGACAGACAGCTGCTGTTACTTTCAGTACCTCATCCAGTGTTGTGGGTGCTATTGATGTTTTCCCTCCACAGGGAGAGAGTGTGTGTGTGTTGAGTTCAGAGTTGGTGCTGAGTGAAGGTTTGTATATGTGTGTGTGTATAGGGTGTGGGCGGAGGTAATTAAAGTGTCAGGAAACATGCATTATTAATCGTAACACAACGTAATAATGGAGAGGCAGCGTGATCTGTCATGCCCGGCCACTTTAACTGCCCTGGGGTGTGTGTGTGTGTGTATTTCAGGTTTTTTTTCATGAGCGAGTTGGCTCCACTGACAAGACCGAACCGCACTACATGAATACAGCATGTGCTGTGGCTGTGTTTTCTATTATGCGTGTGTCTGTGATGGCTTTTGTGTTGTGGAGTCTTAAAACTTGCTTCATCTGTGTTTCCCTGACAGTGAAAAAACAAATACATGTATGACAAATGACATATATTTTAGCACCAGTGCTTGGAACATGGTGTGTCCTCTTTCTGATCCGATCTTGCTTTTATTTCATGAGGTCATTTTGCCATTCAAGCCACAACAAAAACATGTTGAAAGGGACACTCGGCAAGTGTAGTCGTGACAGAGCCGTCACACAAAAGAGGACAGAAATGTTCTATTCGCGGCTCCGTGGGCAGAAGAGGAGCCGTACTTGTTTGTGCTACAGTGTTGAGACAAGGCTTAGGTGTTAGGCAAGTTACCAGGCTGTGACTCAATGTTTGGTGTTGATTTTTCTTCACTGTTTAGTATTATGTCATTTTCCCTCAGGGTAAATTCAGAAGGGGTTAGGTTGATCCGGTCTTTTTTAATCCAGCTTGAGCAGCGGTATAACAAATGGAACGAGAGACCCGTGAAAGCTTAAGGAAAGTTGTTTTCGTAGATTATGAACCAAGCCAAAGTCCACAATAAAACCAGCACAAATCAGTCTTTAAATTACTTCCAGGTAAAACTGCTTTTCAGGAACATTGTACCTATTTGAAGCATTTAACAAGTAATTCAAGTATTTATGCAGATAATTAAATAATTTCCCATTTCTGTGATGTCCGTCAAATCTGACAAAGATATCGCTGCACGACTAAAATCCAGTTAACCAGTAGCATTATACAGCCATTGTGAAAGTTGTGCCTCAGTGTTTATTTTTTTTCTTTTCTTCACTTGTTCGCTGGTCTTGAGCAGTCAGCAGGGGTCATGGTACTTAATAAATTCAAGAGCACTGCAAGAAATCTTTAAGTGTTTTTCCAGCCTGAGGCACGTTCCATTTTCTGTGGTCTGTGCTGTTGTGAGCTTCTTTGACATGTTTTTATTCTTTACTGCGCCTGGCTGTGCATCTGAGAGAACCTGTGTGGAGGCTTGCCTGGAAAGCATAGTTGTAGAGAGGAGGAGGAGAGGATTTTTTCACTTCTTTAATAGCCGCTTAGATTGTGAAGACTGTGACTCAATCTAACAATTTCTTAATTTTAAGGATAATCCATAAAAGTTTAGGGAAATTAACATCTTTATTCCGAGAATTGAATTTCAGGCCTAATTTAACTAATTTGAAATTTAGCAAAATTAAAGGTTGTGTTTGTACAAATCCCCACTGTCGCTGTTAATTAAATGTCAATCAGCTGCAGCACAGACTATAGGTTTATTTTTCTGTGTACCAATGCTAAGCAGCTACTGATTGCAGCATTATATTTACTGTAAAGATATGGAAGTCAAATTAATGTTTTCCTTTTTAAATTTGATCAATCTACTGTTAATCCACCGTTTGACTGATAGGTATGTCCAAAGACATGCATGTTAGGTAACTGGAAACTCTAAATTGCCAGTAGGTGTGAATAGTTGTGTATAGGTGTGTATAGCCTGTGTATGTCTCTCCATGTTAACCCTGAGATAGACTGGAGACCTGTTCATGGTGTACCCCGTCTCAGGTTCCAGCCCCCCAAGAGACTGAACAGTATAATTGGTTACAGATAATGGATGAATGAATTTTATAATTAGACACCAATGAACAGATCACATTTTTTGTCATGACAGACAACGATCAACACATCATGTGAATTCCTGGAGAAGAAACTGAGATCATTAACAGTCCTCGGCTGTCTGTTTATTTGAAAACTCTCGCCGGTATGAATTACTCAATCATGTGGTTTATGCTGTGAGCTAGTTCATGGTTCGAAGGTTGGGTTTTACTGTGCAAGAGGCTCACTGCGGAAACAGGGTCAGGATCACAGCCAAGTCCCCAGTGCAAGTAAGAGGAAGACTGTAAACACATCATGTTTGACCTTAGGGGTTAGTGTTATATGTATGAATGGGAAGCTTTCCACCGGTGGATCCTCCCTGCATGAATATGTGTATTCAGGAGAGGAGGAAGTATAACAAAAATCCCCTCCTACATGTACAATACACACAATAGGGGAGGTCTTTTGTCTCTGTGTTTGTGTATGTATACCTTTGTCATTTTTTGAGATACTTTGTGGCTTGTCCGTGTGTGTGTGATCCATTGCAGCTGACTTCCCCTATGGGAGAAAACAGACAGTGAAACAATACAGTTCTCTTATGATTATCATTTTCCACCACACAGACACACACAGACACACACGCAGACAGACAGACAGACACCCACACCCACACCCACCCACACACACACACACACACACACAAAATGAAGATCCTCTAACACAGGCCAGATGTCTCCTGGAACGGTGTTGGAGATGGAAATTTATCCTCTTCATTTTCGTGAGTAAATACTTTTCACCGGTTGAAAGGTAACTAGAAACAGACGGTTCGAGTAGAAGGAGAGAAACTCTGACATTTTCCTGTTATTTTTCAGGTGCTGACTTCATAAGAATATAAGAAAACACAAAAAGAAAGGAATCACTTTCTCACCTGCTCAATACTCATGATAAAAGAATGAGCCGTCAAGTAAACCGAGGCCACCATGATTGCTCATATTACCACCAAAGGCTCTGCTCACATAACACTCCTCTTATTTTTTCAGAATTTACAAGCATTTTGACACGTCCAGTCCTGTGGACGTGAACTAAACAGCATAATGGTTGCTACATTTAGATGCACTAAATATATATTAGTTTTATTTTCTCATTACATGAAGGGCTTTAAATAATCATTTTGCATTATTAGCACTTGTGCCGTGTGCATTTGAATTTAATCTATATTGATTATGATAACTTTGCACTTGCCAGGGTAATGCACACAACACACATAATGACGCCCAATAGAATAAAAAGACATGTAGTCAAACAGTCTAACCATGTTATCTAAGACACTTTAGTTGCACCCTCTATCTGATTTCCTTTGTGGCAGCTATAACATTTCTCTTTAGCCTGTGCAGACCTGGGACAAACAGAACTGTGTCCACAAACTATGAACCAATGAGTCACCACACGTTTGATCACAAAAACAGCATCATATGGCAGGATGCAGGACACTAGCTGCTTGGTGACAAATTGTTCTCAGTATGAGAAATATATAATACTTCCTCAGTTTTATAAATTTTTTGAGTTGAGACTGATAAACATAGAATTCCTT
This sequence comes from Channa argus, assembly GCF_033026475.1. Lineage (NCBI taxonomy): Eukaryota > Metazoa > Chordata > Actinopteri > Anabantiformes > Channidae > Channa > Channa argus. Next base: position 15,818,712 of record NC_090197.1, read on the forward strand.
AAAATGTTAAGATTATAATTTTTTAAACAGGGCAATTTAGAATCACCAATTAACCTGTGGGAGGAAACCCAAGCAAGCTCTGGGAGAACATGCAAACTCCACACAGAATTTCCACTGCTGGTCGATGACGCGAAAAGTGAGGAAGCAGCACTGTAATGACAATCATATTGGTAAAAATGGGAAGGATGGCCAAATGTAAATTTAATACCTGTCAAAGGGGCCGTTTTGAGAAATACGCTGTAAAAAATGAGATTGGTGAGATCATCAAATTTGAATTTTGAATAAATAATTGTATTTTGCTCTCTTTGCTTAAATACAATTGTTCTATTATATTGAGTAGATGTAAAGCAAGAAAAAACAAAGGCACAAAACTTTAATGAATATAACTCAATAGACAATTATTAGTTTTCAACTTCTACTTCTGCCTGATTATCGTAACATGGACATTGTAAATTTAAGTTTTCCAGAAACACCTACAATTGTAAGTTGTTTTACTGTTACTAAACCTCATTTTAATTTTTGTTTACTCAGTATGTCTTATCGTCTCATTTAAAACATTTTACTGAAACGTGTATCACTTAAAATCTACTAAGTTATGTGTCACTTTGTTGCCACAATTCTTTAAAGTAAATAATGATCAGATTTGAGCATGTACATGCAGTAACTCATGGTGAGGGGATTGTAGAAAGGAACATCCCAGAACAGCCTCCGGGTCCCACACAGTACAGGAAGAAAGTTATTGTATTGTATACTGTATTTGGGATTAATCTGTCCAGATGTACCCCCTGTATCCTGTCCAGCCCAAACAAATCCTCTCACGGGGAGAGCAGGATACTCAGAGTCAGTCAGGATGTTTCATTTTGACTCAGTGTCCCTCTCTGTCTTCTTTTTTTCTCATGCATGCATTGTCTTTTCCTTCCTGCACCCCCCCACCGCCCCCTTCTGTTGGCTCAATGTGTATAGGGAATTCAGCAAACCGTTATGCTCAGGGGGATGTTTACATCACTTGATGATTGATGGGACGTAATGAAACAATCTAATATGGAGTGAGCAGAGCAGCCATAGCTCACGCTCACAGAGTCAGGGACATGTTGTATACTTTTATATTATTAAGGAGACAGTACAGGGATTTAAGTAATGGCTGAATTCATTCAAGGTGAAGTAAGATACTAAGTGTGTGCAGACATCACCTGCAAAATATCCAGAAACGTTTGTGCCAGATTGTTCAACTGGCTGTAAAGCTGAGGCTACGCTGTAGGTCTGACAGCTGATTTAAAGCTCTAGAAAAACTGAGGATAACACACAATTATCATTGGTCATGTCTTCACTGAACAAACTCATTAACATTCATAGCGCTGTTGGGAAAATAGTAATTAATCATGGGTCAAAACTCCTTTGGCAGTAACAACCTTTTCCACTAACTACAGATCAGACCTGCACAATGTTCGGGAGGAATTTTGGACAATTTATCTTTACAGAACTGCTTCAGCTCAGACATATTTGTCTGGTGTGAACAGCTCTCTGAGTTCATTCCAAAGGTTCTCTGTTGAATTAAAGTCTGGGCTCTGACTGGGCTGGGCCAAAGGACACATTTTCTTTGTTTGAAGTCATTCTGTACTTGCTTCACTTTGATGTGTAGTAGCGTCATCCAGCCTCATGTGAGTTTAACCTGGTTGTCAGCCCCTGACATCGTCCCCAAAGATACCTTGATAAACACCTTACTTTGCCCCTGGAATTATGTTTTCATGTTTGTGTGCAGTGCACAGATTTAATTTTTATGTAGCTCTTTTTTTTGTAGTTTTTTTTTATTATTTAACCCTAGTTTCACTATTCAACAAAACCTTTTTGTAAAGGGAGCAGCGACATCCATGCACCGTAATGTGTTTGGTGGACTTATGAACAGAGATGATTCAGTTGGACCTGTAGGTGGTACCCTGGGCTTCTCTTGTTTATCTCATTAAGCATTTGAAGGGAGAGAGCCTACAGCACCTAATTGTCTCCATTAGTAAAACTGCAGTAAAACTCAATTTAAACAAACTGTCCTACAGACAGTTTGTTTAAATGTGGACTTCACATTCATTCAAATCAACAATTCTTCAAGGTAAGTTCACTGAAATCTCTTTGTGTGATGTGCTGAATTCCATATTTACAAACTCATGAGTATTATTCAAGGGGTTCACGTACTGTTTCAACCTGTACTGTGAATGTTTAGATAATAATTTGACTGTTATTGCTAAATTCTTGTTTTTTTCATAATTATAATAAAATAAAAATAAATGTAAATATAAAAACAACTTACATTTCCTTGACAATGTATATGCAGAACAATTTAGAGTTACCCGTACCCGATAGTATGTCCTAATACAACATTGTAGTACACTTGCAAATAGTTTGTCTAGAAAGGCCTGAAGATACATTTTTTTTTTGTCCTTTCGTTTTATACTGTGAGTTCAGGGTCGCCACAGCAGATCATTGTCCACATGTTGATTTGACAGTTTTTACACCGGATGCCCTTCCTGATGCAACCCTCCCCAGTTTGTACCGGGCTTGGACCGGCACTGTTCAGCTGGGCAGGGGAATGGGCTGTTGGGGGTTCAGTGTCTTGCCCAGAGACACTTCGACGTAAAGGGGACCAGAGACCAAACCACTGACCCTGCGGTCTGTAGATGACTGCTTTACCTACTGAGCTACAGCCGCCCCCGAAAGGCCTGAAAATACTGATTGACTTTAATGTTTCTTGATTTTTTTCACATTTAACACAAACATTTCATCATCCATTGAAAAAAGGATAAGGTTTAACTTTGAGATTAGTGTGGAAATAAAATAGAACGTTATGACATGGTAGGTATAAAATGGCTTAATATTTCAAATAAAATTTTGTTACATTTATAAGTCATATAAAATATAATAACATAATTACACTTTTCCATATTTTCATTCTTCCTTCTGTTCCTTCTGAGACCCAGTTCATAGTTTCTGCTACTACTTGAAAACATATGCAAATCTAAAAATCAGACATTTCTACATGTTTTGATGTATGTCATTGTATTTGGTGCGGAGTGGCCAGGTATTGTGAGTGCATATATTTTTTTCCAAAGTCATGTAGATTACACTGGGTTGACAACTGATCTGAATTAACTATCCATCTTTTGGTATTTTATCATTCCCACCTTCCATGTGGCTTAGAAACAAATTCTGCTGTTTACTGAGAGAGTGCAGTGGTAGAATTGGTGACTGGGCAGCAAAGGCTTATCAACTTTGTGATATATGTTGGTGGACTAGCATTTTTTTTTTTCAGATTAATTTCATAACAGATGTTTCCAATTTGCTATCTTAAAAAAAAGTGGTCAAAATAAATCAGTACCTCTATTGTACCGGGAAGTAATTTACTGTACTTCCTTGGCACTCTGTAAACTTAAATGCATCCTTTCACTTCCTCAGTAAACACGGTGTCATTGGAGGTCCAATGTTCCTATAACAAATGTTTTGCAATAACAGACTATAAACACACCAAAAAGAGCTTCTGTAAATACACTTAATATTTAATGGAACAAAAACAAACCAGACAAATGCAGTTTACACAAATACAGCAGTGATTATGGTAAGAAGAGGCAGACTAATGATGCCAGTGTGCACTCTGAAGTCCTGTGGCTCCTGCAGTAGTAACTCAGCTCTTGGTGAGCTCAAAAAATCGTTTGTTTAATGTGGCACACCAGCTCTTTAGGATCAGTGTCCCTGTCCATCTCTTCCGTTGTTTACGAGACAGCGTTCCATGCCTAATAAAGGCTCGCCATGTTAGAAAAACATCTGTATTAGTACATTTGTCAAGATATCTGAAAGTGCAGGTGAAATGTGTAATTCATAGATGAGCATACTTTCCAGTGCACATACTTCTTTCCAGACACACACACACTATTTATTGTCCAAGACTCAGTGTCTGAGCTAGAAAAAAGTTTTTTCTGTACGCTGCATAGCAGATGCTTTCATTGCTGAAATAGATGTATTTACAACCTGTTCAAAATATCCATTTAGATATGCAGGAAAATTATTCAGAAAAGTTTTGAGATACCGATTTGTTTGAACTAAAAGCCAAAGGAATAATTTCTTGTCAGTGTAATGAAGCCTCAGAAAACCAAACGCTCCTTACTCTCAGATAATGAATATAATTTTCAGTGATTTTGAAGTTGGAAAGTAAATGGCTTTTGCTTTGAAGTAACCATCCACACACAGTCGCCTTGTGATGTGCTATGATGATTCAGACACGAATGTTTTCACAGACGCTGTAACATGAATATGAATGAAAGAAAAACGGCCTGTTTCGACCTGAGCATGCTTATTAAGGAGAAGAATTCCAGCGCTCCCCCACATTGTGTGTGGTCTGGGGCATTAATCAAACAAACAAAAAAAAAAAGAACATTTTTACATTTCAAATTTGCTGCATTTCAAAAGCCCCACTGTCTGTGGGTGATGCCTTGTATAGGGCTGGCAGACAAAAGATTGCACAGGGTGAAATGACTCAAGTGACAAACGGTGGTCAGGAATTCGCTCAGTTCGGAAACCCATCATTACTGGAAATATGAGAGGATCAGAGCTTCACTACAGCCAATTAAAATGTGAGCTTGGATTTCTGTGTTGGAACGGATTAAAGATGACACATATTTTGGATCATATGTTGAAAAATAATTTTAAATGTGTGTGACACTCAGCTGAGATGAGCTGCTTGAAAACTATTAGCATGTCATGGAAGTACAGTGAATGCCATTTATGAAAGGCCAAGAAAACTGCACAATGCAAGCAGTCAGAAACACCCATATACATGAAAAGATTTAAAGCCACCCACATCTTCAGTGCACTGTTAGAAAACATATCACCGAACAATAATGGGTTTGTGCTGTTTTATTTTACACAATACTTAAGATGAATTATAGCGGCATTGGCGTGTGCAAAAGAAAAGGAATTCATTTCCCAGTTTAGTGTTACTGAAAGACTGTGTGGATGAAAGACATAAACCAGCTCAAAATTGTGTTTTTCCTCATAACAAACAGTAGGTTTTATGTTGTCCAGAACTGGCAGGAAACATTTCAGTGGTCTGGGTTTCAAATCAAGATTCTAAAATTACTAAATTACCACTATCGCTCATTGCTGGAGTAATTCTCCCCTGAATCCTCCCATATTTGTCACCACAGGGCAGTAATTAGGGAAATGTGACGATTCAACAGGACATCAGACAGCACCAGACTGGTAGGAAGAGAACCACTGACCAGATGACTGACTTACATCCTGATTATGGGAGGAGCAGACATCCGCATGTCACCGCCCGCTTAGGGAAGTGATCTGACAGAATGACATATGCCTAGTGACTGTAGCAATCTTGGTACCTGGCACTGGCTGGTGTTTGTGTAGACAGTAAACACAGGATTCCCATTGGCAAAGGTAATAATAGTTACGATGGCTCATGGGAAATTTTTCACAGCTTGAAACAGACCTGAATTCAGTGTGAAGTTTTTACAACAGGAGTGGAAATTGAAAAAGTGATCTGAAATCTGAATCTGTTTGGTGTTCCCCCAACGCACACACACAAGCACCTCCTCCCGTTAGCTTTCTGGTAAAATCCCTCCTGCTGAAGCCTTGTCAGTAAACACAGATTTACCAGGAAGGCTGATAGGATATTACCCCTTTCTGAGTGCACACAAACACACATGAATACACAAATGTTCATGCATAGCTCAGTGTTGACTCCAGTGCTGACAGGGTTACCTTGTTACTGAGGCATCTGTTTCATTAGCCTTCGTATTTGTCTTTCGACACAGGTGTTCCACTTTCCTGTTTGCTGTGGCTGAGTCAGGTTTAACTGCAGGTAAAGTAAATCTAACCCAGCGTGGCCGTATCATGTAAGTATATTGAGCAATAATCAAAATACAGCAAACTGACCATTACATTTGTTCCACAGTTTATATTTTACCTTAGAGTTTCACCTTTTCATTGTGACCATCTCCAAAGCTCAAGGCTTACCCTCGACACTCTATGGCTCCCAGAGGTTATGGTAAAGCAGGAATGGGAGCAGACTTATCGGCTCTCACAAGTAGAACCACCACTTATTTAGCAAGGCATTTGTGCAAGCCAGATGACCTTTTTAAATATCCACCAGTAGCCTGTCACAGTAAGACTGTAATGAAAACACAATTAAAAAGGTTCTGTGCATGTTTCTGTGCAGTGAGGTGTTTTTGAGAGGAGTGCCACAACTGTTTGTGACCTTTATCAATGTATTGCTCAACATCAAATGAAACAGAAAATTGTGCAAGACCTGCAGATTAAAAGCGTATGACATTGGTGGAAAATGAAAAAGGAAAAACATGCGAAAAAACCTTTGCATAGCACAACCCCCCCACCCCCCCCACCCCTTTCCTCTTTCTTAGAATGTTGCTATTTGCTTTGGGCAAATGGGCTGCAGTTGCACAACAGTGCAACCACCAGTGCTTCAAAACACACATACACGCACAAACGTACACACACACACACACATACAAAGTGCAGTAAACACTGTTGGCTGAGGCAATTTGCTGCATCACACAATTGTTGTTCCATTCAGTTTAATTTAACAGACTTCCATCGCTTTGTTTTACTGTAGTGAGCAATGTCTCAAGCTTTTATTGAACTGCAACATGAGAGGTTTCATAAGAAGCATCAACTTAATGACCTAGAGAGTTTGTGAAACTGTATTTTAGTTTCCAAAGTGTTACGTGTCCAAGCCTATCTTTGTTTGTATCTTACATCACAGGAGCCTCCTATGATAGAGAAAACCGCCTTTAGCTCGTGATTCATCCTGAGATACACATTTGTGAAAATCTGGTCTGTATTAGCTCCATTGGGTGAACCTTCTTAAATCCAGTAGCCTGATAATGGGTGGTCTTCTGTTTCATATTTCATGCTCAGGCTTTAGAATTATGGAGACATTCTTAGTTGCTGCTTTGGGAAAAAACACAGCCCTTATGATCCAGTGTGGATTACTAAGCAAAAAATTAGAAAAAAAAAGTTTCTTTTACAGCGGCTTTGGGAAAGTCCAGACTCAGGTCATAAAACCTACTATGTCCATGTAGTCTAGAATTAATATAAGGGCTTTAATCATGGTAGATATAAATTTAGCTGTAAGGTCATTGCACCATTCTATGAGCAACCCGGAATACAGAAATAGAAATTAATTTTACTGGAAGTCCCCTGCAGATAGTTCTTCCTAGTATTTGGTGTTCAGAAAGTGACTCTCACATTTACACTTACACCATTGTGTGGACTTTATTTCTTCCTCATGTTTTTACAGTCCAACAAAAAGAGGAATCCCTGAATTCAATCTGTATATCTTAAAAAGATAAAAGAAAAAGTCAGACTATCTGTGTTGTCTAGAGATTTTAAGCTCACTCCCATATCCATCCATTTACTGTTTATGCACAGCCCTGTCCTTGGTAAGAGCAGTCATTTCCCACCCCAGGGCTTTGTCATATGTGAGTGTTGGCTCAGTCCCTCATGTGAAAGTCAGCCCTGATGGGACATGTGAGCCCTTGATTGTCACCCCTGGGGTTCGGAACCAGGGCCAATGGACTTTAAACCAGCATGCATGACACGCATCAGGAGACAGTGACTGAAGTACAAAGAACACTTAGTAGAAGTTTCCCAGTTTGAAACTGTATACTGTATAGGCTGACTGGATTTTGGCAAAAGTCATGGTAAAACACTGTGGTTACCAGAATATAAAAATACCGCAGTTTATGTACGGAATTCCCCGCAAAATGCAACAGAGGGAAACATTTTACATTTTTGGGTCATTCTGCATATGTGTGTATAATGTAAAGTTATGGTCAGGAGATTGTTAGCTTAGCATAAAGATGTGAAACAGGGGGGAGGCTAGGCCTGAATTTTGTCACAGTCCAAAGCAAAATCCACAGAACATTGCTAAAATTCTTTAAATAACATGTATCATTTGCTACATATTTGTTTTTAATATGGTGACAGCTGGATTTTTTTGCGCATTGACAAACTATTTCCTAGTTTGTAGTTTTCGCTGTAGTTTTTATCTTACCTTAAATTAAATAATTCATTATTAAACTTTATTTTTTATGATTTTATGCACACAGAAAAGTTTGGTTTAGGATAACGGGTAAAGTAGCAGCCAATTATGAAGCAATCACTAGGAATTGTATGTTTGTACATGATAAATATGAACTGTACTGTCAGTGCACACACAGCACAGTAATCACTTAACACTAATCATGTCCCTAGAGTTTGGAATCAAATTCATTTCAAAGAGTAAACGTCAGCTTTGTTAAATCCTCACATGATCTTATTGACCTGGTTCGCTTCCACTTCCTGTGCTTCTTTCATTCCCGTTAGCCCATGTACAGACAAATCATTGTGGGGAAGCGACTGTATAAATGGTGGTTAACATGTTAACGTGTTTGATGAGACGGCCAGGGCTGCCCGCTGACGGAGATGAGCCAGGGAAAAGGGTTGTGCAATCAATGGGCTCGGTTAATTACAATAGATCAAACACAAGCTCCATGGCAACCTCTGCCACATTTTCCAAAACAAAGGCCTGCGAGGCATTCAGCATGCGCGGCTGTGACATGGTGTTACGCATGGCTGACACAGGGACGATTAGCAGCGGCACAGTGTTTATTTCTAGTGGTAGATGCATAGTGGTTGCATACTATCATTTTCAAGGCGGCTGTCAGCGTAGAGGCTGTGCTATAAAACCCAAACCTGTCATAAATAACAAAAAGCAGTCCACTGTACTGAACAGAGTAGCCTAAAATAAAATATGAGAATATACCTTTATTTTCTCACATACACCAAACAGCCTGACTCAAGGGATAACAAAGCTGGACTGTTGCACTCTTGCTAAACAACTTTCACTATAAACTGCAGTACTTCAACAACTATAGGTTAGATTTTGTCTAGTTTGCCCAGACATTCACGGGCCCACATGAAAGATTACATCGGGTTACAATGAAAAATGTTTTCGATTGAAATTAATGATTTCATAGATGATGAATCCCAGTGGCCTTGGTAAACCTCCATTTCATAATTGCCACCATGAGGTTGTCATTTGTGTAAAATGAATAAACTACTGAAGAGACTTTATGATCATTTGCTAAAGATTCTCATGTTCCTCTGTCAGGATAACTTGCTGATTCCTTTAGTTCTGCGATTTGATCCAGGGCCTTCATCAGGTCGACATAAAATACCTGATACTGATAAAATACCTTTAAAATAATTTACCAACACATGCACCAACCAGCCATAGTATTAAACCATGTAATGTTTCAGTGCAAGCTGCAATGTTCTCAGTGCTCTGACACCTGAGCATGGTCGTGTCCACAACAACATTTAAGCCACCAGTTGGATTGAATGGCATGTGTACAGAGTACTCTGTGTGCATGTTTGCATGCTAACATGGTTTCATTAGATAGTGAGTGTGCTGAAAAAATCGTATTGCTAAACATATTTTTTGACATTTTGACATATTTTTTTAATTATTTGTCATTATTTGTCATTTTTGCATGTTAGCATGTGTTAACATTTGCCCCGGATCACACCGCTGCTGCTACTGGGGCTAAAAGCTTAATGATTATTTAAATCCATATTAGCAGAATTCAATATTCAAAAAGCAAAGATGAGATATGTGTCTCTGTGTGCGCGTGCGTGTGTGTTTGTGTGTTTACCGCCTGCAGGATAGAGTTGTTTGTATGATGATATTCTTGTATCATTTGTAGTGAATAATTAAAAAAAAGAAAAGGAAGTTTAAAAATTGTGTATTGAATCCCATCACAATATTAATAAACTATAAATCTGAATTCCACTATTTTCCTTCACTGTTCAGTCTCAGTAGCCACACATAACCACAGTGTAATTGCATTAAATAATCTGAACATCTCACAATTTAGAATTTTGCTTTGAAAAACATTAAAGCCCAGTGTGGTTTCTCAGATGAATAATGTTTTTAAAATCTTTGTATAAGCATATGTTTTAGTTCTGTTTATATTAATAATTGAACACAACAGAGTTCGTACACTTTTAAGTGACGTCTTCACAACCACATGGTTTTTTTTTTGGCTACACATCTGCTGGTGCACTTGCTTTTCATCTCAAACTTCCTCGGAACGCTATGGAAGTTATTTGTGTGTTCTCAGAGAGACAGAGAGTCGTGACAGAGATGGACTGGTCATGCTGTCCGTCTATCAGATAGCAGCAGGCATCGTTAACAGGCCACCAGTGATGGAGTCTGTCTGCTTCAGACACCAGATCTGTTCTAGTAAACTTACTCATGTTGGCTCTCACATCCAAACCGTGAGCCAGTCTCAAGAACAAATGCTAAGTACAAATAAAACTCTGAGATTCATACCCTCATAACTCAGTCACTCTTTCTCTCTCTCTCTCTCTCTGACCCCACTTTGCCCTTGTTTATTTATTCCTTCCTCTCATTCTGTTTTCTCAGCCCATTTCCCTAAACCCCCCACCCCCTCTTCTTCTTGTCTCTACTCGCTCTTGTCACAAATCAGTGTCAAATTCCCCAGTGTGCTTATTGTGTTTGTTTCTAATGCATTACCTTCCAAATCACAAGTGTCCTATTCTTGGATGCCTCCTGTCAGTTCTCATTCATATGTAAGCGGGCAGCTCTCCGACAGTTAAGTAGACCTCCATCGGTGTGTGTGTGTGTGTGTGTGTGTCAAGGCAGGTCAGTCATGAGAGCGGAGGGCCTGCATTCCTCTGTGCAGTACTAAATCCTCATGGGATAGACCTCATTAGTGGACTAGCTGTTCCCAGGCTGTCTCATAGCCACTGCTAAACTGTGTGTGTGTGTGTGTGAAAAGATGAAAGCATTTGTTTATACGTCCACACATTTTATGTCCATGTCTTCCTGTGACTGTTTGTGAAAGTCTCTCTGTCTGTGTTCTTCTCTGTCATTTCGTGATGCTCCTGTTGTAGTATGCTCTGTGTAGTTTCACAAGACAGGTTAGACTGCTGTACGTGGCTTCCTGCCTGTGTTTTGACATGTTGTGTGACACTCAGTGAGGAAGCATGGGGAGGTTAGTAAAGTTTACAGGGGGATGAGATCTGCCCAAAGGACCAACTTTTGCTAATGGCTTCTTCTCAACTTTGAGAAAAATCAGAAATGATGCACACACTCTCTCTTTTCTCCACGCTTCTGTGTGTTCCTGAGAGACACTTAACACATCACTCAGTGACGCAGTGGTTCGAGACATAGATTTGACCCCCTGCTTCTCATGTTACATTCTGTCTTTGGTTTCATTTTATTTTCCAGCCAGAGGAGAGTGAGAAGGGAGAGGGTGGGTGTGGTGTAAGGAACTGTATATAACTTTTAAAAGAAACACTCTGTTCTGATTTTTTTAAAAGTGGAAGAAGAATGCATTTCTTTCCACTTCACACGACCCAGTGTGCATGTTTGGCCAGTTCACACATTTTTGTGAGTTATAATTTACCTAGGACGTCAAGACTGTAGCAGCCTTTGCCTTCTGTGCAATTTTACTGATATTGTAACACGAGAACTAAGTGCTTAGAGATGTGATTTTTTTATATTGTTGTTGATGTTAACAAATCCTATAAAAACTCAAACCAGCAGTGAATTGCGTCTACTCACTGTAACGTCGCTGACCCAGAATCAGATTTTGGCTTGTTTTTCTGCGCCGCAGACCTCCAGTGTTGTCCGAAAACTAAGATAAATATAAACTAAATATAAAAACTCTACATGACACAGGAACTTGGGAAACAACTGACTCACAGATGCTGTGGGCACCAGAAAAAACAACCAGCTTGCTGTGTAATAAGTCTTGTCCCAAAGTCTATTTTGATGTACCGCTTGAAGATTAGCATTGAACTTCCTGAAAGAAGTCAGAAGGAGAAAGTTTTTAAAATTTAACAAATGTATTACTTTTTGAAATTAAACACACTGTGAACTATAAAAATAAAAAAGGCACCGATTCTTATTATTATTATTTTATAAAGGACTTTTTTCAAGCCATTGTTTTTATTTATTCTTCAAATGATCTTACGGTGGACTTCTTATTAAGGTGATATTATATCATTAACTTGTGGGGATTGTTTTATCACTAGTGTTTTTGAGAGCTCCAAAGGCTCTCTGCTGGATTCAATCACATTTTACAGTCTGAAATTGATTTATACAAGAAAGAGTAAACAAGAAAACAAGCTGAGGCTCATTCTTACATTAAAGGTAAAAACATGTCAATAGTGAAGGTTCATGCTACAGACAAATAAGCTACTATAACAAAAAAAGTTTAAATAATACATTTACGCGTATCTCTGCAAGCACAGTATTCTTTATTTTTCGTTCATGCCTCAGTCTGGGCTCCTAATATGAAAGCAAGATGAACAATAAAACAGAATAGTCACCATGTGTTCTGCCGGTCTGTTTGTCTTTCCTTTTCACATTTCTGGTTTTGACTCAAATGAAGATCTGTTACTGAGTGGGCAACAAGCACCAGGTGGCTGCAATCATCTACTCTTTAATAAATGCACATTTTTAAACAAGTGTAAAGGACAGAGCAGGTGGCGAGGCAGAGTTTAAGTTGTTCTTCTAAGCATTAATAAACAACAGTGAGGGTAAATCCCAGTGTCTTTCATTTAACAGTAAAACAGCTTACACAACATCAACCTAAACTAATCGGTGGCCAAGGTTCAGCAATTGTTAATGGAGTTAAAGTTCATAAAAATAGTTTGTTATTATAATGGACTGAAGCAGAGATAAGGCTGATGGGCTGCAGGTTATGGTTGACATGGGGGCAATGTTGTACTAGGAAGTGGTTGGCCAGCAGTAAACACACTTGCAGCTCACCTGGCAGGAACCTGAAGTTGGCCAAAACACAAACAAGCATATAATGACCCGCTGATACCAGACTGCTAGTCGATGAAACGCATGAGAAAAACAAGGCACACACAGACATGTAAACACGTTCAGAGCTACACCTTTGTGTAGCTTGCATCACCTAGTTTTCAAATAGCAAAAAGAGTAAAACTAAGTTTTTTTTCTTAAGGACCATTTCTACCAGCTGAATATACATAAAATAATACAGTGATGGGAGAGAGTGAGTATCTTAATCCTTTTGCCATTTCAAAATTAAGGGGATGCAAACTTTTGCACCTAACTGTACACGCCAAGGGGGATGTGACAGTAAGATCCTGTGAAGGCCCCAGCCAATTCCTCCCTCACTGATCACAACACTGCTCCGTCCGATAAGCTTCTTACACAATATGCTCACACACAGACACATCACCACACACTCTTTCCGTCTTTTTTTCCCATAAGATCTTTCACATGACCTGTGGGATCCTGCATACTTTATGGAAGTAAAAAAAAAAAAAAAAATACACATTTCCATGCAAGACTGGCCTTTTTCTGGGACTTATTTTTTCTTTGGAATATATAACCATACATCAGAATTGCTCTGAAGAGAACACACACCCATGTACACACCATGTGTCTCACTTCCCTCTTAATCTTAAACAGTGATTTATGCTGAGTGGGGATATCCAAGTGACACGACTATCATGCTTTAGAAAGTACAAAAAGAAGTCACTTTCTGCTTCATCACTGTCACAAGATATACTGTGACAGAGCACAGGGGCACAATGTTGACACATACAAATACAATCACAAATTGACTTCATTGTATGCTTGGTATAAGACAGGCATCCTGTGATTTATGTAAGCACCCACGATCAGGAATGTGGGACAAATACTGTACAATAACTGTGATGACTTACCGCCTTTGACATGAGTTATGATGCCTTTCATTTTGGTCCATATATCAAAGGAACAGGAGGATGAGAAGTTACTTGGCAAGACATACAGGTGCTGTGCAAGGTCTCAAAATCATGAAATCACCACGGTCCTGCTTTGTCAGTGTTTTTTTTTATTTTTTAAATGTGATTACTTTTTCTAATCTTTTACAGATTTTTAATATGAATAGATTTTGTTCCTTTGCCCCAGGAGGTCATTTCTGTTGATTTGTTTAATTTTGTTTGAATACCTTATCTTATTCATATACATTTGACTGAGTGTATGTAAAATATTACACTTACAGTTTTTTTCAATTGCTAAACGACAGTAAGCACAACTGGAGCTACATGTGCAAAACTCTAACTTACAGTCTGCACTACCAACAGTCACCTGAGCTAAACAGTTCACATCACCTGCAAAACTCATTCCAAGCAACACAGCTCTTAGCACATGACTCAAAACAGGCTCAGTGCAGCCAAACACTATGCAAAACCCTCACTGAGGTAACACACACTGTCAGTCAGAACACACTGAGAGTTAAAAAAAAAAACTTTTTTAGCAGTTTGCTTCAATAGCCTGTAGTTTTTTGCCTTTCGGCTTACCCCGTGAGTTCAGGGTTGCCACAGAGGATCATTGTCCGCATGTTGATTTGGCACAGTTTACTACGCCGGATGCCCTTCCTGACACAACCCTCCCCAATTTTTACCGGGCTTGGACCAGCACTGCACAGCTGGAGAGGGGAATGGGCTGTTAGGGGTTCAGTGTCTTGCCCAGGGACAGTTTGACATATAGCCAGGGCCGGGGATCAAACCACTGACCCTATGGTCCGTGGATGACTGCCTTTACCAACTGAGCTATCAATAGTCTGTAGTAATTACAGTAATGAGAAAAAAGGTAGAAACTAAAATAGTTGAGGGGCTAATCCTGCCTCTCTCTAGCATCAGGCCACAGGTTTCCAAAATTAGTCTTTCTAAACTCTATCTATATATATGTGTGTGTGTGTGTGTTCACTAACAAGTCTAAAACAAGACACCTGCTTAGCCTTTCAGCTGAAATTGCAATGAGCAGTGTTTGAAAGGCACAAGGCTGAAATCTATTCTGTTTTGAATGTGTGGTTCACAGTTTTGACAGCAGTGTGTTAGCATTTGAACAAAGTGCTGTAAATCCACAGTGTTGTGCAGGTTGTGGTTAAAGTCATGGGATAAGTGTGTAGAGTTTTAAAAACTGTGTTCAAGCAATGAAAAATGAACTAGAGTTTGGTTCACATGAACTGCTGCTGTGCAGACTGTAGTTTGAGTTTTGCACATGTGACTCCAGTTGTGCCCACTGTCGTTTAGCAATCGAAAAAAAAACTGTAATATGTGCTTGTGTGGTGTTTTTATGAATCTCCTATTTCAGGAGGATTTTGTTAAAGTTTAGAGACCAAACTGACATATTACAGATATATATTTCCGTACTAGTATTTTCAGTCACAGAAACTGCTTATTATAAACCCCAGTACATAAACAGTATTCTTTAATTTTATTATTCTCATTTTGAATTTTGCAGAAGTAGCTCACCAATTATCCTCCTGATGAAGGTATCGACATTGTGCTAGCTTGGCATTTAGAAATAACCTGGGTGTGCCAACTGAACTCTCTCTTTTACCTATGGTATAATTAGTACCAAATTACTGAATATGTTTATTTTCCAGAAACATCTAAGGATATTATTCGAAAATGGACTGGAATTAATGGACTCTAAAATAAAGAGTTACCTATTATTGCTAAAGTTTTTAATGGTTGTCCTGGCAATAAAGGAATGTTTTGCATGCAAGTTGAGCAGATTCTGAACCTGAATCGTGCAGGTAATAGCTTTGCAGCTGTATATATTACTTGTTCTACTTCCGAGGAAACATTGCTCTGGTAAATTAAATCACCTGGGAGCTATTGTGCAGATCTTTTTTCTGAACATTTCACATGCTTAGCACATATGCTTTTATGGAAAGGAGACACACTTTTGCTCACACACGAGTGTAACCGTGCTTGCTGATGTGAAATCCAGGGAATGTGAAAGGGTTCAGAGTTCTTAGAACACACAGCAGGTCTCAGAGGAACGTGTGTGCGTGTGTGTGTGTGAGAGTGTGAGACACACACACACACATACACACGCCATGGCAGCGGTGTCAGTGAGTCAGTGTGTGAGTCACACTCCGGCTATGCTGCCTCTTGATTTTATAACAGCCGCCAGCACGGCACTGTATTTAATATTCCAAACAACTGCACTGTATGACTCTATGGAACAAATGCACATATATTCACATATGAATATACTTTATATCCATAGACATAATGTCTTCTGTAGCCAAATGTGGCTTAATAAATACGAATAGAGGATTTATTTGATAAATAACATGCGCTTATGCTTTTTCATGCAAACACACACACACACACAAACAGATTCACATTTGCCATTGAAAATTACTGCAGATGAGTCAGAAGGGGAGAAGAGGGAATCCTTACTTCTTTGTGTGCCACTTCTATGCGAAGAGCCAATCTCCATCACACAAACTGCCTTTATTTGATTAACCTATGCGTCAATGTCCTACACATTTTAACAGGAGAAGCTTTGCAGCTAAAAGGAGGAGCAAAATATGAAATCTCGTGTATGTACAATTCACATAATCTTAAATTTGTGCCAGCCTCCGAGTTGGAACACTGAATCAACATCCATTTCACAGTGTTATAGTGATAAAGCTCTCATTAACACAGATGCGGTGGACACCGTGTATTGATCTACTATTAACTATTAACCCAACTATTTTGGAAACCTTGCACATCTCAGTCAGTTTTGTTTGCAAACACAAAGATGAGTCAGTCTTAAAATCAAGTTGATGCAGATGCAGAAAATACCTTACATACTGTATCTGGAGGTTTTTGTCTTGCAGTTCAAAGCTCTGTGTTGTGGCTTTCAAAACGCCACCATTCTGCTTTTCTAGAGAGGTAGCCGATAAGAGGCCAAACATACACACACTGCAGCTACCCACAGGTAGAAAAGAACATAATGTCTCCATACCACTGTTTCTCAAATGAAAGAGTCCAGGTAAGAAAAATACCACCCTCTGATGGTAGATTAGGGGAGCTGTAGCACAGGGACTCAACAAAGGTTTCTCTAATGCTCTATCTCAGATAAATGAAGGTGACAGCACTTGTATTCATTGGTGAGTTTGGAAGGCATTTGCAAAACAGTATTTGAAGAAAAACTATTTAAGTTTGATGTTGAAAGAAGAAAAGCCTGTGGCACACTAAAAGGCATCTGACAACGTAAGATCAGTGGCATATGCCTCAGGGGAAAACATGCTGCAAATGAAAGTGGTTGCATGAGGGTGAAATGTGCCGTGGGTGTTGGATTTGACAGGAGTGGCAATGAGTCAGAGTCAATGATAAGCACCCGGGGTTATGACCGACCTCTCTCATCTGTCCCTCTTTTCCCCACTACTCCTGTTTTCTCACATCTGGTTTCCTGCATGGTTATACCTGTTTGTTTTTAAGCTTTTGTTTTCAACGGTCGATGAGTCATAACCACCTCTTGACTCCTTTGTAACTTAACTCTTGGCTAACATGAACATTGGTCTTTCTTTTCATTGGCTGCTTCTTTTCGATTCTTTCAGACCCTTTTCCCTCACTGGTCACTATCCTTTCTTCTTTTCTGTGATCAGGGAGTGGAGACTTTAGGTACTGTACATCCATGGTTGGAAAAGTTCTCTGACTCACTGGCTCACATAAATACACACTTTATAGGTTGATGACTCATTGCAAAGCAGGTCATTCAAATCCACAATACACCAAAGTCAAACTGGTACGTGAGAGTGTAACTGTGTTTGCATACACATTAACCTTTATATGCATTTAGGTGCTGTTGTACAGAGGTCTGATGACACACTACCTACGCAGCTGTTATCTCACCAAGCCACTGAGATAACTAGTGCTGCTGTAAAGGAGGTTTCGGTAGCCCTCATGTTTTCTATATGAAAAAATGAAATTGCTGTTGCTCGTGCAATGGCTTTAATGTGTGCACGTGTCTAAGTGCGATTATACTGTTTGTTTGTCAAACAGATAAGCATTTGTGTGTGTATAAGTCCAGAGGCAGAAAAATGCTCGCCATGACATGGGCTAGGAATAACAAATGTGTTAAATGACTCATCCTAAAAACACATAGGAGCCATCAGCCAACACAGTGGCTGTGAGAGAAAGCTGTAACACACATGCACATAATTGGATTCATAAAGTGTCATATGCATATATGTAGTGTCTTATCACACACACACACTCGTATATAGATATACGTGCAGTTTGTCCCCAGCTTCATTTGTACCACTTTTGCATGTCTATGGAGATAGAGAGATGATATGATATGAGTCACTTTCAGTGGCAGTTGTCACATACCTACTGTGACTTATTCATACAATTTCTAAAATAACAATCAAACTCCCTGCTGCAAATCAACCGAGGGGCACACCATGTACTTTTATAGAACAGCAATTCATTGAATTGCTGCACAAATGACAATTTAATACACATTTTGCTTCTTTGTGTGATACAAAAATATAACTAAGACGAACATTTGGCAATTTCTGGTGGTAAAGAACAACATGGTCTCTTTCAAAGCTTCACATAACTAAACTACACCAACATTACAATACTGATTAGAGCACCTGCATGTGAAGCGGCAATGACAACTTTCCTTACAACACTGTAAAACAGTTAATACAGATTTTGTAGACAAACTCAATTTAAGAAAATTTAATTTTCATCATCTGTGTCCTCTTCATCCTCGTCATCATCCTCCTCTTCAGAATTATCTTCCTCTTCATCGTCCTCTTCCTCCTCCTCTCTGCTTGTCTGCCTGTTACAAGCTCTTTGTTGCTGTGACAACAAATGAACAGTTACTATGCAGCTAAAACACTTAACAGCCAGTCATTGAGAACAATTGGGGCTTCCGCAGAATTTGTTTCATTCTGAACATTTCTTTTCTCTACAGGGTTATGGTTGGGAGAAGAGACAATACAGAAACAAAGGTGAACACACCCCAAGGTGCAAAGACACAAACCTTCGCAGATTACATGCGTAAATATTTCGAGCATGTTACTATATATATAAATGTGTTTCTTTTATCTATAATCTAAGAACGGAACTTTCTATATGTGCAGTGTAATAATTTGCTTTTGTTAGCAACATTCCTCTGTAATTTTATCCACTGTAAAAACAGGGTCTGAAATCCACTTTTGTAGCTGTGCACTTGAGGTGCGTTTTTGTTTCAGAGATAAAATCAATCTTAATCATAGAAACAAAATATAATGTGACACAAGATGTGTTTGAGGCCCATTGAAATGACAGTGAACTGTAATGTGTCTGTATGAGCTAAAATCTGGGCCTGGGGAAGTCCTACAGAAGATAAATATAAAACTATATTCCTTTAGTAAAAGAGAGGAGACAAGTACAAGAGACTGTACAAGTTGGTGCAGTAATACTGTTGAGATGTGGCATTACTGAATGTAGGAGGAAATGCTTGATTTTACTGGCATGCTATGGCATGTGGAAATTCAATGCGAAAGATGACTGGGGTGATGCAGCACATTAGTATTGGCACAACTGATAAGAGTCAGTGTTACTGGGCACCATTCTCTACTGGTATGAGGAAAACTGAGTTTCAGAAGAAGGGATTTTTAAAAATTGAGCTTGCAGCTGAAATGTCAAAAGATGAAAAGCCATGCCATAACAGAAGCTTAGTCAAAGAGGGATCTTCTAGGGAATTCTAGTTTTGTCTGAACATCTGTGCACTGTCCTTATCTTACCTGTAAGGTCCCTGATGTACTCAGGAAGGACCCAGTGAGATCGAGGGAGGTTTTGGAATTAGCTCGCACTATGTCTAAGCGTGACTGGTAGTCAGGGGGGTGCAGCGAACTCCTGAACACCTGCCAAAGACATAGGAGGCGCTATTCTTAAACACAAATGTCCATAATCGTGAAGGCATGACTGTAAATGGCCACAGTGTACACAGACTCAATATATACAGTGAGGCATTTTGGGTTTTTCTAGGCATTATTTTATATCATGTACATATAAAACCAAGTTTCAGGGAAAAACACCACGAAGAAATACTCTTCAATGTTGAATACCAAGCAAAACGAGGACTAGGCTGGCAATCTGCGTTAGTTACACACATATTAAGCACGTCAGAAGGTATGACTGACAGCACATCAAACTGCCATTTAAACCACACCAATGGTTTTCACTGTATAGAAAATAGATTCCACAGGAACCCTTGATCAGGATTATCTTCATGCCTGTCATTGTGCCTTTTTCAGATGATTCAATCTCTCCTGCTTTGTACTATGAGTCATTGAAAAACAGCCTTGTCTGGGTGAGGAGTTTCGCTTCAATATGAACGGAAGAGGGATGATTCAGTGCAAAAACACACAGATGAGATGGCGAGGGGTGGAGGAAAATAGCACAAGGGCATCTTCAGGAGGAATTCACTAACTGAATAGCATTGATCTTTTGTCTTCTCACCACAGGTTTTAACTCTTAAAATAGTTTAGCAAACCTCTCAAACGAAATTGTAAACAGAAAGAGTAGCTAGCACAAGTCTGAATTGTGCAGTAGTCGCTGCAGCTTACTTTAAAGTTGTTACCCCATCAGTTGAAGGGTGTGGACTATAGAGTACGTATGAGCCATGAGTCAATGAGTAATGGGTGTGTAAGACCATGACAGTTGAGAGTTGTTAAATATAACCATCAGGTTAATCAAGTGAATAGCAGGGGGTGTACATAAAAAATAATCAGCTTATAGCTCTAATTATGCAGTCATTTTTAAATTCCCCTAGAAGTGAGTGTCAGTGACAATCCATTGATTCTCTCAGGTCAACACTTTGTCTTAACCTACATTTTACTATACATAACCCACAATATTCATGTCAGGTTAAAAACAAGCTTGAGCAGTGCATCAGCCTACCTCTAGGTCCTCCTCCTCATCCACACTTTGAATGCTCTGATAGGCCAGTGTGTATACCTCCAACGCCTTGGCATGAAATGACATCTCCACGGTCACAAACTCACCAAAAATTTTCTATAAGGAAAAAGACAAGCACAACATTTAAGTACTGGATAGTTTTTGACACCAATGAATCACAACTGCCTGCTGGCCACAAGACACGAAAGGAGTTCTGAAATGACAAAACACTGATTTTCCTAAACAACAAAAACCTCATAATTATCACTGTCTGGTTTCATTTCACTATCACCAGTGATGTAAGTGGATATTTATTTACCACAACTGAATTTTCAGCTCAAATTCTGAAGTAGATAAAAAGGTCAGAGGTTAAAACAGCAGACCTTGATGTCCCTTATCTTCTGCTTCTCAAACTCATCTATGGTCTCCTCCAGCTGCCGGGTGGTTCGTGTGGCATCCATGGTTGCCCTCTGAAGCTCACTTTCGGCCTGAGTGTGAAAAAGAAAAAAAAGAAGGTAAAGAAGGAAAACAGGGAAAGAGAAAGAAAGAAAAAATACAACATCAAACTAAAAGATGGTGTTAATTTCATTACTAATGTGTCTATGGTGTATAAACTTTCAATCCCAAAACTGATTTAATATAAAATGAAAACTTGACACACAAGACAATATCTAATTGACGATACACAAAACTACTAAAAATTAGTATAACTGATGTAAAGCAGTATTGTATATGTGTATGTGTATATTGTATATGTGTGTGTGTGTGTATATATACACACACACACAGAGAGAGAGAGAGAGAGAGAGAGAGAGAGAGAGAGAGAGAGAGAGAGAGAGAGAGAGAGAGAGAGAGAGAGAGAGAGAGAGAGAGAGAGAGAGAGAGAGAGAGAGAGGATGATTTCAGTTGATGTTGCACTGCCAGTTTAAAGTAACTGAAATACGTGTCATCATTGTGGTCACACGTCACCAGTGATGAGGTCCACTATTTACATAGGACACACCTGAGACTGGAGGTTTAGTCAAGGAAACCACATATAAACATCACCTTGTTGTTTGTGTTTATTATGCCTCTGCAAGAGGATCCATATTGCAAACTGTTATTTAAAACTTTGCAAGACAAATATTCAAAATGGATCACACATATTTTTCCTGCAACATCAGAATCAATAACTAATAAGAAATGCATATCTACATATGATGTCACCTGCATTCAAATGTATAGACATATTTTTGTAACAATAAACTGTTTTGCCCATTTCAATATAGATCATTTAAGAATAAAAGAGAAACAAGGATACAATGATCTGCCTGTCTGAGGGGTTTCTCTGTCTGGTCCTCTCAAGCTGAGCCATCTGTTTGGCTTCTCTTTCTCTGGCACTCTGAGTTGTCTTCAGATCCTCCTACATGGATGCACAAGCACACAGTAGTCATTATAAAAATTAACAATGGTAGTCAAATACTTAGAAATTTAGTCAGTGTTAAATACAAAGACCATAATCTAAGAAGAATTTGGTTTTTCTCAACACTAGCAGATTAAGTGCACCCTGTTGTGTGTGTGTGTCATCTTAAACAGGCCAAATTATATGTTACTTAAATTATAACAGAAAATGAAAAACAAAAATCAGATTAACTCATTTAGCCAGATTTAATTACAAATTAGCATGTTCACTATGTACACAATTAACCTGTCATACTCATTCTCAAAGTGGACTGAATCACTGAGTACATGCGAGGAAAAGTAAAATGCACCTTTTTTTGTTAACTCCAAAAATCATAAATACAATGTGAACTAATTTTAAGATCATAAATTTGGTTGTGAGACTGTCGAAAACATGATACTAATAGAGTTTAGAAGCTGGTACCAACTTAAACTGAGTTTCCTGAGTTCGATATTATAATAAAATCAATACTGCCACCATGTGGTCATGCAGGGTAACAATAACAATAAGTTTATTTTGACCCAAGCAGCCTCCTAACACTGTATTTCCATTCACTTGAGTAGCAGTGGTAACCTGAGAAATCAGCTTTCTCGGATAATTGGGGAACTCTGTTTACATGCACTTAAGAAACCTGCAGTAATCTGATTCCTTCTCTACCTCTGACTGGTACACAGATTTTAACTGATGCTCTCTCCTTTCATTCAGCCTTTCACACAGTTACACATTGCAGCCTTTTGTCACTTGCACGCGCAGCTGGACAAAGTATAAATGTATAGATAAAACGTATAAATGGCAAAGAATTCAGCGCATTCTGACAGTACTCTATGTGGGGAAACCTGGTTTCTCTAATCCTTTACCCCAATTTCGGAAAACAGCTTTTCCCGTTTACATGACAGTTAAGAAATCACCTTTGCTGAGAAAGCCGACTCTAACCTGGTTACTTAAGTGAACGTAGATACAGTTACTAAACTCCTATGAGCCTATTTCATCAAGTGTGTGTATGTATGTAGAAGAGCAAGCACAGGGGCGAACACAAGCTCACCACGTTTGATGCTTTGAAACATTTCTGGTCCAGTGATGTCTATTTGACAGTTTATATCACTGGCAGCTACTGCAGCCCTTTGTACACATCTCCATAACTATAGTTAAACTGATGTCTTATGTCAAAAGAAATGGCAGACTACACAAAAGTTATTATATTTAACATTTTTGCATTACCATAATATACCATAAGATATTTTTGTTAATGTGTTCTGACTCAGGAGCACTAATGTTACAATACTTGATGATTATGCTTTGCCAATATCATTTGGTTCACTTGGAATGAGCACAAAATAACACATACCCTTTTACGTTTCACTACAGCTCCATAGCTTTTTAATGGCTCAATGACTTTTGCCTCAAGTCTTTCTACCTGTAAGGCAAGCAATTTCACATTATGGGTTTTCTTACTCAACAAATGTAGACAATAATAGTAAAGACAAAGTTACGATTGAAACTAGGGCAGCAGGAAGTAAATTACTACAGTTTTACCTCAGCTTGGCGGTAGTCTTGAATCTTGGCCAAGTGATCAGCGAACTGCTTCATACCCCTTTTCAGGTTTGGTGTTTCTGTGTCTGCATATGAGCCCATTTCTCGAACTAGGAGATCTGCCTTGTCTCGTAGCCTCGCTGTTTTACGAACATAGGCAGCAAACATTTGGCACATCTCTCCAAAATGCTTCTCTACATTGGTGATATTTTCCTGGATCTTTCTTGTCTGGTTGTCCCTGGGGAGGGTGGTGAACAACATTAATAGCAGTAATGAACAAGCAGTTGATGCCAAAGTGCAAAGAAATACAACTACAAATACAAGAAATAAAAATATGGATTTTTATCCTTTATCTATAGGTAAGGCGTAATAATGTTGGATAACCAAAACATCTTTTGAATGTGATGTGTGGCTCTAATAACATTCTTACAGACAGTACCAAAAACAAGAAAGTTAGACACTGAAAAACACAAGCACAATATGACATACTGTTCTTATATATAAGCAAGTAAGCTAAGTGAGAAAGAATCTTACATATGGTTATGTAAGTATAATAAAGTGGGTAAATTTATACACATAGGGTAGGACTTTTATGTGCAGTAGTGGCTTGTATTTTAATCTAAATAGTCACTGATCTAAAATAGATTAGTGACTTTCAGCTTTTCCCTTAAGGGTCGCTACAGTGTTGCTACGAGTTTTTACCCTGGATGCCCTTACTGCTGAAACCCTCCCATTTTATCTGGGCTCGGGACCAGCACCAAGGTAGCCCTTGATGGCTGGGTGGGGCCACACCTGGTGAGGTGGGATTTGATCCAGCGGCCTTCTGCATCCCAACATTGTATGACTTGTATGCACCACGGTTACCCCATGCTTAACTGTTCATCTGAGAAGGATGTTTAGGTGTACAGATCTGCACCAATCATCATTTCTGCAGCCCTAAGCATCGCTTGTAGTCTCTGTTTCTATTGTTTAGACCAGGCAGTAATGGATTTGCAGAGAACAAACTCAATTAATATGATGTAGAATTAGATCTGCAGTTGTGGAGGCAAATTCCTGAGCTGACCCAGAAAGTTCATCCTCTGCTGGGCTTCTTCAATGATTGTGTTGATGTTGGATCCCTATTCCAAGTCTTTGGAGACTGTAGATCCAAGAAATTGTCTACAGTTGATACAATGCAGTTATGTATGGTCAGTGGCATTACTCTTAAGGGATTCTTCAAATCCAATGTCCTCTCCATAGTCTTGGGTGTGTTCAGCTATGACTGCACTGCACCAGAGGTTCAGCTGTTTATTTTCCTGTGTGTAGGCAGACCCACCGCTGTCTTTGTCATCTGCAAATTTCAGGAGTTTGACAGCCAGGTGAATGGATGCGCAATCATTTGTGTAGAGAGAGTAGAGCACTGGGGAGAGGATGCATCCCTGAAGTGCACCCATCCTGAGTGTGCTTTCCCCCAGCCTCGCTGACTGCTTCTTTTCAGTCCAGATGTTTATGAACCACAAGGACAGGTGGCAATAACTGACCCCTTTGCCCAATAGTGTCCAGCAGGGGACCTGCAATTTCGCTCATGCGGGCAGGCACAAGTCACTCAAAGGATATGCTATGTCGTGGTGTCAGTTTGGGCTTTCCTTGGTGGTAACTATGCCGGATGCATATGCACTTTAGGTTAAATTTATTTGTCTGAAAGCTACATTTACCAAGTTACATCTTTATATCTTTAGGTTTATAGTCTGGATAATTTTTTTGGTAAACGTTCCCGGTTCATATTTTGGTTTCGTATTTGTAATACCTGTTACCTGTACGTGTAACGCGTGAACGCATAACTAGCAGTTAGCTAACGTTAACGCTAATTCTTTGATCCTCACTGCTTTCGCTAACGGGATTTTATTTAAAATGTTGGACATCTCATACCTTGCTCTCGCATCGGGCGTCCGACTCATCTTTGCAGAAAGTCGGTACATATAGTGTAACTTTAGCCCAGTCACTGTACATCCAATTCTATCTGGTCCCAGATTTAACACTAACTTTAGCTAACTGTGCTCTCTTTCCATGGCTAGCACGCAGTCTATCGTTTCCATGGATCCCTCACTGGAAGCTTCCGGTTGAGGAATGCATTCTGGGTAATTGGGTCGTTCGCATCGTCGCCCCTTTCTGGCTTTAGCGAAGACAGAAGCTTTTGGTTTTAGAAAGTAAAGGTAATATACTGTAAATGTATACTGTTTTATGTTTTATGACCTAATAAAATACTTGATGCCATCATTGATATTTTAAGCAAAAATTGCAATGATTTCTGATGATCTTTGAAGAATAAAAACGTTGTCTTAATTTTGATTTTGGGAGCTGAATAAAGTCATCAGTCATTTTCGCTGTACTGGTTTTACCTCCTCATTCAAAATTCTGAATTTTTTTTCAAAACAGATGGTATCGGTTTTTCCTGAATGAAGAGAAAACCTGTTATCCGTAAGGCAAACTTCTGCAATCGTCTCCTCCTTTGCTCTCAGTATCTTTTCTACAGAAGCTTTATCTTTATGTGATGTTGCTACAACAGCATTATCCAAAAAAAGAGTTCTGTTCACTTTTTCTGTATCTACCTGCCAGTTAGACTGAACACATTTAATGCCTCCAGAACTAAAATCAATGGCTCCTAATATGTACAACCAAATCTTTGTACTGTACTTTATTATACCATTATTGTATTTTTCGGCATGCCATTTTAAATTTTCAGTTCTTTCTCCATTGTACCTGGAAAGGAAAAAAATTTCCTTGTTGTAAAGTATAGTACACCCTACATAAAGCACATGCTATGTATTTATTTAGGAATATTAGAGTGTTTTGACCCCTTAGGTTGTAAATATTATTATTATATATTGTACTGTTTAACTTAGAACACGAGCGCTTGCAAAATTAGTAATTCATACAACAATACATTTTTATTCATCTTCCTGTTCGGTCTGAATTTCTGGCAGGGATTTAATAAATATTATCTTAGCATTGTTTGAGCATTGGAATTTCTTTTTACACCAATCTGTGTAGATACAAAAAAGATATATACAGTACATACAGTGCTTTCAGAAAGTATTCAAAAATGGATTACCTTTATTATTTTACTTAAAATTCTACAAACAATACTCCATAATGATAACATGAAAGACGTATGAAAAGCATGAAATCTTTGCAAATTATTTAAAAATAAAAATCACACGTAAATTAGTATACACAGCCTTTGAAAATTGAGCTCTGGTGCATCCTGTTTCCATTGATCATCTTTGAGATGTTTCAGTTCAGTTGATTGGAAATGATTTGGAAAAGCATACACCTGTCTATATAAGGTCTCACAGTTAACAATGCCATGAAGTCCAAGGAACTGTCGGTAGACATTAGAGACAGTGTTTTATCGAAGCACAGATCTGGGGAAGGCCCTGTATGGTAGAGTGGCCAGAAAGAAACCACTTCTCAGTAAAAGGCACATGACATCCTGCCTGGAGTTTGGCAAAGGGAACCGGAAGGACTCTCAGACCATGAGAAACCAAATTCTCTGGTTTGATGAAACAAAGATTGAACTCTTTGGCCTGAATGCCAAGTGTCATGTCTGGAGGAAACGAGGCACCGCTAACCACCTGGCTAATGCCATCCCTACTGTAAAGAATTGTGGTGGCAGGATCATGCTGTTTTTCAGTAGTAGGAAGCGGGAGACTAGTAAGGATCGAGGAAAAGATGAGTGCAGTAATGTACAGAGACAGCCTTGATGAAAAAGTATTCCAGTCTGGACCTCAAACTTTCAACAGGGCAAAGACCCAAAGAAGTGGATAGAGTACAACTCCAGTACAACTCTCCTAATGTCCGTGAGTGGCCCAGCTAGAGCCCAGACTTGAACCCTATTGATCATCTCTGGGGAGATCTGAAACAACCTGAAGGAGCTTGAGAGGTACTGCAAAGGAGAATGAGAGAAACTGCCCAAAAACAGGCGTGTCAAGCTTTTAGCATAATACTCAAAAAGTCTTAAGACTGTAAAGTTGCTTCAACAAAGTATTAAGCAAAGGTGATGAATATTTATGTACATGTGATTTTTTTTTCATTTTAAATCTTATACATTACATATCCTTTTCTGAATACACTGTAATGACATGATTTAAGACTTTAATAGTTAAGGAATCTGCAATAATTTCCACCATATGTGATTTTGGATCTTTATTCTCACTGATGGATCAAGCCCTGAGCCCAGATATTAAAATCCAGAAATCCAGATATTTGGACACTTTCTACAATTCCCCGAACAGATCAAGGTACATTGCCCACATCGCAACAACGAGGACCACAAATAGTCTCTTTATACAACAGCTTGACTGTTTTAGAACTGGTGCCAAGAGCAGACTTTGTGATCACTGAAATGAATGGAGGCCTCATTGTAATTCCCTCCTCCGTGTTCGGAAATGCATGAATGTCACCAGCTGCCACATCTGCTCCTCTGTGGAAAATGTCCAAAAACCTTAATTATCACGCTTAATCATCCTTGGGATTGAAGCAGGGGAGATCCCACTGTAACAGATTGGCGATGTAAAACACGGTCATTGCATTTAGTTGTGTGACTGGAATCCCAAGAGGACCTAGGTTTTGGTCTCTGCATCTCATGCTGGTAAAGATTTATTTTTTTGTTGAAGTTTTTATACAATGTACAGTGTCTCTGCTTGTGATGGCTGATGTCAGAATGTAAACTGGTGCCTTTAGTCTACTGCTCTTTCAGGGATCCAGCCTTAGTTTATTGCTGATTATAGAGTTATTTAGATGCTTTTTACAGATTTGCAAGGTGCAGAGTATAATTCCCTTTGCAAAATAAACCCATATAAAACAATGATAAAACCATACAGAACAATGTACAAGTTGTAAACAAATAGCAGGAGTTTTAAATTGTAAATCCTGTCCTTATCCGTAGTGTGTGTGTGTGTGTGTTTGTCTTTTTTTTGCAGTGAGTGAGTATGAGTGTATGAAGATATAGGTGTCTTACATCATGGGCTAAGAGGCTGGCAGTCCTGCACTCTCAGCTATTTATATATACATATATATTTACACTATAAATATGATTATAGTGTAAATATTTCTCCCTGACTTTATGTAGTTTTGTCATTGGGTTTATAGTTATGTACCTATCACATTATAGGATAATAATCCAAAGCAGTCACAGCTGTTTCCCAGTTTCTTCAGTGTGATTGCATTACTCTGCCACATAGTGGCAATCTACTCCCATTATTCACTTTGCCTGAAACACAGACATGAATTTGCAAGTGGTTTGTGAATTATTGCTTCTTGCAGAAAAAAAGATTTGACAAACTCATGTCTCAGCACCCGAGGACTAGGATTTAAAATCCTTAACTATTATAACAAATATAGCCTGTATGGCAGCGTCCTACAGGATCTCTGTGTTGAAAGAAGCCTTGGGCTGTTGAGTTATTTGCCTCAGCTATTGGTAAATTTATTCAGGAGTGGTGGCATCTTTTTAGATTGCGCATCTGACTTTCTTAAAGAACAGATGGTGTTGTTTCCAACTTACCAATTAGCAAGAGAGTAGCAACCACTAGCAGAAGCTCTCTCTGCCTCTTCCCTGCTCTCTTGTCTCTCTCTTGCTGTCTTTGTCCCTCTGCGCCCTCTTGTTCATTCTTCAGCTTCTTCTGTTGTGTTCTGTGCCTGATTGCACCCTCACCCACTCCACCCCCCCTTCTCTGCAGTTCTGTATGCCAGAGCAGCAGTATGACACTGGAGAGATGTGTGGCCTGCTGAAAGATTGGGACTGACATATGTCAGACGTGAGGGGATTTAGGGGGGCAATGAAGTGTGTGTCCCCTCGCGCGTTTGTATGTGTGTGTGTTGACTCTTGCCCTTCAGGTGTCATTCCTGGTGTGAACACCCCGGACTCGAGGCCTTCCTCCCACACAGAGGCTCACATACGGTTTAAGATTCTCTGTTAATGACTAGAAGGAGTCTGTGGGTGGCGTGTGCGTGTTTGTATGTGTTCAGGGACACTGAGGATTATGAACAGTGTGATATCTTGTTTGCCACTTGGTGCATAAAATGAAATTACAAGCCAAGAGTCAATATCTCGTCGTGCTGATTTTGGCTAACCTCACTCTCCTTCCTCTGACTGCTGCATTCCTCTGATTTGGCAGAGGTACACATAGCTAATATCTTGCACAAATTAACCCTGAAATAACTAGTGGGAAACATATATATGCTCTCTCTATACTTCAGACTCAGTTTTCAGTATTTTAACTGTCTGTAAATTAAGAACTGATTGGTTGTAAGATTCAAATCTATCATATAATAATCAAGACTTGTAGTCCTGTTATGTTCAGCATTTTTATTCAACTAAACCCTAATAATCTACATCGGAGTAGCTTAAATAAAATAAACTGATGTAGCTCCTGACACACATTGCTCAATTGCCTTTCTCCCAATGAACTCTTTATATAGATGCATATTACATTTACATCACACATAAACAAGATGCTTCAGATCTTTTCTGCCAGTGCACAGATGGCCATAATAAATGCTCTCTGAATATTTCAGATAGGAAATTCAGTGATGTTCTCCTTCATCTCCAGCAACCTTGAACAAAAGTCCTCCCTCTGCAGTTAAGCGGATGCTTGAAGGCCAGCCTACGAAGACACGGTCCAGTGCTTTTATTGACCCAATGAAAAACCTCTCCATTTCTCCAGGGGCTTGGAGCTCAGGTTGGGGTCTTTGTTGTCTGCGTTCATTAGTGTCTCCTTGGCCATAGTTCTCTTTTTTTCCCTCTCTGCCTCTCACTCTCTCTCCAACACTTCCTGTTCTAACTCCCTCTCTGCTGCTCTTTTTCCCCTGAGGAGCTGGAGAAGAAAATGTCACCAGATCAAATTAGTGGAAGCCTCCAACACTGCCTGACTGCCTCTGTCTGTCTATTCCACCGTGTGATAACGCCACTCATGGAAGTTTTCAGGAGTTTATTTGCATCCAAACTTTATTTTCTTCAGGTACGATGCTCTAGTAATGTATTTTTTATTACAGTTGTTTGGTAAATTAGTGTTACCACTATTTTTGCTTAGTTTGGTCCTTTTGTATGTTTTTTCACATGATTTTACCTTATTATTGACAATAGAAATTTGCATAAACTTGCAGCCATGCTGCCAAACATTGTTAGAAATTTTGGAAGTGATTATATTAGCTTAGTATATCATAACACAAATCACCTCAGGATTTAATTTATCTATACAACAACTGAAGATTAAAAATGGGGAGTTGTGTGCTGTATGTTTTATTTTTGCCAAGTCCATACCAGGCAACAACTGTAACCATCCAAGAATTAGTCGAGCACAAACCTTCAAATAAGACCTCAACTGGTACCTATAGGAAATTTAGAGTCACCAGTTAACCTGATATGCTTGTTTTTGGACTGTGAGAAACCCACACAAGCACAGGGAGAACATGCAAATTCCACACAGAAAGGTCACAGTCGGCAGGTACGGGAACCCACAACCTTCTAGCTGTGAGGTAGCAGTGTTAACCATTTCTCCACTGTGCTGTCTCTAATCCCTGTTTCCAATCTTGCTATTGCTAAGACAAGCTAACCATTTCCTTGTTGTGGCTTCATATTTATTAGCCACTAAAGAAGAGTTCTGGCCCTATATATATAATTTTCTTCATTTTCAAGGAAGGTAACATCTCTACATTCTGAAAAACCTTGATCTCACACCCAGTTGTTT
This sequence comes from Channa argus, assembly GCF_033026475.1. NCBI lineage: Eukaryota > Metazoa > Chordata > Actinopteri > Anabantiformes > Channidae > Channa > Channa argus. Next base: position 15,850,206 of record NC_090197.1, read on the forward strand.
TCAAGTGTCACAACTACCAACACCACATAACTTATTCATAGCACATTTCATATTCATAGCCTTCTTTACTTCACTGAAATGCATCAGATATAGTGATTTCTGAGTGGGCATATTGCCAGGCACCGATCTTTGCAAACAGATGACTTTAATGCATGTTAAAGTCTCACTATCATTTCTCTTGACCCATACAGGATCTAAAAGAGTCCATTCAAGGAAAGCTGGAGCATTCCCAGGGCTCCTCACCCACCGACTGCAAAAAGGGTCTAATTGAAAATGACTTCAGACTATTAAAAAAGAGTGAGAGACTGAGGGCAGAATTCTATCTATTTAATAGTTTCAAGAGGTGGTGAGAAAATTGTTTGTGTGGTCAGTTCTTCTTAGTATATATTAACCGAATAAGCATGATGCCATGGGCTAATTGATAACCACTGGCATAAAAGAGACCAAACAAACAAAAAGAGACATGTGCACAACAAGAAACCAAGGGATGTACATCGTGAATGAAAGGAACACACACAAGTGCATTTTCATGGTGCTCCATCACAGCAAGATGAAAGTGGCCAATGTCCTCCTTCCATCAATATGCAAATGGTAAAAAATGGCCCTTGAGTGCGGGGAGCAGTTCCCTCAAGTGCATTCATTAGCCACTGTTAGCATAATTGATTCCCAGTCCTGCCATAAAACTGGTCACTCCCTGTGTCTCTGTGCTCTGGAGTATCCTCTGGGGACTTCACGGGCTAACTTCAATCATAAATCATTAAAGGACGCCACTAGCCAGTGGACTGTGCCAGGGCCCCAGAGACGTGCGAGCAACAGTAATACTGTCACTGACGTCTAAATCATTCATGTGACACATAAAGGTGCCTAAAGGCTGACATATACTACACTCCACCTTTCTACCCTCATTTCTTAACTCTGTCATAAAAATGTATGTGCCCTATAATGAGGCAACATGGAACTCAGCACAGCATATGTCAGAGATGCAGTTTTTGGAATTGTGCCAGAAATTATTTGGGAAATGTAATTATATTTTACTAGAGTCAAGCTACTTGTGATATTTTATAAAACATGTTTTTCAGCAATAGTATATGACTGTATGCATTTGATAGAAGTGATTTCATTTATAAAACTAAGCTTTAATTCTTGATTGAAGATGCTGCTAAATAGCTTTTTTAAAATCTAACCTTGTAAGACAAATTTGGTTGTGTGCAAGACATGGTAAAACGAGTACGTTTTGTGACGTGCATCTCAGTCATAAGCTTCTTTAGAAATTAAATAAACATCAGGACTGCAAACTAGTTACTGCAGAAGACATAATAGCTAATAACTTCTGCCGTAATTCTCTCTCTAGCATCACCATTCAGCGCAGGTGTGTGGCTTATTAAGACTTTTATTAGTGAAAAAAAGGGAGAACCCGTGTGGTAAAAAGATACTTTCCATTCTTTCCATCCAAGCTTCTTTGCTCCATCCGTCCATTTATACATCCCTTGTCTTTACAGTTTAATTAAATTCATCAGCGTGTGCAGTGAAGGTTCCCAGCACCTCTGAGAGGCAGAGAGGGATTGAGAGGGACAGAAGAGAGAAGTGAGTGAAGGGAGAAAAATAGCGGCATGCTCATGATGTATCGCCACCTCACAAAATAAAACATATTCATAAAGAATATTCATTACCTCTAGCAGCCATCCCCCAGATGGCCAGAAAATTGGCTTTGTGTTAAGATGTGGATTCAGGCATGCATATTAATGGAAGACAGATGTAAACGCATATTCATATTCTTTGGCTCCTGTTTTTTTGTGACAGACAAAATGATAATGCATCCACTTAGGAGAGGGTAAGAGGGGCTGCATCCAGAAAGCAATTCACCTCTAATGTGCTGGTGGGTTATTGGCTTTTTGTCAGACTGGCTTTGTGTGTATATTTCGCTAGTCTCTATTTGTGGGGAATTTGTGGTCCCATCTAAATTTTAAGTGGTGTCTTTCTCCGTCTCTCACTCTTTCTCTCTTTGTCTCTCTATCTCTCTCTCTCTCCCTCTCACCCACTCACTCACTCACACACACACACACACCTTGCCTGTCATCAGTGTGTGAGGGTTTGTGTGAATGGGTAAAGCAACTGAGGTAATTTGGATACAGACATGGTAGAAAAGTTCAGACCGTTTACCATTTATGTGATGCTTCTTACAGTAAATTACATTTACTGCATTCTACATGGAAGTGTTTCTGAAATTTAGCCTAGCTTTATAAAAATGGGATGGACAAAATTACAGAAACAACTGTTGGAATAATACAATCACAATCTAAAATCGCTAAAAAGCTAAAATTTACAGTCCCCAGAAGGACTATACTCACTGCATTAACACTAATGTCACTTTTATTTAGCATCAGTATCCCTAAGTATTGTTTGCCACAGTGTTATAACACTCTATCTACTTCTTCCTTAACCTTCAATTGCTGGCAGTCATAACTTTTATTCACATCCCAGCCAGCAGAGGACAGTAGTGCTCTCTGAGCTCTCTTCCATCAGGCCACATACTGTAACTCCTGCTTATCACTTGGGACGGCTGTGTAACTTAACAAGTGCTATGAAAATCCTTGTTATATATACTGTCTGCTGAACAATGTTTGCATTGCAACATAGACTAGATTTTTGCATAGCAGCATGTGATATGATGGGCATCATGAGACAGGGAAAGGGAAAAACAGAAGGATAAATACGACTTCAACATAAAATACAGATAAGTTGATAAAAACACACAGAGATAAAAACACACAAAACATTGAAAAGGTGCTGGAAATAACTTTTTTACACAACTGTTGCTCTTTATGTAGATGCACTGCATGTCTTCATTACCATAGTTATTACAAAATCTCCCTATTTAAGTTGTGCCAAAACCTCTGTGAACTGAAAATGGGATCCCAGAGAAATTATTTTTTCCTATAAACCTAATTTTATTGCTATGCAAAGTAGTGCTGCCAATGTTTATACATAATACTTTGCTGTGACACATAACTAAACCATTCCACTAACACCTGATACAAGTACTCTAGCTTCTGCTCTTTTAACCAGCCTCAGAGCTGCACCTACACATATTAGGCCTCATTTTCATGTTGCCGGCTATATGTGCCACAGTGAGAACAGAGGAGGTTTAATAGAAATGTCCTCATAAACCCTTAATTCCGTAACAGTATGCTGCTCAATTGGAATAAAATCTTCTTTGTGTAAGTCTGTGCCAATATGGAAAATTAAAGCCAGTTAATAAAAAGCAGCACTAAATCAATGGGAGCCATAAATGTTACAGGGTGATATTAAAATGTTGGGGGTGAGGAGGGCAATAGTGGCATTAACACGCTGGGCCTGAATTATCATGTTAATTTAATATCCAGTCTTCAAATGAAGCAGAAAGCCCAATAAAGGTCAATTAAGCAACTAGCCTCCCATCTCCATTTAGAATTTTATGGCCGTGTGTAAATCAAGAGGCTGGAGCCAGGTCCAAGAGAGCCCCCTGACTGCTGAGGACCTTTGGGACCCAACAAAGGCACTGGGTTTTCAGATCTAAGTTCATGACGTCAGATAGTTTGGTTTGTGACAGCTCTGTGATCATAGCCCCACCTTGCCCCCTAATAACTACTTTGAATTATAGGTGTTATTAATACTCTTGCACACAAGAACAAGGTTTGTACATACTTGTCCCATTTTATGCAGCCTAAATGCAGCTGTTTGAAGAAAGGCAAAGTCGTATCCAACATGAACTTTCCACCCCTGTGGATTTTAAATGTGGGTGGTGAGCAGGATTTCACTGTGTGCTGCAGAGAGTAAGATAGCTTCTTACATCTGTGAAAACTGTAGTAGTGTAAGATTCTCGATTTCTCTCGAAAAAATATGAATTTGATTCTTATTCCACTCACTAATAAAATACACCATCTTCTCTGCTTGTTGTTGTCTCCTCCTGTTTTTGATTTTAGAAAGAGGAACTAATAACTGAAATTATTGTTATTCAATAAATAATTAAGCATAATTATTTAAATTGATATAAATGCAAAGTCAGTTTTGATTCAAATGCATTTCATTATTAAAAATTGTAACTCCAGCTTCTACACTTGCAAAAAGAGGCAAAAATATAATTACTATTGATCGTTTTGTTTTAAATAATGAGCTTTAAGTTGTGTTAATCCCTAAGGTTTCTCTAGTTCATTCATATGTCTCTCTTTTGATAAACAAATTGGGATCCTGGAGGAAATAAATATTGATTAAGCGAACCTCATAACCAGAAAAAAATGCTCATGTATCAAACAAAATGACCAAGATAATGACAACTCCCCCTCCCACTTCACTGTAATAAGAGTGGTAACTGAAGTTTAATATTGACGTCCTCTGACATGATGGTGAATGAACAGCCAAAAGAACGATAAAGCATTTCTGTGTGAGCACAATACCTATCGACCACCTATTGACTTCCTCAAGCCAGACTGCTGCATTGATATGACTTTATGCAGATCCATAGTCTTATGAATAAATCATACATAGCTAGTCAGAGCTAGTCTTTCAAGGTCCACAGTTATTATCCAAAAGAAGGAGCTCCGCTGTTGTGTGACCTGAAACATAATATTGTTTTAATTGCCTCTGTAGGCTGACAACATATGCATAATGACTTCTCTAAACACCCACTCTAATTTTTTTTAAGTAATTATTGCATATTCAGTTTTTATTTGTACGTTTGCGCATGATTTTCTACAGTTGACAATATTCAATCGATAGTTACTGAGCTAATTATGTGTTTTCAACTTGTGTTAAAGTTTTCATGATATTAAAGGTTAAACAATGTGTCGGGTAATGATTGATATTGAAAATTGAACAGCTGCTATTTTGATAATTGATTAATCAGAGTGGTGGTGGTGTGGTTAAAGTCACACCCAGCCACAAAAATTAGAAAAGGTTTGGTTTTTCTTAATTGACTATGATAATACGGGTTTGTGGTTGTTCAGACAAAACAAATCCACAAATCCAGTCCAGTTTTCCATAATATTGCCAGTAAGTTATTAATGATAATGTAGTATTAATGTGCATTCAGTTGAAAATACTTCTTGACAGAGTAGACATTCAAGTGAAATTCAAGAAAGTTCCATTGATGCAAATGTTTTGGGGCCAAGCTAAAGTCAAAACACTACTAATTCCCACACAACACTCCCACTGCTCGTGAAATAGCAGTTGCAATGCACACATGGCTCATGCACATTTAAATACAGTTTCTGTCTTGTGGTGCACCCCCATACAAAATACATAATATGCAACAATTCAGCAAAACGTTATAGTGCATAGTGAGCTCTTCGCTTCGTTCCACATGCTGCACATCTGGATAGTGTCTGGGCACATTAGATGAGTGAATGGGTTAGTGACCCAGATTCTCTAATGGGATTTTAGGAGGCTAAAAAATAGAGTGGCTCTTTTTTCAACTGCCAGATGTTCTTCTTTGATAATTAGGTAAACATTAAACTAGTGGGACATTGATATAACAGACATGAAGGAAAAATAACTGCATTAGTGTAGTTTTTTTAGACCTGCTTGGTTTGCACTATAATGTGTATTCTGTGCTCATCACTCCTGACTTGTCTCTCTTAACCTTAGTCTGTGTTAATTATGAGTCAAAACAATCCTAGACTTTTGTTTATGAGAAGCAATAAAACATCTTATATTCGAAGACACCAGTACACCCAGAGAACACACGCACAGTTTGTTCTGCCTGAACATGACTGTGAAGCCATACTGTGCTGAGGGCAATCTGTCTCCCTCACCCATAACGACCATCTGTCATTAGTGTAGATCAATGGAGGTGATAGATGGGGAGTGCTCGCTGTGCTGACAGAAGCAATGAGACAGGAGTCCAGGAATGACCACGGTTACGGTGCATAGTTTTGACCCAGGAGACAAAAGTCCCAACTAATCCATTTTTCCTAAGCATGTGTTGGGATATTCAAAGCATGTCATATAGAGTTGATGTAAAACAAGGCAATGAAACTAGTTTGGATTCAGTGGGTAAACTCAAGAGGGGTGGACATGATTAGATGAAGCCCATTTCACACTTGCTGAGAGGGTTAGACGGTCTCAAGCCACAGTCACACAACTGTGCAGGACGTTCTTACTTTACTTACTTTACTAGTAATGGCAGTTAGCAACTCTGACCCCCTAGCAATCCCAGAATCCAATGTGCTGTTTACCACCTACCATCTTTATAAAATAGGACAGAACCAGGGTCAGTGTTATGCCATGATGAGAGCATCCTGGAATCTTGTCATTAATCTTTAGCAACCTCCTTAAAACCTGTACTGTATGTGCTAAGATTCACATTTTGCAAAAGCCAGCAATGGAATAGAGACTAGTTCACATTAAACCACAAAACACATTTTTTAAATATGGAGACAAATAGAAAAATTAATTTTTTATAAACACAGCACGATAAAGCCAAGATTCCAAGACTTATCAAGACTGTTCAATAACCATCAATAAATTCTATAGAGAGGGACAGACTTCACTCTACTGAAGATGTCAACCTGCGGAAAAATTTGAAACAAGACACAGCCTTTTCTCAAAGCCAGAGCGAACAAATCCCACACACAAAGCAGGGACATACGGACAGGATCATGATATTTCAACACAAAATGAAGGCAACTGTTTAACCAAATGCTGGACTTACTGTTGAAAATGCAGGACAGCCAGCAGTGAAAGCAAAATCTCAGTGTACTGTAGATTCAACTAACCAGCCAGACCAAAAGCAGGTAAAGCAGTAAAAAATCTGAGACAAGAAGAGGTTGTGCCTAGCTTGCAGGTTAGCGAATGAGATGTCCCTCTGCTCCAGAGAGAACTAATTGCAAAGTCAAAGCAAGGACTAGGACGGCTATTTACCAATACCTGTACAGTCTGTAGTAAAAACAGAATCGCAGTGTTTGTAACAGACCCTAAATTTGCTGTCACAACAGAGCCACAGTCTACTGTGATGAGAAAGCCAAAGTTTGAGGTTTTAGAACTGCAGCCTGCCATTAGTTAGAGTTAAGGATGTTTGAGCTGTTCAGAATTTTCAGGGTGCTGCTGTTACAAGCAACACGACTGAACACATTAAACAGGTCATCCTGACTATCCCAGACTCCACATTCCACTCAGTCATAGAGAAAATAAGGATGAAGAAATATCTTTGCTATTTAAAGAAAAGGCTGCCCTGTTAAAAGAGCTTAAGTAGATGCAAGAACTGCTCAGAAATCAAAAAGACAAGCCAGACCAGAAGGTGCAATTCCTTCAGACTGAGCTGTCCAAAAAGAAGAAGAAAGAAGGACAAGCTGCCCTCAAATTTAAACAACTAGAAAAGGCTCTGAGCGCTGAACAAGAGAAGACAAAAAAGTTACAACCATTACTGGTCAAAAAAGAGGAGGAAAACTCTTAGTGGGATGAAGACAGGTCCCGTTGACGAGCTGCACACAAGGGGGGAAATTTGTAGCATAGTCACAGAATCAAATCCCTGAAAAAAGAAGAAATGATTCCACTGGTTATTCAAGAGAAAGTATATGAATCAAGCGAGTTCAGACATCTGAGCTACTATGTCACGTTATTAGTCTCCAACACGAGGTCGTCCACTGTCAAGAAATAGAAAAAAATATGACATAAAACATAATAAGTAATTATAATAAATAATAAATTTATTGAAATTATTTATTGTAATGGAAGATGTAATACAAGGCAGCACGCTGGTGGAGTGGCTAGCACTGCTGCCTCACAGCGTGGGTTACCTCCAGGTGTTCCAGTTTCCTCCTACAGTCCAAAGACATACATGCTGGTTTAATTGGTGAATAAATTGCCCATAAGTGTAATTCATTTGATGTTTGATTCATTTTTGTTTAATTTAGTTTTAGGTTTTACAGTGGTGAATATAATCAACATGACAAAGTCACAGTTTAATGTAGGGTTGTGAAGTTTGTTTTTTTCTTTTACACCCCTAGAAGTTGTGCACGTTATTTTATTTTTGACTGAAAATGAACATTTGTCATAATTTGGAGTTAAAGTTTGAAATAAATATTTGGGGTTTATCTTTTTCTACAATTGGATTCACATACATATGAATTAAATATAATGTCAAATGTTTTTTCTATTATTGACACAACCTGCAAAGAAGACTTCAGACTTCAATTTCCAACATAAACAACTGATATCTGACAGGTTGTGTGTCTTAAATACAAAACAACCTGCACAATAATTATAATGGGACAAAAGGTACAATGAAAATATATGGTGCAGTATGATTTTCTTTGTGTATTCATTTATTTATTTCAATGTGACAGCAGGAACTCCTGCAGAGATCCAGCATGTTTCTGCAGCTGCAGGGGTGGAAATGACAAGATAACTCGTTATGTTTTGTATACACGCGCTTTCTTTAAGTATTAATTTTTCAATCTTAAGTGTCAAAATGTCTTCACTTTAGCTGTACAAGATTCAGACCAGTCCTCACACTGACACACACACACACTTTCCTCTCTTACGTACGCAGGCAGTGGGGATTGCTTCGGAAAAACAGCACCTGCTCCTCCATTTGAAAACTATTTAGGGAGGCATCAAACTCTATCAGGGCAGGTCTGATTGCGGTCGCCTCTTCACAGTCCCCCAATCACTCAGTGAGTCAATTAGCCCCCACCCCTACGCACACATTCACACAGAGTCACAGGCACGCACACACATACAGTATGCACAACAGACTCCCATTTCCTTCTGTCCGCTGTGGGTTCTGCCAGGGAATGAGAGTCCATCGGCGGTCTCCGAGCAACACCTGAGGCCCCCCACCACCTAGCCCCAGCCCTCCCTCCCTCCACCTGCAGTCAGCTAATAGTGGTGCTCCAAGGGCACCCGAACCACAATAGTATTCAATTCACCCCCATTGTACCCCTTTTACCAAGCCTCATACCACTGACTCAACAGCTATTTAGAAGATGATAGGAAAGGAAAGAGAGTGTGGAGAAGAGCAGGGGAAAGTATGAAATGAGCAATGCAACAATGAGGTGATGGCGTCTGCTCACCTCTGTGATCATTTACATTGTTCAGCCAATTTGATTTTTCCCTTTGCTGTGCATGTTTTGGTGTTGGCCCTCTTTGCAAGTATTAAGAGTGTGTTTGTGTGCTTGGGGACATATTATCTACTTGCATCCACTTTCACCTGTGTGTATGTGGTGAGCCTCCATTCTGTCGACCCTTTGGGTTAGCGAGCAGCGCTCTCTCACAATCGCTTATTTATTCAGGGCCTTTTGAAATAATCGAGTTGACACATCTGTCAGATGGTGGGAGGAGGAATGCTAAAAGGTCACTGGGCGAGGTACCAGCTGCTCCTGCACCAAACCTTTCCTGCCTCCAAATAGCACAGTCATTACACCACAACAGATGGGACTCCTGCCTTTCATTTTTACCTCACTCACACTCGCACACATACATGCGCACACGCACACCGACACACACACACACACACAGAGAAGCGCACACATGAATGTGGCAGCAACCCATCACACTTACCCTCAAATACTGTATACGCAGAGGTGAAGTCACACCAGACACTTGTCACAGACAGGACAGTCAGGCAGAGACATGTGCTGTACACATCTGCAGACACACACACACACACAAAGTGAACACACATTTGTTCCCTGCTTTTGTCACTGTCTGTCTTGTTACCTGCACACTCTGTACTTTACGTCTGATTTCCATGTACAAGGTCAGTATCAGCTGTCCACAGGAAAAATCACTCCCTCAAACCCAGAGCATGACAAAAGGACAAATGCAGTTACACTAAGGACAAAAGGCGAGGGAAACATTTTCTACCCAGCCTGACTCTTTATTTTTCATTCAACTACCTTTATTTTATCTCTGAGCTGTTGTTTAATGATATCAGTCTCAAAGGCAGAATAGACCTTTTGGCCATCGGGAAAGTGATGTATAATTCAAACCCACTGAGATCTGATACAACACAACCTTTAATGGACTTACATCTTGGGCCAGCTTTGTTGGGTGGAAAAACGCTAGGTATTGTGAAACCCAAAGAAAAGCCTTAGGCTTTGCTTCAAGTAGTGCTTTTGATGGAGCTCTGTAGATTCAACTTTGCTTGGATAGAATAGCATTTTCTGATGACTGCATAAGAAAATCTATTTCCTCCCTCAAGCGGTGGAGGCATATGGCAACCTTAATCACCTTATAAGGAAACTCAACTACTTCAGACATGTTGCTTCAAATACACTTCAAAAGTCGTTGCTTGCCCAATCCAGATGCCGTTAATTTCTCTGCGCGCACATCATCAGATCCTATTGTAGACTTTGATATTGTGTGCTCTTCTAAGTTTAAGTTAGACACAGGAGAGGGTCTTTGTCTGGTTTAACAAAGGCCGTTTAGCTTTAAAATATGTAATTGTTCCACAGCAAACCCTGTAGTCATTTGTTGTATTTGCCAGCTTGGCTATTGTTCCAGTTAATGAGCTTGAAAGAAACCCTGGCAGTGCTGGTGAAAGCAGGGCTAGGAAACGTATGCTTGCTGCATAGCTTGCCATATGCAAATGTGTAGAAGCAAAGAGTTAGCAAAGTCGTCTACAATTCATTGGTAATTAATGATTATGCTATCTTTAGTATACAAAAACAGCACCAAAGGCACATTAATAAGTCTGTATTGCTTTGCTAGGTCACATATGAGACTCAAGCATTTTATGTGGTAGTTTATTTCACTTTTTATATGGGATTACCATACAGTATTGCAATGCATAGTATGCATTTTCCCCTTGACAATAAAAAGAAAGGATAATGTGGCACTCAACAATGTGTGGCCAGCTTCAATGACCCGCAAGACGCATTAAAAAAGTAATAATGCATAAATCATGTAAATGCACATTTAGGATATATAGCCTTGATGTTTATAGGCTACTATATGGGAAACATTATTCAGATCTGTGTCCTACAGCAAAACATTACGTTTCCATCTCTGCTCTATTTGTGTACACCTTGGTGTTGTAAAATAATGAAACCTCTCAAGGTGGACATCTACTTTTTTGTGCTATTGCATATTTTATAAGTGAAATTCATGAAGTTATACAGAAAATTGTGCTGTTGACAGACTCATCTTAAAATTACATTGTTTTAAAATTTTCATTACACAAGCTATTTAACATCCACTTCCAATAGGCGCAAATGAAAATCTCCAAATCAGAAACAAACCTCGTGTCATTTGCGGCTAAATGATCTCAAACAAACAATGACAGACATGCTATCACCAATTATGTCACCCCACACTTGTGTTATTATTCCTGACTAACTCTTATCAGTTGTTTGTGTCACTAAAAAGTTCATTTGTCACGCCCATATGTGACCCATTAACACAACGATCACAAACAGTCATGGTGGGAGATTTCTCAGCACACTCTCTGATGCCTTCGAGCTCCACTCTGTCCGTACACACCAATCTGCACATGTCAACAGCGTGTGTGTGCATTAAGCAGTGGGGAATAATCAAACATGATTTGACAGATGATAGCATGCTGCTATATCCTAGTGTGTATGTTATATGTGTGTACACTATTTTCTCTACTATCCTAAAGGGCATCTGCCATTATTAATTACACTTAACCTAACACTCCATGCATTAGGAATTCTATTTTGCTCCCTCATAGTTGTGTGTATGTTTTTTGTGTTTGTTTGTACAATTACATATATGTACACTAACTGATGTCACCTTCTTCACGCTGTCTCAGCATGCACCTCAGATAGATTGCCCCAAACACCCCTTGTTTCAGGCCCCCTTAGCACAGCTAGCAGAAAGCCCCCGATTTGCTTTATGACTGCCTCAGACCATTAGCAGATTTACTGTCATTTTTATGTATTAGGTAGTACTGGAATGTGGTGGGTGATGACGAACAAGCAGCTGGTCATGGAGGTAGAAAAGTGCTTTGCTGGCAGCTTTAATGGAACCAACAGAACAGTAAACGGGAATCAATTAAAACTTGTTCTTTGAAGGGTTTCTCCACAGTGGATGGAGCTATATGACTACATTAAAGACTATTTCAAGGATGATGGATTCTTTAAATTAGAGTGTAATTGACTTCAATTGTGTAATTTTGCATCCTTGATGAAATTGGAGGAGAGATTCGCTTAACCTTTCTAATATATGTAAATCACTTAGCACTCTAAAGCCTTTAATTTCACCTTTTGTAGCTTCTAGGTTTTAAATGGTCTTATTTCTCAATGCCAAATATGCAACGTGTGACACTATCACGCACTGCATATTTTAATCTTCATCACAACTGCATGTTTTAATTCAGTGTATTAGTTAAGCCAAATTAAATAACATAGAAGACGTTTAGTATACACACATTTTCCCAGAGTTATTGGAAACTTTGGATCCCAAAACATACACAATACAGTCTTGTTGGTTTTGACATTTGCTCCAGTACAACATGTGTTTGTCTGTTGAAAAGATTATATTTAAGAAATAAATATGTTTTCTTGCAGATAGTTAGATGAAAAAAAATTATACCACTCTGACATCTGAATGGTAAAGTAAATACAGCTGAAGCCAGCAGCTGGTTAGTTTAGCTTAGCATAAAGACTGGAAACAGGGAAATAGCTATTCTTTCTGTAGAAAACAACTGCATTCTTCTATTAAATGTTAAAAGTTAATATATCCTATATATGTCTATTTTTTTGGAAACTGCACAAAAATCAAGGGTGTGAAAATTACAATTTATCATTTGACAGGCAGCCCACAGAGAGCTGGGCTCAGTCTAGAAAAAGACTGGCACATAACCAATGAATTGTCATCTGTGCAATGTTCGCAGAGGCGACATGGTGGTGTGGTGGTTAGCACTGTTGCCTCAAAGTAAGAAGATTCTGCATTTGAACGTGCCCGGCTGGCTGTCTCCTTCTGTTTCCAGTCTTTATGCTAAGTTAAGTTAACTGGCCTTTGGCACAAGCTACATGTTTACTATGCAAATATTGTATATGTCAACGCTTCAAGGGAGAAAATTCTTCAATATTTACCATTCATTTCTAGATAAACTTTGCAGTTACAATATTCATTTTTAAATTCTTTAGAAAGCATCCTCTGTCACTTCTGTGTGTTGTCAAAAGGCATTCAATACAGGAAATTACTTTGTGAGATGAAAGTTGATGAGACAGCTTGAAGAAAAGTGCATGACAAATTGTTTGCAAACACTTCATTACAGAATACCACCGAGTTCAGCACACAACACAAATTCATACAGCCCAAAGAAAGGCTATCTTTCGTTATAAACTTATGCTATTGTGGGTGTTAATGGGCAAAGAATATAAATGCAGTTATTAGGGATGACTTTTATATTCACTGTAAAACTGAATGTTAACAGTTAAAATGTCACAAATGCATAAATATTCACCATGCATTACACATACGCATAAGTGGTAAAGCTTGTATCAAGGTCCCTAAATATTTTTTTGATTTAAAGACCTGATCACTCAATGTAAACTACTGTAACAGTTAAGATATGAGTGTTGATAAGTGCAGTTTAAAGTTTTATTTGCTATAGTCCATAGTCTTGGGCTGCATGAATTGTCTTTATCTTTTCGATATCTTGAAAAGGTCTTTTACTTCTAACTTTTGGACTATTTTAATTAGTCTCACGTCAATTTTTTTTTGTAATTGCTATGGTATCCTTTCCTTTTGTCCTGTCATTATTTGAGTCAAGACTCTAATAGCAAATGACAGCTCCACATTACTTGTGACATTAGCTTTTAGCTATCACGTTTTTACAACCCCTGGTCTTGATGGCAGATTTGTGGACTGGCAACAGTGGCAGTCTCTTCTGCTTCCCATCTGTCGCTCTCTTTCTTCTTCCTAATGTCTTTGTGACCAGAAAGATCTGGGGGCCCCATCACACACTCTTTATTACAGTATGGGCCATAGTCTTTCATCACTTTCTGCTTCCTGTCACACGAAGGCACATGCACAGTTGTGAGTGCACAAACCCTCACATTCACACTTGTCCCTACAGGGCTTCAGATTAGACTTTCCAGAGTATAGAACCATAAATAAAGAGAGGGAAAATCCAAAGGCAAATAGTTTTTCAACCTAAATTCCATCTTCTGTCATATATATAGGTTGGGTCTTACTGTCAAAAATTCTTGTTTTGGTGTTAAAGGTGTACTAAAAGTTTCTTTATCCTAGAAAATATACTTTGTCACAGGCTAAATTAAGTTTCACTTGCTATTATAAAAATACATTATTTGAATTACCTGCAGACATGAGGTTATGAAGCTACTTTGAAAGCTCTAAGATAAATTGAGTAAGTGGATGTTGAATTAGGGCTGCAATATGCAAATTAAGGTAGTAGTAACATGAGAATATGAGCTTGCTCATCTGTCCTTAGGCCTCTGTTTTTGTCCAAAAACACATCATCCAGACACACTGCTCCACTGGTTGACATATGTCTTCATTGTGAAGCACTTAATCATGTTAAATATAAAAATAGTTTCCACGTGGCTCCAAAGTAAGAGCATCAACTGTGCAAATGTGACAGATGTAAAAATTATAGCAATTTGGGGAAATATTTTTAACAACTTCATGGTCAACAGCACAGGCAAACAAGCTAATTTAGGTGGGAGTTTTAAATAACTTTCCATTTTCTCAATCCAATTCAATAATACAACTTTTACTCAACAATCTAATTTTATAACAGTAACATTTGTAAATTAGGTAAATTAAGTAACTCATGACACGAAATATTAAGCAATCTAGGTGTTATCTACAGATGTAATTTACATATTTTGCAGCATTGGGTTAACCAAACCAGCTATATGTGGAAAAGAAATCTCTGAGTCAATATTTTTAGAAGTAACTTACTTATGTGTAAAGTCTGTTCAATGATTCTAAGGATGTGTGGTGTATTTAGAGCTGTCAGTGAAGCGCCAACAGGGGGATGGGGCATAGGCAATGAATCTAGAGGTTGACACAGAGGGGTGGGGTAGTAGCCATATGGCTGCTGACAAGGAGAGGGGCTAAAGCTGACAGCGCTAAGGGAACCGAGGTGGCAGGCAGGAGGAAATAAAATCACCCCTATGCCAAGCCACAAAGCAGTGGCGACCTGTATGTGCTAGTTTGTTTTCCACTGACTGACAACATTGCTGATTGAATCCAACATAGAGGGCTGTGTCCTGACAGCGCTGATGCCACAAGTCTGGACAGACCCTGGAGTGTATGAGTGACTGAGAGCCAGATAGACCAAGAGAAGAAAAGAATGCATTTCTATCTGTGCGTGCTGTACGTATTATCTGTGTGTCTGTGTGTGTGGCCCAGCGTGGGTGTCAGCCAGCCAGCCAGGGTCTTCTGTGTGCCTGAGGACCCTCTCTACCAGCTGGGTAAGCCAGGTGTCGGTTGTGCCCTCACACCCCCTGGCCCTCCCATTACTGCCGCCCTCCAGGCCCACTCAGTCAACTGCCACTTGCTACCAGATCAATATGAGCTCACATCTAGGAAAACATGTCATTCCACCACTGAGGGGTCAGACAACCCATTGTTGCATCAGGTGCAAACTGTATAGGGAGACTAAATTGTATCACAATGTTCAGTATTTCTTTGCTGCCCATGAGACTTGCATTTGTACTGATAGATTTTTGAAACTGTGCTTTTTCTACTGCAAATAAAATACACTGGAGACTTTAATTTAAAGTTACAATAACAACAGACATAATGAGTGCATATTTTTCTGTCTGTGAGAGGAGTTTCTAACCGGCTTCACTTTCTGTCAATACTTGACAGAGAGATGTTTTACATTGTTCTCTCCTTTTTCTGTGTAATGGTCCTTTATTATCTGGCACACTGTAGCATCTTGCCAATGCTTCACACAGGTGCAGATACTGCAACTGCTGCATTTGCATTCATTGATTAACACCCCCCAAAGTCAAATATGCATTTTCCATAAACAATACCTATACCATCTTATTGAGAATGTCTTGGCTGCAGAAACATTTTTGCTGACAAAGCTCTAAGGGCACAGATGAGCTGATTGCTGAATATGCACATCTCCACTGCTCGCCTTTTGTATGTGAACAGCAATTCCAGTACCAAGACTGCATTTTACTCCTGCTTAAGTAGTGGCACAAAAGTGATAAGTAGGTAATGACTTTTAATTAGCAATGCCCCAAAAACATATCAACAATAATCAACAACATTCCATAATGTTTCTGAACATCTGTATGATGCTGAGTGTTTCATCAGCGCACATTGAATGATGGCCTGTTTTAATGTGGCATCAAACTCTTAATAGCTGCTTTGTACCTTTTCACGTGCAGGTTCACTTTAGAGCCATCTAATTCAAAACAGGGATTCTCAATTATGCAACGTGCCATTTACATATGCGAATTAGGATCATATTAATTATCTTGAAATTGGGTAATTAGCCAATCTCAATTAAGGCATTGTTCATTACACTAAATGCACAGGAAAGGTGTTTGAAGTTTTCCCCCACGCCTTTATTCATTTGTGTGTGTGTGTGTGTGTGTGTGTGTGTGTGTGTGCGTGCGTGTGTGTGTGTGTATGTAAGAACTGGGCTGTCTGCCACATCTGAATCAAGCCTCTGTGGTGTATTTAATAATTTAAGCATCCCAGCTCATACAAGGGATGCACCCACAGCTTTCATCGTTACCAAACATATGGTTCTGTAATGAGCCTGCTTGCTTGTAAAATAGTAATGCCAGTACAGAGCAGAATAGAGGAGACACCAGCCAGCTTTTTCTTCTTTTAGCCACTCAAGCTAGCTACGGTGCCAGTGGTGGCCAATGCATAATACAAGCTTGTTTGGCTTCCCATGTTGATGGTGGAAAGGCCAATTTGCACTTAGCCATTAAAAAAAACAGTAAGATATAATGATAGTACCAGAAGATGTCAAATGCATCTTTCTCCACCCAGGACTGTTTACCTGGGGGAGAAGAAATACTTTCTTAACTGACTCACAGCAGTGATTTGCATGCACAGCCGGGGTAAACATATAGTATTCTCACACTGGTGTTCTGCTTGACATCGTTTGAATAGTACACAGATATACTTTCTGTGTAAACAGAACACAATTTAGAGATGGTTTATGTAAAGTTGTCATTGTGCATATGTTTGCGACATTTATGTTTTTGAGCACTGTTGTAAGTGTGATGTGCCCAGAAGCACAGTAGTGTTCTGGAACAAGCTGAAGCTTCACAAGTATACACTTCCTGGTACATAGCCTGAGGTATTTTTGGACATGCGGCATCTATCTGGCTGTTCCAGCACACACTCCTTACCGTCTCCTCCTCATTTAATTTTCATATGAGCTGCAGTTCATACACAAAGTATCACCTGTGATATGCGTATGTGCATGCGTATGTTCCTTCTCGGGCACTGCAGGGAAAATCTCCTTCAGGGTGTTAAGGAAACATTTTGAGTTGTGCCCTTCGACTGTTCTTCAGTAGTAAATTACCCCTCTATCAGCTTGTTATGGAAAGATCTGATTCAGTGATTCTGAATAAAACATGCATGCAAGGTCAAAGGCTTAAACACAATAACCTTAAGTTCTCTTACACATGTGCATAATTTACAGCAAAATAATTAAAAAATAAAAAGCGCTCAATAAGTCTCAAGGCTGTTATCAAATACCACTCTCTTATTCTTTTGCTTGAGTATCATACACATATTCAAAATGAAACTATGAACATTAGAAATGGTGAGTGCTGAAATGTTCAATTTACGTTTTTCTCATTTAATACTATTTCTTTGCTTTAGTGGGGCTCTTTTATTCCTTTTTTTTTCACGCCAGTGTCACACCAGAGGAAACTGTACCTACCCAAGTGAACTCTTGGGTCTAGGTCCAAGTGGCCCTCTTGTCAGCTGTAGTGTCCTTCTAGTCGTCTCAGATGTGCCTGTGTTCAGCTCAAGTGTCACTCTGGTGTCACCCCAGTGGGCAAAAATGAACCCTGTGCATATAAGAGGTGTCCCTTCTTCAATTTCCACCCTGCCATTTGAAAAGCTTTTGTATGATACTTCATAAGTTAATGGTGATGATGGTAATCTCTGTGGCAGTTTCCCACACAGTCACAGCTGATATTTGTTGATAGAGCCCTTGTGCTACTATCTTTAAAAATACTGGTAAGAGAATAGACCAGCATCTATATTAAAAGGCTGATTTATTACTCTGTATTTACAAAGCATAAATGAACACACCTATAAACTATACTGCTTTGTAACCATAGTCTCCTATGACCCATAATAACCTTTACTGCTACATCAATAGTAGCTGCCACAAATTTTGCAGACATTTAATTTCTGAATAAAATATCACACTGATGAGTGAGTGCTGATGCACACTTGTTAAAAAATTCTCAACACCTCAAACACCCACTGTCAACAGCATTACAGTAGATTATGGGTAAACTAAGGCAAAACAGCCAGTGTCCCCATGGTTCAATTGATTTCTCCTTTTCACACTAGGGGGAGCTGTGGTATACCATTACAGGGCTCACAACCATATTTTGGGTATGTAATAAATGCCAACGAAGTGCCAGAGAATCTTGGAACATAACAAAACATAGCATAGTATACCATAACATTTACTGCATGCTTTAAGCATGTGAGATACACTATAAATCATAAATATCCCTTATTCTGTGTCTGCCTTACAAAATAAGAGTTATTTTTTGAAGGATACACTACAAATGTATGTGAGGGCTTGAAGCGGCGTTTCTGTGTGGAAATAGGCTTTGTTTTGTTTTCTGTAATTGGTATTTCTGTACAGCCATCCAGTGGAGATAGACCGGTGTTTACCCCTTGATCCATGGGCTTAACAATAGGAGAGGGAAAAGATAGAGAAAAAGAACTCAGAGGTAGCATTTGTCAGTGGCAATCTGTCGTTCGCCTGATTGACTTCATGGAGAAAAACGGTGAGACTCCAGCGCGGCAATGCTTGAGTGCCCCTGATCTTCATTTTCCACCTGCCCTGTTATTGTTCCTTTCTCCCCACCCTCTCTTTCTCTCTTTCTCTCTGTCTGTCTTGTCCCTCTCGTTTCACTGGACTCAGATCTCTCCATCGCTCTAACCTTTCATTATGACAAGACAAAGCTTTAATCCCTCACGAGCCATTTCCCCTTGTGACAGGTAGAGTGGTGATGACTAAGAGACACACACACACACACACACACACACACACACACACATATACAGGAGGTGTGTGTATCTGATGCAGGTATGCCCACAACTGACTCAAGGCAAAGTGACACATAGTGACAAAGAACGAAATAGAGAGGAGGAGGAAGTGATAATGAGAAGGTGATGACAATGAAAGAAGCTACGATGCAGAAACTATAGATTAATTTTCCTGATTTAATAAAAAAAAACATAATATTTGAACAACTTAAAACCTTCGCCCTCATGTCTTGCCTGTCACTTATGTTACCGAGACGAGCACACGCTAATGGTAGAAGCAGAAAATGACCATACAGCACTCGTGAGGCAAACAACTGTGTTTTTTATTTATTGTGGCCTTTTAAGAGACAGGATTCAAGATTCAAACAACTTTATTAATCCCATAGGAAAATTGTGAGTCCTGGTAAATCTTTAAAGTGGTTAAGTTCAAAACACACATACAGAGGTGGCATCAGTCATCGTAGGAAGATTAAACATACATGTACCTCTCTGATCTGAAACATCAAGCAATAACCGGTCATCCAAACAGTGTGTCGTCCTGTCCTTAGCCTGCCCTCTCCCCTATTTTGCATAGCATCCTAAGTGCCACACTTCATAGGGACTTCATAATCACACCCCCTACTGAGGTGACAGCCTGATTGGATATCTGAGGGAGGCACCCGCATGAATTTGCATACTAATTGACATATATGCCCCCACCCTTTCACACACATAGACACATCCTTATCCTTTTGTCTCCTTCTCTACCACTCAATAAATTAATGTCAGGACTCTGTGCTGCACAGTGCTTTGGCTCTTCTGTATGACGGTGCTGACAAATTTTGCATATTTGAGTGAGTTTGTACTTATTTCAGATGCTAACAAAAAATATGTGACGTAAAAATGTAGATGATTCGAAGCTATGTAGAGAATAATTCTGAAAGCTGAGTAAGGTGAGTAAAGCGATGGAAGAAATGAAGACGTGCAAACAGAAAGTGTAACACAAAGAAAGAGAAGAAAATATTGTGTTTCACTACTCTTTTGTGCTGATGGAAGTAAAGGACATGCTGGGAACATGTCAAACTGGCAAAACAGTGCGCCCCAGAGACTTGACACCAAGCAGGACTGTGGAACCCAAACAGATGTCTATATCACAATGTTCCCACAGTAATGGAGGAATACACAGAGACATGCAGTACATTACATTTAGACACACACGCAGGCACAGACACACCTAACTCTCCCTATCGAGAACCAGACACATGCAGAGTCACAGCTTTGACAAGTTGTCTAGATGTCAGCAGATGCTGAACCTCTTGCGCTCACTAATCCCACCACACACATGAATTCACACAATCACTGCAAAAAACCCCGAAAGCACACACTTATCAAACACATCCACACACACATCACATGCCTATTTCATTTTGCTACATGTGTGTTTCCCACAGCTCATTTCTGTAGCCTCTGTTTTAATGACATGTTGTGAAAGCGGTCTGTTCACTCTGCTTGAGCTGAGCAAAGACCACAACCGCATGTGATTGTTTGTGCAGGTGCCAGTGATAGACGCAAATTGCCTGCAGTGTGAGACAAGCGGCGTGCAGCAGAACCTTTGGGCCTGTTGCCCTCGTCCTTTTAGTTGTATTATAAAACAAAGCTGCAAAGAGGTGTAGATGGGAAAGGAGTGAGGGAGAGAGAGCATAAGAGGGAAACTTAGGGGAGATTTAATTATTTTTAACCAGAGGCAGTTGGATAAAAAAGGCCAAAGACTTAATTACTTCATTTAGATGTTTAATTAGTTGAACATGTATCTCTCTTCTTCTGCCCTGCGTATATGTAATGAACGTTTTTGAATGGCCTCAGACCTCAGGCTTCAGTCTCTCTCTTCTGTCTCTTTGCTTCTGTCTCTCGCTTTATCTCTTTTCCTTTAACTCCCCCTCTTCTTGGACCTCATAAATAATTCCCACTGCCTCTCTGAGCATGCACAGAGCAATAGAGATGAAATATGTACGGATACACGCCATGGTGCTTTTGAAAAGAACTATTTCAAAGGTAGTGAGGTCTGCTGAAATCTTCATGAGTGCCTCCTTTTCCTCTTTTTTCCCCAGTACACAGAATGGATTCTTTGCAAGGCAGCATCAGCTCCCAAAGTGTGCTCCAAAAAACTGCAACACCTTTACAGTTATGAACAGAAATAAATGCTACTCTAACTACATAATAATAAATCTGACATGATATGATATACTGACATTCGATACACAAAACTGCAGGTGTAAAAATTTTGTTCTTTATCAGATCTTTAATTTTAGTTCATGGAAAAATGCTATGTGCAAATGTAAGAAACCAATCTAATTTTAAGTTATAAGATATTTCACTTCTGGGTTATAGGTACATCATTATTTCTGTTGTACAATACTGTATGTGATTTTAAAAACCTTGATCTTATCTCAAGGCGAGCAAGTGCATCTTTTGACTTAGCATTCAGACCAAACAGGCTGGTATTCGAGGCTAACAAAAAGCTGGTTTACTTATCAAACCTCTCACCACCACCCCAGATACCACCACCTCTGTGCTATCAAAGGAACAGCCATGTCCGTGGATTCTTGGGAGCAGTACGTTGTCTCTCTATCTATGTATAATTTTGTAATGAGGAACTATTCTTATTTTGTAACTTACCTGCATTAATTCAACCTAAAATAAAGTGGTTGAAAACCACAAAAACACAAAAGCCACCACAAGACGATGCAATATGTGACAAATTGGAATTATTCTTTAAATTCTTTAATAACTATATTTATTCGTTTTGATTTCATTCTCTGTATTCAAACTCTTTGAATCTTTACCAAAAACCTGAACCATCAACATTAGCAACTATCATTCCCTCCTCTTTTACCCCATGTCCCTCCTCCAACCCCTCTTTCCTCAGCTGCCTCATGCATCCTCTACCTTCAGTCCTTTCTTCTCCTTCCCTCAGTCTCTAGGGAATGACAAGACCCTCTGTATCATTTCCCCTGCAGGCATTTTCCTGCCTTATTTATTTTCTTCACTTCATTGCAGAAGGTAGAGGAATGTTTTATAGAATGGGACACTTAATAATGGGAGAAATATTGAGGCATGGCGAGGCAGTTTCTTCCAGTGCTGTTACATAGTGCAGCATCCTTGAACCTCAAATGAAAAAAAGAGACAGAGAAAGAGACAGACATAAACAGACAGATACTTTTTGCACATTACAAATGCCTTTGGCTAACAGATGCACACCGTTTTCATAATATTCCTCTGCACAGAGAGCAGACTAGATGATGTGGATGGATGGTGTGAGCTCTAGTTGTTGGTGTTTGGAGTGTGAGTGGAATGCTAAACACTTCCTGGGTCATTGGAGGGCTGGCGAAAGCATGTTGAATTTTAATGGTGCCCTCTGACTTGGCTGCAGGTAATGCTGCAGGGGGGCAACATCCTATCTGCACTGCTGAGAGGGAACATGAAGAGTGTGTGCGAGCTTTTGTGTGTGTGTTCATATTATTGCACATTAAGCTTGAGCGAGTGTGTCTGTTCTTGTCTGTACTCGGCTTCTGGTATTTTAAGTAATCAGTCTGCACAAAGACTATACAGTACACATAAACACATGCACACACATGGACACGTACACAAATACACACACACGCACACAGATACTGTACAACTGTTGTGGTGTGTGAAGGATGTAAACAAGACTTTAGACTGCGGCCTCTCAAATAGAACAGTAGCCAGCATTGATAAAACACACCTAAACACTTCTCCAAACACAACAAACTAATACTAGTTTTTAGATGTTTTCACCTCGGTCTCCTGTGTGAAAGTCCTGTGTTTGATGAACCATTCATCACCCCAGTCAGCTGAATTATAATCACCGAAGGCTTCAAATACTATGTCATATGTCACATTTATTACTGCCACTAGATGTTGCCAAGTAAGACATATCTTTTTATCATCCTGTCGGACAGTACAAAGGACATACTCCTTTGAATTCTGAAAAAGATATTTACATTATTTAAATGTTCTACTTCTCAGTAGATTTGCCTCTGTTCTGTCTCAATATTGCAGCCCGTTCTCTGTATGTGTCTGGTGGGCTCAAACACAGCAGTTAGTGTTACTAATCCTTTAATGCAAGTGTCCTAAGAAATCAACACACAAATGTTTTACTGCTTGCATGACAACAACCTAAAGAAAGAAATCATCTTAATCAAGAGATTTTCAAACATTTTACTTAACAATGAGTCTTTCAGTAGTGACATCAAGGTCAAAGTGGGACTTTGTTGACTGATGTTGGCTCCCCATCTAGCAATATTTTAAGAGACAAACTGTTTTCATTAGTTGGGGCCATAGTTTAACAATTTCAAACTTAAGTCTCAGATTGTTAAAATGTAACCACCCCTATTTTATTGTGTCCTATCAAGATATTTAGGACGTATTCCAGTTCAAATGACGTTTATTGCTGCACAGCTCTACAAGGCACGCTACAGTGAGAGATAATAAAAAGTTTTCCATTTGTGTGCTGTTGAATTGAAACCATGTGTTCAGTCGATATAAGTTCCCCAACTTTTCAAACTGCATTTCTGTCTCCCCATCATTCCTCCCTACAGACAATATCTCTTTGACTTTCAATCCACACTTTAGCTGCCTCCCTGCACAAACCTGAATTAATCTTCTCTTCATCTCTTTGTGTGTGTGTACCTGTTTGTGTTCTAGGATTTGTGAGGGTGTGCAGTTGTGTGTGTGCACACGCACAGGTCTCCTCCTTCCTGTATTAGAAATTCCCCCGCTCGACATGATATTGTTCCCCCGCCTGGAGCTCCAGGGCTTCGGGAGCTTTGTGTTTGCATAGCAGAGGCTCAACTCTCACTCATGAAGACCCCACGGGGACTTTCTTTGACACTGTCAGCCCTTTGAACCCACTGTGACATGAAGCATCAGGTCACTTGTGTACAACCACAGCACAAAGAGAACTCACACTAATTGGCCTGTGTGCACCTGAGAGACAGTTGGGACATCAAAGTGCTTCGCCACCCAGTTGATAACAGCTTTGATGGGGTGACTTTGAGACTGTAGATTTGTGGTTTGTACACTAATGAACCACTGCACGTTAACTGCTAGCTGTGGCTTGTTGTTGTGTGATCTTGGGCAGGAATTAATTATTATTCCACCATGTGCATATCATTTCTTCTGCACTGTCTAGTAATGTAACAAATGCTATTACCAGGCACCCTCTTGTGAGCCTTTAATCAACCTCAATGACAGTTTACAAAAAAAAGAAAAAATGAATCCAAGATGATTCTGTTACTTGTCTTATTTAGCTCTATGTTCTTTCAATTGTGTGATAAAAGTGACTTATAGCTTTTAAATATGCAAAATAAATTGTAAACAAAACTACTTCAAAGAGAATATTCCTTAGGTTGTGTGATTAATCAGTTTATAATAGGGCTCAGTGCAGCCTCCCAAAGTCCTCTTACCTTCTAGAGTTATGGATGACTGCTGTGTCTTTGTGTGACCCTTCATCTTCTGTAAGGTGAACAGTTGGTGACTACTGGTGGGTCTGGAGGGGTCCTGTCAACTTCGTACAGTCCAGCAGCTGACCAGAGTGAAAGAGATGGAAAACGAGAGGTCGAGGGAAAGTAAAGGTGAGACAAAAGATCAGAAAATAGAATGAAACAAGATAAAAATGATGCACGTGGAGAGAAACAAGTCAGAGAGGCCGTGTCCGAGTCAGAGAAAGCTCTACCCGTCATAGTTTCAACAGGAGGCTACTGCCCCTCTTGACTCCAACAGGCGTAGCAAAGCAATTTGTTTCGCTTCAAAATAATGGCCGGCTATGAATTTTGAGTGCGACTGCGGGGGACCATTAAGGCCACAATGGCTGACAAGACACTAAGCACTCCCCAGAGGTCTGAGGGGCCCTTTCATGCCTGTCCCGGGGCTGGTCAGGTTGCTGGGAGCGGGTGGCCAGCTGGTCCTCTGGCCCCCACGCAGCCTAATGGCATTAGAGCCCACTGCTCGCTTTGAGCTGAAGACCATATGAGACACAGGGGCACAAGGTCTGTGTGACACGTGACCAAGTACACATATACATACGTATTTGGAGGCACCTGCCTTTAGTTATCCAGATTCAAGAGATTTTTTGTCATAAGCACAAGATGAACATAGCAGTTACACCATACAATGAAATTTTTATTTGCAATCCCGCCTTCCAGAGTGACACAAATAAAATAATAAAAATACATAATATAGAAAAGTATATTTACAGCAAAAAAAGACCCACATTTAAATCACTAGTTGTATCAACATTGTTCCTTACAGTATGAATAAAATGGCGGAGCAAATGTGTTGGTGGACGGGGGAAGGGGAGATGGGGTGACGGGGGGGAGTATCCTGAAAACTATTCACATGCCTGATGGCCTGTGGATAAACACTGTTGGTCAGACTAGTTGTTCTGGATTTCACACATCTGTATCTCCTGCCTGAGGGCAGAAGAGTGAAGAGGCCGTGCTGTGGGTACGTGGAGTCTCTGATGATGTTGTGTGCTCTCCTGATGGTCCTGGTGTGGTAGATGTCCTCCATGACTGGCAGGCTGCTCCTGAGCCATGCACTTTTAATCACACGTTGGAAAGCCTTCCTGTCCTGTGCAGAGCAGGTCCCTTACCAGACTACAATGGAGCTGGTGAGCACACTCTCAACTACATTCCAAGTTACTCAGAATCCTGTGTGGAATCTCACATTTTCTTACACCCCCTGGTCTTCTTAGGAAGTGCAGCCACCTTTGTGACTTCTTAATGATGTATTGTGTGTTGTGAGACCAGGCGAGATCCTTCCCGATGTGCACTCCGAGGCATTTAAAGGTTTTGACTCTCTCCACCTGCATCTCAATAATGTAAAGTTGGCGTGCAGCGTTCAGTCCTTCTCCTCAGATCAATAATTATTTTCTTGGTCTTGTTCACATTCAAGGAGAGATTATTGTCACAGCACCAGGTCTCCAGGTCTGCCACCTCTCTTCTGTATGCTGCTTCAGCCCCAACAGTGATTAATCCAATGACGGTTGTGTCATCAGCGAATTTAACGATGCTGGTGTTGTTCTGGGAGGGCACACAGTCATACGTGAAGCGCGTTTACAGCAGTGGGCTCAGTACACAGCCCTGGGGGGTCTCTTTGCTTACAGTTCTGATGCTTGACATGTGGCTGCCCACTCTGGCTGACTAGGCCTGCCAGTTAGAAAGTTCAGTACCCAGTCACACAGGGTTGATGTCAGTCCAAGGGGAAGGAGCTTCTCTGTTAATTTGTAGGAAATGACTGTATTAAATGCTGAGCTGTAGTCAATACTGCAACGCTTTGTTAATGGGGTTACCGGTATCCACAATCAAACCCTTGCAGATGATTCAAAACGCAGCAGCTCACCTCATTTTTAATCAGCCAAAAAAGACCCATGTCACACAACTCTTTAGATCTCTACACTGGCGTCCTGTAGCTGCTCGCATCAGGTTCAAAGCTCTGTCTCTTGCTTACAGGGTGGTTAACTCAACAGCTCCCGCTTACCTCAACTCACTCATTCAAGTCTACAATCCTTCCCGCCCACTGCGGTCTGCCAACGAATGACATCTGGTGGTCCCAGCACCGCACAGAAAACACCAAGCAAAATTTTTCAGCGCAAGGATCCCCCAATGGTGGAACGAGCTACCAAACTCTGCATGCTCAGCAAACTCACTCCCAATATCCAAAAAACTGCATCTTCCTTTGCACTTAAATCTATAAAAAAAAAAACACTTTTTCGCACTTGCATATTGTGAAATGTGAACACTTTTCTGATAGGACTTTGCTTTGATGTTTTTTCCTTGACTTAGATGCTTGCTTGCCTTGTACCTCACTTGTAAGTCGCTTTGGATAAAAGCGTCTGCTAAATGACTAAATGTAAATGTAAATGCAATGAACAGCATTCTCACGTATGTGTGTTTACCCTCTAGATGTGTGAGGGCTGTGTTGATTGTATCATCAGTGGAGCTTCTGACAGCATGGAAACTGCAAAACGGTGTCTGGAATGGATTTTTTGATATTTTCCATCACTATCCTTTCAAAGCACTTCATAACAATCAATGTAAGAGCCACAGGACAGTAGTCTTTAAGCAGGTCACAATGTTTTTCTTGGGGAAATGGGTACGATGGTGGTGGATTTGAGGTAAGTGGGCACAACAGCCTGTGCGAGAGAGAGGTTGTAGATGTTTGCAAGCACATCCGCCAACTGTGATGAGCAGAGCCTGTGTGCCCACCCGGAAAATGTTATCTGGACCAGGGACTTTCCTTGGGCTTATTTTGCACACCTCTGAATATGAGTGATGTGTTCTGCGTACTCACCCCGGTCACCGGTCCCCTCTGGTGGTCTGTGCTGGGAACCTTAAGGCGAGCATAAAACAAATTCAGCTCATCCTTCAGCGTGGCTTGGTTGGTTATGGCTCCCTTGCTCCTCTTGCTCTACCTTGCTGGTAATCTGTGATGTGTTGTAGACCTTGCCACATGCGCCTGGACTCTGAGCTGTCATAAAATCGCTCCAGCTTCTGCCTGTACTGTCCCTTGGCATCACTAATAGATCTACGCAGGTCATATTTGGCCCCTTTTAGTCCTCAGTGTTGCCTGAAACAAAAGCAGAAGTGTGTGCACGTACCATGGCCCGTACCTTGCTGTTTAACCAGGGTTTCTCATTTGGGTAACTTTTATAATGTTTTGTGGGATGTTTGAGCCCACACATATGCTGATGACCAGAGATAACCAGAGCAGTGCTGGATTATCCTGATTCTGCAGCCTCATCAGCCAAAGAAAGGAAGCAATGGAATAGGAAAGATAAAACATACGGGTCAATTTCTATGTGCACTTAATTTTATTTTGCTATTTTTCTCAAGCATACTTTTATCTTTTAGATCATAAATATAAGCACACCAAGCAAATTCAGCTCAAATTAAGCAACAATGTGAAGTTAACTAGTGCTCATTAAGAAAATATTTAATGCAAAACAAAAATTTAAAAATTTATTTGGCCATTAACTGAAACTGATATAATCATCTAGTTGATTTAGCAAACTCATCTGTTTGTCTTCTGTGGAGATCGTTAGATTTATAGATTATCTACAGAGCACCATATGGAAAAAATGCTAGTGATTCAAATGCTGTCACACCCAATTCAAGCTTTTTCGAAAAACATGCTGTGACTGCTGCATCTTCCTCCCTCCCAGGTCCTGAATGGCTTGCTATTGCAGCCAGAAAACTTGTTTTGTCGACAGCCTGTTTGAAAGGCAAGCATAATAAAAGGCTTTTCTTTTTGTGTCGGGTGGTGGCAATTTCATAGTCTTTTCAGTCCGAAAAGAAGGGCGAGAGGGAAAAAAAAGTTTTACTAATTGATGCAGTAGCAGAAATTCAGCTGCCTTTTCAATCAGCCACGATGAAAAGCCTATTAAGGAACGATTTGTCAATTACTTCTGCTCACTTCTATACGCCATGGCTCTTTTTAGGGGAACTCATTTGTGTCTTATTTATTTTCTCTGCTGGCGCGTTTTGTTGGCACTGCACACAAAGACACAATAAAACTTTAGTTTCATGGCAATGACATGGAAGGTCTCACTTTTTATTGTGTCCTTTGAATGAAGGACTCCTAATATCTTGTGCTTGCTTCACTGGCTCAATTTGTTTCAATGCATTAAAACTTCTACTGAGTTCTAACTGTATAGTCCGAGTTTTTGCATGAGCTCTCTCTTTAGATGGGACACATCTCCTGAATCAGTGTCTTAAGACTGTGAACAATAAAAAGAAGAAATAACACTGTCCATAGATGCAACTAAACTAATGTATACTAATGTGTATATATATATATATATATATATATATATATATATATATATATATATATATATATATATATATATATATATATATATATAATTCTATTAGTACACTACAATAGAATGAATGATAAAATGTTTTACACAATGGTGCTTCATAGGAAATGAAATGTGACGAGTGTGTTAGCTCCTGTTTTGCCAATTCACATGCAAATCTGGTTCAAAGGAGAAAGTAATTTTGGTAGAAGTTGTCAAAAATGTGTCTTCTAAGTCAGCTCTGACTAAGCACCATGGAGATCAGCAGCTTATTTGAAATTGTATCGTATTCTTGTCAGGACTGACTTGATGATACACAGTATCCTCAGTTCCTACTCATGCTGAATACTGACAGGTATTATTTAACCCCACCACTCTGCTGGAAATACTTCTCAGAGCCTTTATAGTGGAGTTTCTTTGAGCCTGCCTCTTTTCCTTTGTCTACATTGTGAAATCCATCCACTTTAAAAACACCTCCATACAAATTTCCCTGCAATGAAACTGATGCCCTTTTCAAACATATGATCAATTACCTCAGAAAAACGGTTCGATATTCACTAGTCTTGAATAGACAAAACGGCTTCTTAGTGCAAGGAGTTTTGGGGAAACTTAAATCGAACTGCATTAGCAATAAATCTTAATTATAAAAATGGCATTATTTGAGTTCAGCGGAAGAAGGAAACTTGCTACATGTATTAGAAGAAGCCTCAGCAGGCAGACCTATCAGTTGGAGGTCAGCTGATGTTGAGGTACATCAGTTTTATGAACTTTCAACTCCCCCCTCTCCTCACTAGCTCACTGCCACTCATGTGTTAAATGGGTCTTGTAGACAGAAGAGAAGGCCTTTGTGCTGAAATAAGTGGAGGAGAGAAAATGGGGTTAAGATGAGTCCTTTGAAGTGCATCAACCTTTGTCTGTTCATTCTTTCTTTTTCTCCCATCTCTTCATCTTCTCCTGGAAAAAGTCGAATGCATATAAAGGCTTTTATTTTTGATAAGACAGTACAAAACAGCTAATCAAAGGGAGCTTATTGTATTGCTTATCACAATATGTAAATTACTCTGTTTATAGTTGCTATTATAAGACATTTGCTTTGATTGCTTTCTTCTCTTTAAAACTATGTGAGGCATATTCATCTGACACTGACTCTCAGCTGGTGACAGACAAAGAAAAAACATCCTTGACACCGAACATTTTCACATGTGGCAAATTATTAGTTTCTCCATGTATATACTGTATGTATAAAATATATTTCCACTGCTATAAAGCTGCTGAAAAGGGAATATTTTCATTTTCTTTTCACTAGAGACAGCTCAACCCAAGAGCAGGCTGTTGTGACAGATGTTCAGCTCAGCTAAACAGGAACTGTAATAGCACACACTTACAAAGACACACATATTGTATAGAGACATACGTACACAAGTCTTTCAAAGCTTGGACTCGCACACATACAGTACATGCTGTATGAGACAACACATCATGCACACAAACACACACACGCACAAACACAAACACACACCCACATTACACCCTGAAAAGCTTCCCCTTATTTATTCTCTCTCACCACCTGACCCCACACATACGCGCACACACACATAAGAGAAATTACTTTGAACTTGGTGTCAGATGACGTGAATACAGCTGGGGAGCAACAGGGTCGCGAAACTCTTTGAGAGGTGGGATGAGGTCCAGCCTTTCGTCCACTGTCTGTCTCTGCTCTGATGAGCTGATGACCAGTGGGGATCCTGGGGATGGTGGTGTAGGGGTGTGGTTGTGGTACACGCTAGACTACCAGGACCAGCCACAGTGTTCTCTTTGTTATGGGTGACACTACGACTCCGACAAATTACTTTGATGCTTTTCCACATCTGTCACAAACACGCCAGTTAACATCAGCCAGTAGTAGTTTTTGACAGTTACAAATGATTTAAAAAGAGTTTTAAAATATTTTTTTTACTGAAAGAAGAATAAAGATATATTATTTTTCCTGAACTCCATTCATAAACATTAAATATTTTACTCTTGATCTTATGTTAATCATTATTGTTCATATTTCTTGATCAGAATGTGGTTTGGTAATATACAGCATGAGACATGAGAAAGAAGCCTTTGCTTTTTCTGTATTTACTATAAATCAACAAAGACTTTTAATTAAACAACTATAATAAATAAAACTAAATCAAACTGATCACTTAATTGATTCTAACTATGAGACGCTACTATGGTGTATCATTGCAGGTTTGGTTAGCAGAGCTGCAACTGCTGCCAAGATGTTTAATCGTGTTTAATAAATTGCAGCAGACAAGAGTGTATCTAATCTATTAAAAGGCCCACATCATTACATTGTGATTTGCATCTGGAAACAGTCCAACTTTGGACAGATTCCTATTGAACTGAGCTTAAATTCTGTGTTTGAAAGCAAACAACCTTATCTCATACAGTGGTGGTACGTTAGCTACCAGGGGATGGAAACGTGATTTAAAATAACAGACATTTCCTAATGCATTATCTATCGTAAGAATAGCATTTAAAATAAACCCACACTGCCTCTGTTGATGCATATGCAAAACTGTATGCATGCAAATAACTGATTTCATAGAACAATGTTGTCGAGTGAAAACACAAGGCTGAAGATTAGCAGAGGCAAAACAAAGGGAGTGTCAATAAAAGCGAGCATATGTGTTCATCGGCAAGCCCCCTGAACACACAGACACACACACACACACACACACACACACTGATTAATTGTATTCTTCATTCACTGTGAGGCAGCCTGCTGTTAATGAGCTTAGGCATGCTTTTGCATATTGTATTTATTTAAGTTCTTCATGGGCTGCACCAAAAGAAAGTGTAATTTGGGATGAGAAAAGGGCCATTTCTTGCTATGGTTTATACACACAAAGGACTGGATGTGCTGGGACTCTTTCTTTGTGTGCCAAATGTAAAACAAAACCTAACAACATCCCTCTGGTGCTTCATCCTGGATTCTTGGCATGGCATAAAGACAGTGCTGTAAATCTAATGAACAGATTACATTTGCAGTTGTCCTCTTGGTGCATTTTAGATTCACTTCAACAATTTTACAGTTGTTTAGGGTTTATCTTAATAATAATAACAGAGGGAAAAAAATTGATGACATTTTGAAAGTGCATGAATTTAAAACAGCAGTAGGTGCAGCATCAGAAGTTGGAATGTATTCTTTTGAAAGTTTTTGGCCAAAGTTGCCAGTTTTGTAGAATCAAGTGAAGACGCTTTCAGGTGATTGGGCATCCATCTGAGTGTGCTTGAAAACACATTCAATATGTATTGGGTCTTATAGTGAAGAACAACTTTAAGCTGCCCCTTTTTCTACCAGATTGCAGACTTCAGACTTCGGATATAAAATGCCTGTTCAGGCTTCACTTCTGCGTCTGTGTGCATGTGTGTGTTTGCTTTAGTGTCTTTCATCGTCTGTCATATGTATATACAGAATGCAAGCATGTTTGTTAATATCCAGCTGAACATACATGTACAAGTCGTCTCTGTGGAACATCCATTTTCCATCTACACTCACATCCTGCTGCAAGCAAGCAACAGATGGTAGGACTGGGTGCTGTGGCCGATTTAGTCCAGTCGTGTTTGCTAGGAAGTAATTCTGTTTTAACCTGGAGAGAAACTGAATATTACAGTCATGCAGGCAAACAAATTATAGTCACCTCACTGGGTAGCAGATTACTCTATTTGTCTCATGTCCAGATGGAGTTCAAAGAAAATAAATTGCCCTGTGATGCTGCATGGGATAGATGTGCTGTTTGCTTGCCTGTCTTCTGGTCTGTCTTTCTACCTGTCTGTCTACCTGTTTATATCCTCGACAGCTGCTTGTCTGCTTCCTCATACATCAGCCTGTCTGTTTTTGTATTGTGGCAGATGTTTCAGTGCTGCAGGTCTTTCTATTAGAAAGTGCAGCACAGGAAAGAAAAACACTGTTAAAGTGGATTAGAATGTCCATGCATTCAGTTTAGCATTGTGCCACAGCTTGTCTTTTAATGCCAAACACTGCCCTGGGGGACAGAAATACTTAACAGAAATTATTATGGTTTCATGATAAGTAGTCATTAGCATGAACCTCAACAAAAGATCTCCCACGCTGATCTCTCTACAAATTAAGTCACCTTTTTCTCTTTCACGTCTCCCTGATTTTCAACACTCGCTGTTTATATAAAACATTCTTGAATGAGTGTTCATTCACTGTCAATTCCTGCTCCGCATGCCAACTGTGTGCATCAGAAAATCCCCTGCAATCTTTGTTTTGGCTAGTTTGAGGCAGCAAGTGATTACCCAGAGTGCTTTGGGAAGTTAATGTTCACGGTCTGCACAGCAGGATTCTGGGAGTGATGACAGAGGAAGTGCCTGAGGGCGATCGTCTCTTCGCTGCCATCTCACTTTCACTGTTTCTGACAACGTGTTTACCCCAACAGATGGCTCCAATGCTCACACAGAGACACTGTGGGGCTATAGAGAACAGTGTGGGCTGATATAACACAAAGATGTGCAGAGAATCTAAAACCAACTAGTGTGAATTAATGTACAATTGACAATGGGATCTCGGTACTTGTAGCTTGATCAAAGGGCTCCGTCATGGTTATTTTTAAATGAAACAAAGTAAGAAATTCTATCAAAAATGTTTATTTTTTTCTACAGAGAACACAGCAAAGTTTATTGGCTTTTTGAGAAGATCTACAAATGGATCTGAGCTCAAACACATGATACATGGGATTTGCTTTTTGCTCTGTTCCTGAGTTACTGAGAAGACTGATACCACTCAAATGTCTGTACAGTAAATATAAAGCTATTACAGCAGCTAGTTAGCTTAGCAGAACTTAGCAAAACAACTGGAAACAGGAGGAAACAGCTGGAGGGGCTCTGTCCAAAACCCACCTACCAGCAACTTTGAAAGTAATAAACACATTTTATCGTTTCTCTGTTCTCAGATGTTGTGAATTATTATTTTTTTTCATATTTTAAAAAGGGTTTATTTTTGTCTTAAATCCAGAAATAAATATATTTTATGTTTTATGTTGTTATAAAGGTGTAACTTGTTGGTATTTGTGTATACTGTGATATTTAACAACCAGGACACGTTTAACTGATACTGATTCAAAATCAAAGGCACTGTATTGAAATATAATGAATCTGTAATTGTCATGAAAGTCAGTGTTCAGGTACACAGAGTATATAGTTTTCTATTTTATAACTTATAATCATAACCAATATATATTTCCTTGTTATAATTTTGTCTGTGTTGGTAAGGTTCGGCTTGTTGTAAATTGTAAATTTGTTATAAAGCGTAATATATATATATATATATATATATATATATATATATATATATGTGTGTGTGTGTGTGTGTGTGTGTGTGAGCATGTGATTATTAATCATAAGTGGACACATGCTGGCATTATCATGAAGCATTTTGAACTTGGAAATGCCATGCGTGGGGCATTCAGATTACAATTCAAGTCATGCCAAAGGAATATCCAGATTTCAGTAATGTCAAAGATGTTCTAATTGTGGGCCATAATTAAAAGCATCCAGACTAAAAAATTTCAGCTTTCCAGGATATTTAGCAAAATTATGTGTTCGTGAGAGAAACAAACATCAGACAAGATGACAAGTTTTTTCATGTATGGTTGATTAAGCATTGCACTTTGTGTGTGAGTGTGTGTGTGTGTGTGTGTGTATGTGTGTGTGTGGAGTGTGAGGTAAATGTCACACCCATCAAAGTGCACAGGTAATGATGCACGGTAGCTGGCATTGCTACAAGGCGATAACCTGAATGTCCACTTACCTGCCCTCTAACACCAACACACACACCCATACGCACAAAAAAACTGCACATAGAGTCCCTAGGGCTGCCTTTCACACTAACCTGACATCCTTTCAAAGGGCCCAGTGAAGCATGCTAGTGTGACTCTACTCCCCGGCTCTACTGACGGAGAAAACTGGTGCTGAGAGAGAGGAAGCAAGAAAGAGGTGGTGGGCGGTGGTGGTGTTAAAGGTTAGGGGTTGCACATGCATAAGCATTGGCAAGATAACAATTGCCCAGTGGCATTTGTATTTTAGTATGACATACTTTCATTTTGGAGTTGGATTCCAGGTTAGTATATTTTTGGTGAGTGGTGTGAGTTTGTGTGTTGGTATTATGAGTGCATAAAATCTGTGACAACCATCCTCAAACAGAGACGATGTCAGGGCTGCCGAAAATTTAAAAGAAACGTTAGTTTTGTTTAAAGGTTGCAGTATTAAGAAAGAATGAGAAAGGAGCATGATGTACTGTACCACTTAGCGAGTGGACACTCACAGTGAAGTGCTTGACATTTGTGACCTCTTGCTGTGCGAAGGGTCACTGGCAGCTGTAATTATTATACCTCAGCTCAATGTTCTCTGAACAATTTTAGGTCAGTAACGTTACTTTTCTATGGAGGAATTGTTCACATCTCCATGGCTGTTCACGGGGTAAGTTCAAATTACGTTACACAGTATGTTGCAAATGGGCGGGGACATAAAATAACAATTTCTGTTTATTGTGCAACTCAGTTTAATTTATTTGTTGCACCTGCGTGATTTCATACATGCTTGAAAAAGCATATATATCTTAAAATGTAATTCATATTTAAAATAACAATTATTCTTGAACGCTTGCTTATACTGTAGTGAAATTCATGTTCTATTATCCTCTTCATTCCTGCACCTAGCATGACTAAACGAACCTCCATTAACTGGTCTGAAAACATTCCCCATTAAGGTAAACAAGATTGTACTTTCTCCTATCTTCCTCATAACTCTGCCCTTAACCAAATTAAGACTCTGATTTGCATAAACGAGATGGATGAGATAGGATGGGAAATACTTTTCTTTCTGGAAAACAAGTGCACTATTAGAGAGAGAGGAAATCTCAGATGGGATGTCGTAGCCCATTAGAATGGCCATGCTTCATCATTTTTTCATACAATGTATTGCTGTAATACCTTTTAAGTGTTGGGAACATTTGATAAAAAGCTCTGACTGATAAATGCAAGGTAGGAGAGTACATTTAGTACTGAACAGATTGGTCAGAAACCAACCAGGGCAATACAGATCCTTTTATTTCACAGCAAAATTACATTTACAATTTGCTTAAATATTGTAGTAGTTACATATGTTTAAATAAAACATTTTGCATTTTTGTCCCTTACTTTAATTTAAACTCACAAACATTTCCACCATCCTCAAAATTTCATTTGGTATGTAGTATTTTGTATTTTGTGTCATGAGGCATTGGTCCAGTCTATAAACTAAAACCATAATACACAACAATAGACTTCCATGCGTCTCCTCTGTCTTCAGTGAACGGAGCAGGCAGACACACAGTAAGGTTTGTTTGTGTACTAAAAACAGCACCACAATTTACTGCAATCAGACACTGTGTATGGGCCGGGGCACCTAGGGCGCTCTGTGTGTGCTTCTACCCTGCGGTGAAATTGCTGTCAACACTTTCCCCCTCCTTTCAGCATTGATAGGCTCTAGTAAGCTGCCTTGCTCTGTCCACTATTCACCCCTCCCCTGCTGGGAGGAACACCATGCTACATTCACAATACCACATTTACTACCTCCGGCTCCTCAACACGCAAGCAGAAAACTGTTGATGTTTTCTTTATGTTGTGCGTTTCTTCTTTCTCGTACCTTGCTATCTTATATTTCTCTATTTATCACTCACGCTTGATTGGTTTTGGCCACACAAAACCAGGTGTCTGTGAGCAAATTGGTTTCACAGCTTGCTTTAGTTTGCAGGCAAATTAAAGAGAAATGTCCTGTGAATGTGAAATATGACTTCTCTGTTACTGTGTGTACTGCTGCTGAATGAAAAATGCTACTTTACTGCAGGCAGCTGTAACCAACATTAAAATAATAAAGCAAAACAAACGTGGAAAGATGTCTAGCGTGTAAATCACATCAAATCAGTGTTTTGAGCACAATAATACAATTTTGAATAAAAAAAATACCTGTTTGAATGCTCATGCTGTACTGTATTCTGAAGAGACAATTAATTTGCTGCTAACTTTGTCTCAACAACCTGTATGATCCTGCGGTTTTGACATGTGTGAGTGTAAGAGAAACTCATTGACTTGGACCAGTAGCGACATAATGTAGACAGTTGCCAAGGAGAGAAAGAGAGAGAGAGAGAGAGAGAGTTCTCTGCTTTGCATAAAAAAACCCTCGGGAGAGTGTAGTGGCATCATGAATAATGCATTACTGCTTAATTTATGGCCAAACTTTAAATAGCGCTGAAACACAGGAGTTGCCACTATATGAAAATCTATCTTGTTACATTATTTACTGTGGAGCATGCCACAAAACCCACGATCTAAGGCAGTGTAATTAAACAATATCCTATTGCTAAACAGAATAATTTCCCATCTTGTATGTGTCTTGCTTTGAAAACTCTTGAATCAAACTGGGATGTTTGTTTTTTTGATTTCTGCTTTTCATTTTCTTCATAAACACAACAACTTGTTAATCTGTTAATGGACAGACACACACACAATATACAATATACCTTTAAGCTACTGAAGGTTGTACATGCAACATAATAAAATCAATAATCACCACAAGGCTGGCAGTAAACTTTGAGAACAGACACTGAAATCAGGTCAGTTGAGAAAGGAAAACAATAAATCATAATAAATGGCATATAATTGCAGATGAGGTGTGCATAACATGGCATATACTACACAAATGTTATTATAGCAGCACTTTAGAGCTGACAACATCAAGGCATGAATGTACAATCAATAGTAAGTCACTTACCTGTCAACTGAGGTGATTCATACCACCACTGACAAAGTAAGTATTTTCTTTTATTTAGTTATCAGTTTGTGGTTTGGTTTATGGAGGCTATGGAGCTTGCAGAAACTAGAAAACAGCAATAGAGAACGGATTGCATTCTGTGCAGCCTACCTTCACCCATCCTCTGCTTCTCTCCTCCATGGTAATGAGGCGATGAATGGCAGCATGTCTACAGGCAGGGGAAGCAGACGCACCATGCAGCTGTGGACTCCTACGCATGAGACACAGACACGTTTCTTCCTATCCTTCAGGCTCCCACCTGAGGGCCTGGTACTTAAATGGAAGAGGGGTGGAGATAGGTAGGATGGATTGGTAGAGACTTTGATACCCTACAGTGAACAGAAGTAGGCGGTGTGACCAGGGTGGGATAGACAATTGGTTGTTGTCTTGCCTTCTTTTTAACTTTTTTTATTGAACATTAAAACAATCTCTTCCTATATTCTCTCTGCTGAGTGTCCATATTGGCTCACTGCATAATTATTTATGTACAGTATGTGCATGTTTTAGGAAACTGAGACTACAAAGCCACAAAACCAGCATTCCTTCCTTAATAAGACAGTGGGGTGTTATTTACATTACACTTGATCCAATTAAAATGATGGATGCTGTCAGAACTTCAATTAAATTCAGAGCCAAGTGAGAAGCGGCGGAAAGTTACAATCCTTTACCTTGCTGTCATTTATCATTATGTCAGGCTTTCCTGACAATTTGTTTTAATTGTTTGCCATAGTGACAAAGTGTTACTTTTCAGCCTGTATGGTGGAGGCCCTCGAATATGGCTTCGATCCTCTACTTGATCTTCCTCCACTTTCAACTATTAATTTCCACTTGTCTCCAACATCTACCTTGCTACAATTAGGAGAATAGGGAACATGAAGATGCCCTGTGATCTGGTTGTTTTGCCACACAGCAGGAATTCTGTCACTATTCTTTTGTATATGTGTGCTGAACAATAGATGGATCAGTAGGTAGTCAGTGAACAATTACTAAGAGGCCTTAAGAGACCATTACATTCTGTCAGAACTGCATACGGTTGTTTGGAAACCCCCTCCCACAACCATTTTTCAAGTCAGTTTGTGGACTTGAAACCACAGGTACAATATTTACACCCACTTCACACTGTGGCCACCTCGGCAAAGGTGAAAGAGGAGCCAAGGAAATTGTTTCTTGCACAAATATTTCTGTCACCTTTAATGTGAACAACCAAGGCAACACTGTGAATGTCGCTCAGGAGAGACTGTCTGAAAATGTGTGCTGTGATCCCCACATTTAAACAATATGACGGCTGGCTTTCCAATCCACCTTCATTTGTGGCTGTATGGATTAGGTGTAAACATTTTTGTTTTACAATATGTACAGACAACACATTGTCTATGATGTGTAGTAAAACATAGGACTTAGTAACCAACAAACCTCCAACAAAGTGTTGGAGTGATGGACAAAAATCACACCCATTGGATGTTAACAGCTTTATGTGAACTTGTTATCTTCTCTTACATACATACTATTAAAAAGTTATATATATATATATATATATATATATATATATATATATATATATATATATATATATATATTGACTGATAACTGACCACTGAACCAATTACATTTAGTCATTTAGCAGACGCTTTTATCCAAAGCGACTTACAAGTGAGGTACAAGGCAACAGCATAATTACATTACAATACAGGTGCAAAAAATTAGTCCATATATTATTCACATTAGTTGAATCATGATTCTGCAGATGCACAGGACATTCTAGGCTTCTAGGTTAGATTGTAAGAGATATTTCACAGTGTTCACTTTGCAAATGGTGCATTTTTTCACACCAGAAATCAACGATGGTGTCATTTTCACCCACTTTTATTGGCTTTGTTTTAAATGGATGGCTTGTAGTATCTTTCAATTTTTCCCAAAAGAGAAATTTTCTTCAGTCAGTTTCTTGAAAGCTCTGCTCTGTGAACATTGTACAGCAATCAAAAGTGTATCAATCAGCATTCTGGCATTGTGGCTTTCTCTTGTTCCACTCAGTGAGATAGTGTCTTTGGTGTAGTTATGTTTGTCTTGCCCTTTCTATCCCAGGAGAATCTCAGTATTCCATATATTATTGCTACAGTCGATGCAACAGTAATTGCTAGTATGCAAGTCAGAATAAGCAGTGGAAACCTTTTGAGACAAAAAGAAACCCAAGAGAGATAAATGTTATTTTTTGGCAATGAAAACTGATAAACATGACCCTGAAAAAAAATTTCTTGCAGGTTGCTGAAACTCCAGTTTAAAGTGGAGATGCATGACTAAATGTAAATTCTTTCTTGTGTTGCAGGTAGTATTGATACAAGATGAGATGCACATTCTTACCTACAACGGCAAATGATGGGGTAACAAGCAAACCCAAGGAACAGATTGAAACTCTATCACTTCAACAATTAATCCATTGATAACACGGCTACACAAGAAAACCTGTCCATTAGAAAAACTCCCATCTTTTTACAAGCACTACTTTAGATAAATATTGCATCAAAAGGTATACCCACCGTGAATCAAATATCTCAGGAGTCATCATGTTTAATACACAGCTCTTTTCTCCACCCCTCTGTCTCTCAGTGATGCATTAAAAACACAGGATTCTTTGAGGAAAAAATCCTGTGATCTCAAATAAATATTTATTTTGTCGTGTTGTGAAGCAGCTCATCTGAGATGCTTTAGAAATTGCTTCTATTCCCACTTAGAGAAAAATGTGTAAAAGACTGTATACAGCTTTGCTGCCTTTGAAAATGTACCCCCTGCAGGCTTTTTTGGGCACTCCTAAATCCCCCAGTTTCTTTCATTGTTGTGTTTTCGTTAATATTTCATAAAGGTATTTCAATATTTATTCATCTTTTTTCTCCAAGCAGATAACTGACTAACTCCCTTTTATCATACATTTTAATGCACCGAGTGATTGTGTCCCGCAAGCGGTGAGTGCGAGATTTTCTACTCCTCCCTCTGTAGTACAAGCACCTTCATTAATAAAACATAATGGATGTCTCTGCCAATAATAACTTGCTTTCAATAAATATAGTATAAAAAATAGAAAGGTAGAAAAGGTCATATTTATTTAAATGAAAGTGACATACATCTTCTAGTGTTGTGATCAAAACATCAAAAATATTTTAATATCCCATTGAAAATGTTCAATAAGCAAACAATATTGGAAAAATAATACTGGGCAAAACAACAACAACATTATTATGATTATTATCAATTTATGCAGTTTATTGGTCTCTCAAAGTTAGTTCAGAATACCTTCACAATCCAAAAATCATTACTGGGATATGCTGAGTCTTCTAGAAGTAAGGATGGGGTGAGGTTTCTTACTCTGTGGAAAAAATAAGCCTTAAAGATAACTTTTATCAGTGTGGGATTTTATAATCTATGAAATCCCCAAATTCTACATAACATTAGATTCTGAGAATCCAGTAAAATCGATGTGCAAAGAACAAAGTCTCCAACCAGTATTGGTTAGAGACTTTTGGTTAGAAACCAGTATTATAACATCCTCTATGCTGAAGAGGACAGCAGCCATTTGATTGGTTATTAGCACCCAGTTTAAAAGCTAGCTTCTGTGATGATGTGGAGGTGTATTAGTGCACACGACATGGGTAACATTAACATCTGTGAAGACAATATTAATAATGAACAATATGTAAAGGATTCAGAGCAACATAGTGGAGAAGATCTTGCTCATTTCATCAGGACAATCCCAAACGACATTCTGCACATGTTAGAACAGCATGGCTCAGTAGTAAAAGAAGTAGTAAAACACTAATGTTAACAGACATTACGTTCAAAATGAAAGCTATTATAAACCCTGCCCTAGGTTTTTGGAACATAATACCTAATTGCTTGAATTTCTACTTTAACCTGTTTTGAGTCCGGAGCTGTCACAGAAGAGATAGAATATCACTGGACCAGAAGCTACCGGAGGCTGAGGCCCGGGGATTCAAACAGAGCGGACGCTTATTTGCACGTTTTCACATCCTTTAATTAGCTCTCTTTTTTTCTCTCTTCTTAATTATTCCCCTCTCATTTACTCTTCTGATTTGCTGATCCCACTATCACAGAAATTAGTCATGGCTGTTGTTTTCTGTAAAACACACCTGGCTGCTGGTTAGAATCCACTAGTCCCAGTTGCTGAAAGACAAAACAACACAGCAACAGCACATGTAACTACAAAGCTTTGCAATATGTTCAATATTTAACTTCTTCACTTGTTGGAGCTGAATTTTTCACGTGCCTAAAAGCTTACAAAGCAACGTCTTTCACAGGTTTACATGTAGTAAATATAGCTCAAAATCATACATCATGTGATAATTTATTGATCCTTTCAATGCCAGAAATGCCAGTACAGAATCTGAAAAGAAACTGCCGCCAATGTACATTGTTCTTTGTGAGACTAAACTGAGGAGT
This sequence comes from Channa argus, assembly GCF_033026475.1. Classification (NCBI taxonomy): domain Eukaryota; kingdom Metazoa; phylum Chordata; class Actinopteri; order Anabantiformes; family Channidae; genus Channa; species Channa argus. Next base: position 15,892,579 of record NC_090197.1, read on the forward strand.
GTAAGCTTAAATAATGACATTTGGACAAATTTTAAATTAGGTCTTAATAGGTACGAAGAAATACCTGCCCATTCTAAATGAATGGTTGTCCTTTTCTCATAAGAACCCCTTGGATCACCACGCTTATTAAATCTTTTTAAAAAATCCAGATCATAATGACAGGCATATTGTTAAGAATTAATTCTTTTAATGCCTAAGCACTAATCATGCAGGAAACATTTGACACAAATGGTCACTCTTTGACACAATGGTTACTGGAGAACTAAAAGGGAGGCTGATTGTAAATTATCTGCAGCTCCTATGGTTCGAATCAAAAGGAACTTAGCAACAATGTCTATTTGTGCAAGCACCAACTCCTGCTTCCATGGCCATTAGTCCAAAAAATCTGCCCAGACCTACTCAATTCTGTAAAACGTCTGGAAACTGAAGTGTGAACAGTGAAGGTCAACAGGAGTTTTCTGCAACATGTCAGAGAAGTTTAGAAAATCTCAGAGAAGGACAGACCCTCAGGGGCTGGAGGCAGCAGCTTTACCCTGCCAAATAATCAGCTGGCATGGGGTTATTTTGTGGAGATGGATTGTTAAACAGTTCACTTTGGTATAGCTGATAGCTGATGATAAAAACATTTCTAAAAAAGAGGAAACAAACTTTACAGTAAAACAACTGCATATGCCCATTACATAAAATGCTATTGAAGACTTTACACAGTTGCTTAAGAAAATATTCAGTACCCTTTACTCTGGGCACACTGTATTGTGCTGTATACCTGTAGTTCATTGCAACTGATAAAATTACTATTATTTACCATCAACCTGCAATCAGTGACTCCTGGACAAGCCAATCCAGTGTTGTCTTGGCAGTATGCTTCAGGTTATTGTCATACTGTAAGGGGAGCTGTCACACCCCTCTAAACGTTCAGGGTGGTTTTAGGTCCGCTTTACAGAGCTAGGCAGAGGTGCAAAAGAGGAGAAATTTGTAAAAAATAATTTCAGGTATTTAATTTTAATTTAAATTGTTAAAATGAATGAACAAAATATGGGATATGTGTGTAAGTCTCCCCTCAGCTCAAAGCATGCAGAAGTCCATTATTTGGTTTAGAAAAGAAAGCCTGCGCTGAAAACCATTGAGGTACACTGTAAAATTAAACAAATAGGGAATCTTGGTGTTTTTATTATGTACGGTGTCTTTTATTCCAGATGTTTATTGTTGGAACAACAGCTGTCAACCATTCTTCATTGTATTCTTTTAAAACAATGTAAGCGAATTACTTGTTCAGCCACAAAAGCTGAAAAGGAAATGCAGAGTGTTAATTATACAACAAGAACTAAATAAGTTGTTTCAAACAGCAACATCTGACATTGGGAAAAGATGCATGAAACGTGATGTCTACATCATCCAGGTGGTCCTAGTCCCCATCTATACATTTGTGAGATCCACAGGTTCAAAAGAAATGTCTAGATCTGTTGTATTTAATAAGACTTGAAACAAAGGCTATTAATGTATGTCTATCTATGATATGTGATGGATGTTAACAGGTGGACAAGTTAGTGTATATATCCAAGGGAATGGGTCTGATTATTTTGTTGAGTCACTGTTTATTTATAAAAGAATTTTGGGACAGTAACGTCTGTAATTCTTATAGTTTTGTCTTCGTACTAAATTGATACATGAAATAGTTTTTTTTCTAAGAATGTGCCAGGTCCTAAATCAAAATCAGCTGTCATTTTAGATTATTCATAATAATAAATATGAAGAACGTTAACGTTAACATTAGGTTAGAAAGTAATGTGAAAATTATGTAGAAGTCTAAAACTAATTAGAATACTACTTTTAATTAATTAAAGGTCATGTTTTATGTTCATCTTTTCAAAACTTATTTTCATGAGTGTGATACTCTTTTAAATAAGATTATTTGAAACAAATATAAAATAATTTAAAATAGCCAACAATCTTTAACTCTATGTGCAACCATAATTAACCAAAGTTCAAACAAATCAAACTGAAACCCAAAGGAATAAAGGACATTACTATTTCAATTTTTTCCTATTAATTTAATCACATTTCATACGCTGATTTGAATTGGCCACACTCCTCCACTCAGAGTTGACTCTAATCCCAATCTAATTACTAATTATACGGTTGGAGGTTGATTGGACCAATCCTCCCAGCCAAGGCCAATTTGACTCCCTCTGATGTCGAGCACCTTTCATGTGCGATGTCTCCCAGGTTTTGAGGACACAGCATGTGCATGTGTGTATGTCAGTGTGTGATTACATTAAAGTGTAGTGACACACACACACGTATGTGTTTTAATCAAATCATTATTCAGCATCCTCCGTCAATAACAAATGAAAATGTTTTCACACTGCTTCTAGCTGAATAAAAAAATAAAACAACAAACTAAAAGATCTGACCCCAGGCCATTCGCACTGAACATCAGTGCAGAAGACCTACAGTATGTTTTGGTCGAGCAATCCTATACACATGTTTTACAAATCATTCAAATGAATTATTTATGTAAAAAAAGAACTGTATCGTTTAGACAAAGACACTTATAATCTCTTAACCACAGATAGTTATTTTAGTGAGTTCAACATTTAATCGGAGTTTGTGGTTGTAAGATGTGATAAATAAGTCATTCCGGTCTGGAAAACACATTTACCTTCTGCATGATAAGATATTATGAATATCATGTGTTATAACCTATTTTAGGCTTTGCTGTCAGTAAGATTAGTACAGCATGTGGATTTGTAATAATGTAAGTCAATTTACCCTACTAGTGAGAATAAAAACTGTGTTATGGTTAGCTTTCCAGAACACAAACTATTATAGCCCGTATTACCATTGAGATGACGACTTCATGCTGCAATAGCGATGGAAGGACCATTGGGTCTTGACATTGCTGAAGAGTGTAACAAATAATGCATTTTAGTGTGTGTGTATATTTCACCATCTGTGTGCAGGGCACCACAATGGGGGAGTGATTAGCAATGCTGCACATGTACACGTCTATATGTCTCCATACAGTATGTCAACCATATAGATTGATGACTTGTCCAAAGTGAAACCCGCTGTTCACCCAGTGACAGCTGGGATCAGCTCCAGGTGACCTTTATATTATAAGCTGTTTAAATAATGGATGGATGTCTCTGTGTACATGATGTGCACACAAATCTACCTTTACAGACTTTCCACTGATAATCATTCTATCATTAACATTATATATATTGCTGAAACCAGATGAATGTGTTCAATCCCAATCCACCAAGAAAAAAAAAAATGCTTCAAACTTGTTCATTGGATGTGCGTGTTATATTTGACAATGCAGATTCGACATTACGATTTGTGGTCAAGGAAGGATAACCCTTCAATCACTTGTCCAGTAAAGTTCTACAGTACATCCAAAGAGAATATAGGAATATTAAGAGAAAAATACTGATGTGTGAAACATTTTAGCAAGAGGATTCCTTTTCAGTTCTTATTAATACTGTGTAGCATGCTATACATTAAAATCGGAGGATAGAGATTTACAGTGTAATAAGGAATTGAGCCCAGTGATAATGAACTCGGCATCACTGCTATCTTCTCACAAAATAGCATCTGGATTATTGGTGTAGTTTCATGGTAAAAGGAAATTGATTCTCTATGTTAGAATTCCTAGAATTCTATACCCTTATTCTCTTGTCTTTCCTTTATAAATCTGTTTCAAAAAAGTTTGGAAAACCAAAAGGGCATCAAATGTGTAGAGAAATTCCAAATTTTTTAAAATAACACCATTCATGTTGAGTAGTAAATAATGCAGGTGCTACTGCACCTGGAGTCCATTCTGTTAAAATAACCCCCAATAAAGTCTTTGTTTGAGAATACAGGGCTCTATTTTATCTGTGTGTGTGTGTGTGTGTGTGTGTGTGTGTGTGTGAGTGTGTGAGGCAGTAATTGCTCAAAGCTCATAGCAGTGTGGGTAGCGCGTGTGTGTGTGTGTGTGTGTGTGTACGCATGTTTCTGTCTGTGCGTGTGTGTGTGTACGCGCGTGTGTGTGTGTGCATGTGTGTGTGTGTGAGTGTGTGTGTGTGTGTGTGTGTGTGTGTGTGTGTGTGTGTATCTGGAAATGTCATCTCAATTAGTTGTTGAGCCCAAGTCGTGAGAGCTCTGACAGGGCAGTAATGAATGGCATCACACTGGGACTAAAATACACCACAGCAACAGCAAAGAATGACCAGAATATTATATTTCCTCTTAACAACTTCTCTCCGGTGATTGTGTGCGGGACAGAATGATAACTGTGTGGGCAGTTGCTCTGAATGTCACTGGGAAACAGAAGGGAGTGCAGCTGTTGTTGCCATGAAACATATATTACAGCTTCATCATCCTTTATCTTGGCTGTTGTGTTTTGAGGATCAGGGGCAAGCTCAAACATTGCCTCTGTCCTTGTAATTTCCTATTTCATCATTGGTAGCTGTTTTAATTTTCTGCCTACAGACTTTGCATGTTTTCATTGTTTGCAACCCCACAGGCCACATCTACCTAACATTTTTAGGAAGCTGTAATATTTGTCATCAGACAAAGACTTCAAATTATCCTCACTCCCTCTCAATGATGGTATAGATTCAAGGCGGTTGTGATGGGGGCTTTGCATGCAGACAATTACGATCTCATGTAATTAAACTGTCTTTTATCTATCACAGTCATTACATGGGCCACATCTGAAGACAGAATTTGGACATTAGGCAAGTCACATTAAAATGTAATTGACTAGTGAATAAAGTAAACACATAAATTATCTCTACAGCTGTGCAGCTCCAGTAAAAGAATAAGAAAGAAAAGGCTGGTGCTGTGGCCTTGACTACAGATGCATTAGTATTCAATTTTGAGGCTTGTTTTGGAGTCAGAATACCTTCAAAGCTTATTTCCTTTGAGCTTTTCCCTGTTCTTGTTAACGTTGGAATTACTGCTACCCCATCTGAATTTTTATTAACCATATTTTCCCCAGTAAGAGCAGAGTCATCATTTTAATACAAAAACTCTTAATCTTTGATTTCTCTTGTCTTTAACTTCTATTGAAGTAATAGCTAGTGGTGATCTCATGTATGACACAAATAGTTTGCCAAAGGAAACTCTTGGTAGTGACTTTTGACAGCCTGCATGCTGGAGATTTCCAGCTGAGTCATGGTCTTGTTAAAGACTGTGTCACACAATGGGCCTGATTTAAATGCACCAATCAACCCTTATCTAAATATCAACCCTGATTATTAAGTAGCTTCATATCAGTGGCACTGATTGAAGACAATTTATTATTAATTATTCCAATATTGTTAGCTCAGGGAGACGTTGTGTTTGAAATATCTTCTTTTTGGTAATATCTTGTTTTTCCTTTTAGATATTGATTAAACTTTATAAGACCCTTCGAAACAACACTTGAAATTTAGCTCAGGAGCCTCCCATTTCTCTTGATTGTTGCTGAGATATTTCTAAGTGTTGCAAATTTAGTTTTTTGTCATTATGGGGTACTGAGTGTAAAACTTTGAACAAAAATTTGAACAGTTATAGTATTAGGCTGCAACATAACAAAATGTAATTAAATACACTGTAGGTTACATTGTTTGCACGTTGAAGAAGGGCTACACCCTAGAACATCGCATTGCCTTATTCTTTAAGAAGAAGTTAGAATAAAAATATTACTTTTATTTTAAACTTTCACCAATAAAGAAAAATATTATACAGATTTTATATTTATTGACGGGTGAACAACAATATACATTTTAAAGAAGATGCGCACATTTTATAAAGAATGTTATGTAACCTGCTGTTATTCTGAGCCACCACTATTTTCAAAACAACCGACTTGTGACTCTATATTATTTACTCCCATAAAGTAAATTTATTTACCCTTCATTGTGACATGTCTCAGGTTTGGTGCAACTGATAAAAAGGGCATTGCCATCTGTATATTCCTCCTATGGTTGTGCTTCGCTCCTTCATGCAATGCTGCCCCCCGCAAACTGATCTGACATCCCCAAATTGCATGGCGATGAAACCATATCACAGTGTTCAGATTTCAATTCCACTCCTTGGGGAAATATTGTTTCAAGCCATTACTCTTCATCAACGGGACGTCATACCCACTCTATGCAGCTATTGTCCTCCGTGGCCCGTGTCTTCAGCTGTGCCCCTGAGACAATAGCAAACGTGATGTACAAGCTGCTGAACTCCTGTCATGTAGTCACAAAGGACCACAGTGCAATGATCAAAATCTTCAAATGGGGCTTGCATAGAAATTTCATCATTACTGTATTTTGGGAGTAAGATACATCAAACACCATTGACTTGATGAGATGATCATATGCCAAAATGGTGTAGCTTACAAAGTACTTATTAAAAAGCAGAGTGTTATGAATCACTTGGATACTGTGATCTTCCCCACTGTCTGTGTTGAATATGCTCAGTTGCAGTGCGACTGGCACATCACCAATGATCCATGCCTGTTTCCCATTCATCTTCGCTGTTCACTCTGTGTACAGAAGACCACAAATTACAGCCCTTGTAGATTCATGCTGCTCTAATTCTCAGGAAAACTGTGAGGGGTTGTGTAGGGAACCCTGCCAGTTACCTTAGGGGGCGAATGATCTGTCCGACCTACCCCTACTAACCCCAGTGTTCTTATCGCAATGGGAAAAGATCTATCTCTGCTTATTATTATTTGCACCTCCCACCACTGGCACAGAAGATGAATCATACCTGTCAATCCTTATCCCTGGTGCAGGAAGGCCATGTTTGTTTATATTGATCGGCAGCATATGTGGCACAGCTGTTGCTGGAGGAGGCTGGTGCTGGCAGAGGTTTGTTCATGCTTTCCCTTGGCAACCGTACAGTTGGCAGGCAAGACAGCAAGCACTACACACTCAGCTAATCAATACAAACAATAAAGCAGCAAATCAAGAATAATGTTGGAGCAGACAGAAATGAGGTTGAGAATAAATTGATTATTTGGTGCTCAGATTTTTTTTAAGGGAAGACGTTCTAGTAAAGGGTGTTTTCATGATGTTTAACTATTCCCTCTGTGTATGCCACTGTCAATTTTTTTTCTCTAAATTGTTACTTGTAGCCATTTAACCAAGACACAGAATAACTTTTACTTTGATTAATCCCATTCTTTAATAGCTCCTGTAACATATGCTTCCATTGGGACTACTTTCAGGTTAAGCAAAACCTTCAGGCAGATGATTGAAAGAAAAACGTATATATAATGCTATCTTTGTGAGTATGAGTGGGAAATCAGTTCTCCACCAACCTCCTTGGTAATTAGCATGTGCAAGGGCTCAACAAACCATAGAAATCCAGAATCACATGAATGTGTGAAATTGTAAGTGCAAGTGTAGGAAGTGGGGCAAATTACTCAAGGTGTAGCATCTGGCAATGATTAGTGGCCATTAATTGGTGTTAACTGGTGCTACTAGTGTTTACAGAGTTGGGGAATAATTAGCTGAGGGTCAACTCAGGGTTGAAATTAACATGTCAAAACTCTGCAGCTGTCTCATGACAACTCTATGAGGCAGTGGTGGGGTGTAGCAAATTTTGTTGGCAGGCTAGCGTTGGATTATGCGGGAAGGTTGTGTGTGTGTGTGTAATGTGGATTTGTATGGGTATTTTACCAAGTGAGTTAGTCAGTTGTCATGTGCTCGTGTAAGTGTGCCTGCACCCATTACAAACAGAGAAAGAATGAGTGTTCATGTTTCTGTCCTGGTGCGAATGACCACATGAGTCAAAGTGACAAAAATTAAGCACCTCTAGAATAGCTCTCAGCAGGGCACAGACTTGTCTTGCTAGAGTAAACAGTAAAAGAGTAAAAAGAACTACTCCAGCCTAGTCAGCCAGTCTGCAGTGTGTCCATGGGGAAACCATAGAGATCCAGCTGCAGCACCTGCATAAACAATAAAAGTCAGTGTGGGCAGCTACCACACACAGCATGTGTTGTGGAGAATAAAGCAGACACTGCTCTGACTAGAGATTTTTATTGAAAGCTGATTAACCATCTGTATCTAGTAGAGTGACTATTGTCATTTAAGTACATGTGGATGAGGGAGACAGGAATAGCAAGGCAGCACATTATCCATGATGGTTGTAACATTCATCACATAGCAAGGGATAGTTAGTGGAGACCACAGTAAGGAACAAAAGGATGAATGTTAAAACCAATGCTGAAGCGACATATAAAGCAGTTTGCCCACTAGATACTTTCTTCAAAATGATTCAATTGATCCAAGTAAATGGGATAAAGCATCTTCTCCCTCAGCTTTCTGTTATAAACCTGTATAATGTCCCTGTTGAGCTCTGCTGCATGTTCGGCCCTGCACTTTAGGCAGTTGTTATTATGAAACTACTATACATGATCCTTAAACCTCATAATTAAGGGGAAATAATTGACTTGCATGAAAATATTCAGCAAATTTGATATTTTATATATATATATATAGTATATATCTTTTGTGTTTAATACTCATTCCTCTTTTCTACCTGCAACTCTAATGCAAATCTTTGCCAACTGCTGCAGATCACAAAGGGATGCCTGCCGTGATAGGTATGACAAACACACACACACACACACACACACACACACACACACACACACTTGAGGATAAGTCATAGCCATCAGAGTCGCAATGTTCCGATAAAGGATAATGACTGAAGCGAAACAGGACTAAATCCATTGTACGATAACTTATCTCTCTAGGTCTGTGGGACTTTTTTTTTTCTTATATGAGGCCTTGCGTTTCATAAGACCCAAATTCATTTCACTCTGTATCTGTGCTGATACAGTTTCCCCATCAATGAGAGGGAACTCTGGTGCTGGGAGATAGAGAAGGGGAGAGAATTCACCGCACACTGCAAGCCTGGCGGGAAAACAGAGATAAGAATATTAAACAGGGAAAAGAATTGTGTCTTCTCCTCCAAACCAATAAAATGACTGGGGGTGGAAATGAAAAGGGAACAACTTCAACTTCAGTCTCTAAGAATTCATATGACAGAATTTAGAGGGCAGAGTATGGTACTGTTTATAAGAGTAATTGTGTGAGGACAGTGAAAAACTGTCATGGCATTGTAAAACATTGTTTTATGGACCGTTATTTCAGTTCAATTGTGGATCCCCTTTTATTAAATATCTATCAAGATAATCTGAATGACTCAAAACTATAATTCATGCACTAGTGTACATGTTTTCCAACATGTAGCTCCCCCAGCTGAATGGTGACAACCATGAGATAAATACTGTAAGGTGATCAAACTTTCGGTCATCAAACTCAAACTGTGGTTGTAAATTTCACTATAAGCCATGTCCACCATAGGTTGACATAAAACTTTGGCAATCTGGCTGCTGCAACAACTTTACAATTGAACCATAAAATTAATTTCTGGCATAAAACACTACAGAAATTTGTCTGTATTGTGACATTCTAAAACAATTGTGTATCTGTAAATTCTAGTTTATATATTTTTTAATTAACCTGTTAAAAAATGCCACAAATGCCTCAAATTTATTAGCCAACAATCTAACAGAAAATGTAATTAAGTTGATATTTAATCCATTTCTCACCGTGCAACATATGATAAACCTGTAATATCTTGTATTATACAGTGTGTATAACACGTTATAATTGTAACAGCCTACAAATGCTCTACTATCTGCAACATTATAATCAGGGAGATTTATTTATATGTCTTATGTGAATACATTTTATTGATTATTGTTGATGATTACCTTGCTTTGAAACATTTAAAGTAAGACATGACAACGTAGAAAGACAGTCTTGCTGTTTACAACTAATACTCACACAGAAAATTAATCAGTCCCCCTGATGATGACTGCAAATTGCCTAAGATTATGTTGACACGTCTTCATTGCTGCATGTAGGAGGAGGCAATGGCAGAAGAGCTGCCATTTAGCCTGCCAGTAGCCCCAGGGGATTCTTCTTTTCTAGCAGTCTTTTTAATGTCTGGCAATTAAAGGCCGTCTAACTGCCTGAGAGAAGGAGAGATGGAGAGAAAGAAGGGTATAGTGGCGGTGTAAAAGAGTGAGGTTCAAAGAGAAAGATGAAACAGGAGAAACACATAAAGCCAGACACACACACAAATAGATCTCAAAAATTAGGGCTGCCAAAGCTTAAGCCCTGTCTCGGTGTGGTCAGTTAAAATTGCAGTCATTTGTACAGCTTAAATTCTCTTTCATTTAGCAAAAGGGACACACTTGATGCATTTTTACTTCGCACCAATAGGCCCTGAGGGAAATCCTCTCCTCTACTCTAATGTGCTGACCGAAGATTGAATCATGTCAACTGGACTTATCCAAGCAGCTTCTTCAGTCTGAATAAAGTGGCAGGGGGACCCAGGTATATCCTCCAGAGCAGGCCTTTGTTCCACCTTGGCCTGAATAGACTCATTAAGGTGGGAGGTGGGAACAGGGTGGATTCATCGTGACGCAACAATTATAATCCTAACTCCTTAAAATGGGGTTCCTTAGGTGTGGCCATCTTGGATGTGTGAAGTGGTCTTGATCTTCCTGAGGATGGATGAAAGTGCAGCATGAAAACTTGGAGACAGGTTGTGCCTGAGGCCTCCTCCTCTGTTGACAGAAGGATGCTTCATGTGAACATAAATGGCTTCACGTACTCCTCTCTCATACTTCTTCTTCTCTGTGCAAAATGTGCACATTGTCATCCTCAAACAAGTGTTACCTTTGTCCATCAGGTGTAGGTAGACTGCTGATTCTGGTCCTGAGGTGTAGCTTCTCCTGTGCTGGGCCATTATCTTGTGTAGAGGCTGTTGGGTTTCTCTTATGTAGAGCTCTGAACATTCTTTACTTCACTGAACTGCCTACACTATGCTGCTCTTCCTCTGTTTAGGTGTTTGGTCTTTTAGATGGATGAGTCTTTCACTCTTTGTGTTGGTGGATTTGAAGTGGACATGTATGTGATGTTTTCTGAAGAACCTTTTGAGCTTCTCTGACAAACCAGCCATGTAAGTAATCACTAGGTTTTTCCTTTCACTCTGAGTCTCTGCTCTGTCCATCGACCTTCTGTTGGATCAAAACCCCATCTTGTTTAAGGCCCAGTTTGGATAACTGCAGGCCTTGAGAGCTGTCCCCAGATGTCTATCCTTCTTCCTTTTGGCTTCAGAGGAGGTGGGGATGTTTTCTGTCCTGATGACTGCTTATTTGTGTTACAGTGGGTGGTGGGAGTCAAATTGTAGGTGTTATCTACATATCTGAATCAGTGGGTTGGTGCTGTCCCTGGGAAGGAGTTGAATGCTTTCATCTCCACCTTCTCCACATATAGGTTGCTAACAATATGTGAGACTGGAGAACCCATGGCACCACCATGTTTCTGTCTGTAGAAGTCACCTCTGTGGGTGAAGTATGTGGTGTTCAGACACAAGTCCAGAAGGAAGCAAGTCTGTGTTGAGGTTGCTTCGGCTGTTCAGGGTCTGGTCCTCTTCTAGTCTTTTCCTAACCACTGTCAGGGCATCAGTAGTAGGGATGCTGGTGAAGAGGGAAGTAACATCAAAGGATACCATGCTTTCATCATCCAGTTTCAGGTCTCTGAGCTTGTCTGCAATATCCTCTGAGTTTTGTATGTGGTGATCAGTGTCCAACTAGCGGTGATGGCCGAGTATTTGGCGATGTTGTAAGTTTTATTAAGAAAAAGAAGTCCAGTTCACATGATTCAATCTTTGGATAACATGAATGTCTAAAGTGCTATCTATATGTTTCAGTTATGTGCACAGTCGGTACACTACAACTGTTCATCAGGCAAATCCATCTTGCCTACTTTTCATTCACATTAGCAGTTTATCCAAATGCTTTTCATATCTATCAGTCTGACATGCACAGCACGTTGGTTTGTTTCACTCAACGGGAGAAATTAATCACACGCATTTAGTATAACAAGAGAACATTTGAGCTCTGCATTAACTACACTCAGGCTGGTTTTGATAGCCATATTAAAACAGCGTTTTCAGGCTTCTCATTAAGATTGTTTGTTAACACTTCCAATTTACAGTAACTATGACAGCGGCTTTTGGACAAGCATATATTATTGTACTGTATGTGGTTATAAAATTTAATGTCTGTAAAAGTACAGTACTTTTATGTAATTTCAGTTTTACACTTATAAATGTCTTTTCCACAAATATGCAGCACAATTACCTGTACCCTGGGTTAATATTGCTCTTATATCATCATTGACCAGTCTTATTCAAATACATGTTCTTTCATTAAGAGGCAAGGTTGAAGTGTTCAATATCAATGGAAGCTTCGACTAAAGTTAAGAATAATTCAGGCACATTATAGGCAGATTACATCTATTAGTTACTGCTGTGCTGCATGCAAATGGCATGCCCATGGGAGAGCAGAAAATCATTTTAAACTTCAATAAGTTACAAGCGGTGGCAAGTCTACTCATAATTTGCACAAAGCCCCAGGCAGCAATGAAACTGGATGCAATTAGGGGGGAAATAAAATTCTACAGAGTAAACAAAGAAAAAAATGTAAAAAGACTGATGAAAGCAAAATGAACATTGTGGAGTGTGATTGCCTCATCTTTGATCAGGTCCGTTGTTGCTTCTTTAAATTGTTACAGCATAATATTAGTGTTTTCAACAAGGATATAACTGTGCCATTTGTGCCATATGACGAGACAACTGTGCCATTTTTCAAACTAATACTGATAGACTTTTTAATTAATAGAACATATGTCTATTTTCATTCCAACTTATATGGTTAGATTTTTGGGAAGATGCATCCATGGATGTAACATTTAGTTTTGCAAGTTGTGTGCACAAGGGATTTGTATATTCTGCATTCCTGAAGAAATATAAAAAAATAATTTACTTAAGTAAAGGTAGGAATGAAACAGAATAAAAAAAAATGGAAAAAAATGGAGATGTAAAAATGACCCTTTAAGTTAAGAGTTTACCTTATGCATTTTCACCATATAACACACTTGCGCTAAAAAGCATTTAACTGCCTTATATATAAATAGAAAATATCCTGCAGCTATTGGAGGGAGGGATGACTGTGAGCTCATCATGCATTTCGTTTTTACGTCCAACCTTATGTTCGTGCTATTGGTCCTCCGAAAAATACCCGTATCTGATTGGAGCAAAAGGCTGTCCGTCATCAATGTTTGCTTATAAACCAGGAAATATCCGTGGAAAGAAGTGGTGTGTTGGCATTTTGCTGAAATTTGGATCAAAGTGCAGCCAAAAATCGTCATTTTTGTCTTCCTACCTGTCCACGTACGGCAGCAATGGACTTCGTGTTGCAGAAACACCTCAATTAAGCGATATATTCTCCCGATAAACAACAACAACAGTGTAAGTAGTTCATAAATACAATGACTGAAGCTTGCCCGATACAATTAAGTTACAGCTACATTAGAGTAATCTAAGTCTTATAGAGTTGAATAATATAACAATTTATGCTAACACACTCTGAAACTGAGATATTATTCCTGCAAAGGTTTGTTTGAAAAAAAAAAAAAAAGATCTCTAAATGCATGTTTCGCTGGTTTACCACATGCCGACAATGTATTTATGTACTTCTAAATTCCAGAAACAACAATGCCCCTAAACGCTAAAGTTTGTGATAAAAGCTACTGTATCTATTAAATGTACCCACAGAACACCCCTTTCCCATTTTGTTAGGCCAACATCCTGGAAGAAAAACCCATGCAGCCTAATACATTTGACGTAAACAATAAATTTGAACAAAGTTTTTTGTAGGAAGGTATTACAAAAGGTATGTTATAAGGTTTTAAAGTTTATTTAGTACAAAAGGTATGTTATAAGGTTTTAAAGTTTATTGAGTAGCCTTTTGTCACAACTTAAAGTAAATTGTGCCACCATTGAGGGGGAAAAAATTATTTACAGTGCAGTAACTGTTTAATATTTTTTTGTAGTTCTCAGCACATTTCTTGTTCTTTCTTTATACAACACCCTTACAGATGCAAAATAGGCACACATGATGGAATTCAGAGCAGGATGACAGATTCTTCAAATGTGTTGCTTTTGGCAATTTAGATATTGTGATGTTGCTGCACCATACAACATGGCTTGGAACTGTAAGCCTACTGTGTCCAACTGTAAACATCACATTTGAACAATTTCCCCTTCCCCTTTATGTCCACCTCTCATTTTCTATAATTTGCTGACTGTGGTTTCCAACTGCTGGAGAACAATAGCTTTGCATACATCCACTGTCGCTGCTAGCACTAACATTGTTTGAAGTGTAGCTGAAAACAGTGTTTTTAGTGTAAGTTAGAATTCAGGTCTCTCAAGGCAGCAGTACCCTTCCATGAGAAGGTATCAGACAGCACAGGCAGCCAGCCGTGTTCTTTGAGCATGGTAATTCAGTCTTTCCTCTATTCCCCGGCTGCACCTCAAGACTCTCCACCACTCTTGTTCTTCTTGGATGCACATAGATACTTGTTTTCTTTTTGTATTCACCCTGTTCTTGTCTGTGCACACCTGCTTTCAAATTTCACGCCTTCATTTAATCATTTTAATCATTAGAAGAGCAAGGCTTGGTAGATATTTAGTATTATTTATCTGAGCGTATTGGTCAGTCTGATTGTTTTCTTTTAATCATTGTCAGATCAGTTAGCCAGCAAACAGGTCAGAGTTTTCAGAATCTTCAGAAAGTACAGGTCTGCCCCTTGACTCATACTTGCTTTTTCCACTATTTTAAACAAAAGGCTACACTATTGATTGATGCGGTGTGTTGATAGAGCCTGTATGGAATTTAGAGCAGAGTGCTTGCTGAGAAACAAGTATGTTGGATTGGTGCAAGAAACACACTCAGAGTTTTAGCACTGTGTAAAGAATGGTATTATAGAGACACGGTAGTTATTTTCGGTCAGTGTACAGCTATACATGCAAACTCTGACATAAATGCACAGCCCTATTTATTGGCATTGCTTCTGTTGCAGAGGAAAAGTGTCACCTTTGCATATTTAAATGACAAGCCTAAGGACACTTTTTATATGAACTCGAACTCTCTTTATACCTTGCCTGTGATCTGTCAGTGTAATCAAAGGGAACTCATGGTGTGAAGGGAAATGGTGTTAGACTAAATGAGATGGATAGGAAATGCACATACTGTGAACATAACACACATGGAAGGTGGTGAAAATTAATTTAATTATGTGTAGCAGATGTATGTGAGAGATAAACCATCTGCCTGATCAAAACTGACTACTCTTCTCTATGTATGATTGTGTATTTAACTTGATCCTTCCTGCAGATTTCACACGTTATCTCAGGCTACAGTAACAGGAATTGAGCTATATTTGTATTTGATTAAACTAAATGATCAGGTGTAATATTGAGGCCCAGCTGTGAAATTCTCGCCTTCTGAAGATTATATGTCTTCTTACTTCCTGTCAGGTTTTGGAAGGAAAATGGGGAAGAAGGATGCCAGCGCGACCAATTTGCCAGTTGATCAGTACCGAAAACAGATTGGTGAGTCTTGTGTCATTCTAGTGCTGCTTAATGAGATTGTTGATCAGTGGTAAATTAGTCACTGTAATCAAATCATGTAACAATATTTTGTGTTGCTAGTTGATTTGATATTTTGACATTGTTTGGAAACTGATTTAAAGAATGCTCCAAATGCTTTTTAATTCACAACGTGAAAGAAATTCTCAGGGTGAATCATCTGCCATTATCATAGAATATTGTATATGAAAATGATTTATCGTTTAATCAAAACTATTATCAATATAAAGGTACATTTACAACAATAAGTTATGTAAATTCGTTCTTCATGCATTTTGACATGAGACGGGCCTTTATTGTGTAACTTTATTTCAACAAATCATAAATCAGTGCTTGACAATTTTTACTACAACACAGTAATCAACTCATTGTTCTCTCTAAAACAAATTAATGTCATGCTTAATGTATCACACGTGATGCTGTATTGCAGTAAGGGGTGGTTTCACATACTGTATATTTCAAACTTGCTAACTGCTCGACCATTTCAAAGACCTTTATCAAAACTGGCTATGTAAGAATTGGCATAATGTCTCCGCTCAGTCCTGGAAATGTTTCTAATTTGTTGGATTGCACTGACACTTAAACCAAACTCAAAGGACTTGAACCAGTATGCAAGCTGTGGAAGTAATTACACTTGCAGACGAACATGGACGCCACATGACTGACTCCAAATGCCATGCATAACGTCAGAGGCTGTTTTTAAAAAGCTCAATGCCCCTCTTATCCTGCAGTATTTTGTTTCCCCATCTTTCCCCTTAGATTATAAAGAACTGAATAAGGCAATATGGTTGGCATCAATCAAGTTAGGTTCACGTTAGCATGCCAGCTGTAGTTGCTTTAAGATCACTGCTCATATTATGTCTCTTATTTATTTTTTATTTACCTCTTGGAAACAAAACCAAAGGGACACCTTTAGTGAAGCTTAATAATTGTTAGCAGCTATGATTGATGCAAACACAAAAGGAAGCTGTGCTCCCCTTACAACCTTAAAGGTTTTATTTCACATAAAACTCAGTAGTGGCAAAAAGGGCACATGAAATGTGACTCTGTTGTCCTATAGGCACTTTCTGAATCCATGGAAGAAAGTTCTGCAAAAAATGGAGTGACAGTCTGAGATCTCGGTCAAGTGGAAGTGAGTACACATGCACAAGCCTCATTTCCACTCCTAGAATAGCCATGAATGGGAGTAGAAAAGCCCTTTAAACAGCTTTTTTCACATTAACACTTAAGTGTGCTCCACCACTCATTAGACTTGGCAGTGTGAAGAAGCTCTGGAAAGTAAGAAGCAGTTTTTCAGTCTGTTGTGTTCGTGACACTTTATCACACCTTACTGCTGCTCACATCTTTACAAAGTACAAGTACAAATGCTTTATCACATAAACCACCATTGCATTGCTATTTCAAAGTTCTTGATTTAACATTTGAAAGGTGATCGATTTTTGACTTATCATAGTCATGTTAAAATAAAATTTACAGTGTGACTGCTTCATAATTTAGGTTCAAATTTAAAGATTTATTGACAGGGAAACAATAGCTATAAATGGCAAGAAAGTTCATCACTCAAAGTTAAAATTCAGCCTATAAATGTCCATTTTATTGAAATGTATAGATTTGAAAAACGTCTAACAAACGTGAACTAACAATGTATTAAAATAAGATTACGCTCCTCATTCTATTAACCACCTGATCATTTGATTGATGCTGCTTCTAGAAAACCATGTGTATGGTCTGAAATATGCATGAAATGCACACTTTTCTTTCTCGTACATTCTGTGTTTCTACATACCAATTGTTGTGGAAAATGCACATGTGTGGTTCATGTGTGTACGTACATTAATTTATAAATTTGGCCCTTGGTCCTTATGAATGGGTTTCTGTACTAGGAACTTGGTTAACATAGCTGAGATAATGGAGAAGTGTCCTTCGTAGAAATGGCATCAATCACAGCTACAGGGAATAATCTGACAAAATTCATACGATGAAAGTTATAAAACTAACAGTTCTTCATATCTTATGGCATCCCAGGTGATGCCACATCCTCCTGTTCATTTTTTAAAAACTAATAAGAACAGTTTGTTCCATTTGTCAGAGACAGTAATTATGTGACATAGTCCAGATAAGTTATAAAGTTGTAAAACTAGCACAACACCTATGATGTCTCTGTATATTTTCTGACAATCTATCATTTTTCAGCTTGGATTACTTTTTCTTTTAAACAACTAGAGAACATGAACAATAGATCCCATCAGGACACAGTCATACAGTGAGAGAACACAGATGACATAATATTTTACTTGTCCACTTAAATCTTGACTTATACTTATGCATCAAATCGACGCCATAGATCTCTTGAAGGTACTGCTTCGCTCCAGATCCTATGCAGACCCCTAATCCATAGCCCAAAGTGTAATTACATGTTGTAGCCACGTGGACCAACAGTGATTGGTCCACTTGTTCCTTCTTCCTTAATCAATTTAGTGATGACCATCTCCTCTGACATGTGCTCCCGTCCCTGCCTTGCATTAAGTTCAGTAAACGAAGGGCTACTAAACATCTATTAGCTCCAACTCCACATTGTCCAGTGAGATTGTAGAGCACCCAAAAAACTTGCACAGTGATGAGGAAAACTCAGCATGGGGGCACAGAAACCCCACGGCAAACTACTACAGTTTGTTGGTGTAATTACAGAGCGACAATGACACATCAGTGCACCACAACATGTAGCCTTCTATTAGATTGAAACAGGACCATAAATAAAGCATAAGACCTCATCCAAGAGACACTCTGCAACAATGGCTGGCAGAGCACATTTCAGAATCCTATTTTGTGGCATTTAGTATCCAATTTGGCATCTGATTTAAAAATGGTTGTGATTTCTTTGATCATTTGTCCAAGATGAACATTAAGCAGGAGGATTCTGAAACCCTACCTCAGATCTGCTATCCCTGGATACAAATAACCCACTTGAGAGGGTTTTAAAAGCCTTGAAGTTGTTTTTGCTCTAGAGAAGTAGGAACAAGCTTCTTTTTCTACGCTTTGTCTTAAAAAATGCATGTTTTTATTTAGTTCTGTGACTGGTACAATGCACATTTTCTTTCCTGTTCACAAATAGACCTGACAGCAAACCTTTGTTCTATTACATGACAAGAGGTGAAGTCTCCCGTCTGTCTTTCATTACTATTGATCACTTTAATGAATTTGCAACCATACATCATGTGGACAGATACAATACACCACATCCTTATAGTCTTAATGACAAACTTCTTGTTTTAATGAATAAAAATATCCACTCTAATACAAATCCCGCTCAATAATAATTCGTGTTCTCCTTAATTTTTTTTATTTATTTATTTTTTTCTCCCAGTGAATGATTGTTGGCCCCCGGTGATTTCACACCCACTTATTATGCCTCACTTTATTTTTCTTGGTGTTGCTGTTGTTTTTTAGCAAGCTCATAAGGTGGTCTCATGTTTTCAATTTTGCACCTTGCTTTCACTTTCAGATAGCTTTAGTATCAGATGTCATCTTTTTTTAGTTGCTATTCCCTTAGCCTGCATGTTATTTCACTTAAATGGGGAAAACAGGGCGTCATTTAAAAAAAAAAAAAACTGACAGCGATGACAATAACTTGTTTACTCTGTCGGGCTATACAAGCTTGGCTATGATAGAGCAGCACAATGGTTGCATATGTTTTTATATTGGGACAGAAAAATATTATTGTTTAGCCACCAGATATCTGTTAACAGTCTGCCATTGTGTAAAACCTGGCAGGTTCAACAAATGAAAGATAGACAGAACATAACAAGCTCATCTCCCACTGTCACATCCCTACAAGGACTGCAGAAAATCTTTTTTCACTTTTCTTTCCCGTTCCATTTAGTATTTTTCTCCCTCATCAATTCAAAATATGTTACAGAGGTGTCAGAATGCACTGCATTTAGTGAACTGCTGTTTAAAGCTGAGGTGAAGGGGAAGATGTTGGATATTAAAATTTAAGTCTTTAAAGATGGCATGAGGTATAGTCTTCTGAGAGCTGGAATCGGCCACACGTGGTAATTTGAAGTCACAATAGGGTGGCTTATTCATTGCACATCAGCAGCAGTCCGACCCGGTTGTTGAGCTGTGCCATCATCCCTGCTGGAGTGCTTTTGTCATGTCAGATAGCCATCACAGTGCCACTGTTGACACTCTCTTTTTAAATACCATTATTAAGCCTGTTATAATTGAATGCACCAAGCTGCCCTCAGGAGAGGTAAAGCTCTAGCGTTCTTACATGAAAGTACAAATGGTCATTCTGCTCAAGCAATGATTACTGCTGCCTGTTGAAAACACTAGCACATAAAGACATATATACTGCACATATAAAGATATACAGTATAATATTTCAAGCTCTCACCTAGAAATTCTGCATCTGGCAATTAAATGTGGAAATATTTGGTAGCATTTACATCTGAAGCTAGGTAGAAGTTTAGTATTCAAAATTAGAAGTGTTGTTTGCATCATTGCATAATCCTCTATTTTGTGTTCTAAAAATCACTTTCAACGACTAGAAAAAAACTGAGTGTTGAATATGCAAGTTGTGAAGTGTGTTTTGTCACACAATTGCCAACCCTAAGCTTCACTGCATAATCAAAAATCCCACACTGCTGACTTGAATTTCTGATCCATCCATCATGGACTTTTTTATTTCGGTTTTGGTCTCCGTTTTGGAAACAACCCTAATGTGTAGGTTTCCCCTCCATCGTCTAAAAATTGGTCTCTCGTCTGACATGATGCAAAAGACAAGGCATAAATATATAAATATGTTTCTGGCATCAGCCCTCAGTTCCACTACCATGCCTTCTAGCAGATGCCAGCGATCCGCACCATGTGGTCAGTGACTCTTTGGCCGCTATGCCAAATAGACAGAGAAGCAAAGCTGAGCTTTGGGAACTGTCAGACACGCTGTCAGTGTATTGCCTGAATTGTCCCTGGGCTTTCAGAGAGTACTGGATGGTGGGCTGTCTGTTGGAATAAGTTCGTCACTCTGTATGGTGTGCATATGCAAAACACTTTGTCTCCATGGACACACACACACACACACACACACACACACACACACACACACACACACACACACACACACACACACACACACAGAATGAATTCCTCAGGTATGTTAGTGTTTCTGTTTGGCATTTGGTATTGTGACAGCTGTGTACGGTAACTTTTTAAACATTACAGTCCCGGGTGGGTTTTACATTGACCAGTGTTATTTCAAGCATTTGTTAATGTTCTTACTGTGATTCAAACATTTGAAACTGTAAATATTTAAATTGATATTGATTAAAAACTGGCCTGGACTGAGGTAGCATCCAGGAATTAAAAAGTTCAATGGTTTTGTCAAATTAAAATATTTAACCAAAATTACTATGCTCTTAGTGATATTACTGCTACACTAAAGTGCTTGGTCCTGTAAAACCTCTATCTTTGTATTTACAACCAGCATTAAAGAATCAACATACTGTGTTGCACATGTTTTCTCAGTTTTGAATGTTTGTGAAGAGATTTACATATGCTACTTGTAAAGACCAACACAGGAGATACTGTATTTCTGCAGAACGTGGCAAACTGAAATAGTAGTGTGTGTTTCAGGACACTCCTAATTTTCCTTTGCTGATTTCATAATGTTTCTTGCATGAAAATGTCTATTAACCTATATTTAAATGTCTTGTTATATGATGCATGGCTGGAATAAAGACAGTTGAATTGCAGAGGGTTGTGACATGATGTAGATGGTATAAATTGGAATGACATGATTTCCTGTTACTAGCATTATTCTATACTAGAATCATGACTTGGTCTAAGGCAAGTGTTTGTTAATCAGTAGCATGACACTGTCCAATTGACTAATTTCTTCAAACTCATCAGAAGCTTATATAGTGTATATATGTCTTATAAAGGCATAGGGCTAATATTCCTATATATGAAAAAACGGTCTAGAAAAAACAGGTTTTTTTTTGTTTTTTTTTTGCACAAGACAGGTGGGCATTTGTGCATGAGGTGGGTAAGTTGACTGGAAGAGTTATTTAATTTTTGTACAATGATCACAACTCAAATTGTGTATGAAGATTTTGTTTTGAGTAGTTAAATATCAGTTGTAGTTCACAGGGGAACTGGTTGATCTGTGACAATGGTCCCTTGACTCTCCCCTCAACCATCTGTCTTTTCTGCCTGAAGCTGTTTGTATTGAATTTTTTTTTTCTACTTTGTCTACTGTGAATTCTGCTTCCATGCTAGTGTGTTCTCCTTCAATGCTAGTGTCTTATCCTACTGTCTTGTCTTTTCACATTGCAAGACTCTGAATTTATTCTGACAGGAATGTAGCATCTGTACCGACACCGATGTGATCAAATGCTGGTAAAGATGGTATAAATGTTTTGATGTCTTTACATCTTTTGGCTTCCCTTTATGGGTGACACAAAAGTCATAGAATCCCCCCCCCACCCCCAACCAAATCTTGATTCTTCTGTCAAATGTAGCTTTTAACTAATACCCCTCTCCTGTCTATTATGCTAAGACTTCAAACTTAACATAAAAAAACTATTCTCAGTCTTAATCCAACACCATGTACAGGTAGTGGCCAAAACAAAATTATGGAGAATTTTTCTGGAGAAAAACAGATTAAAGGAAATGTTCAGTGAGTGGTGTGATAAAAGGGGTATGGGAAACTTTAATTTTTTTCTTGTAACTTTTGACCAAAAAAAAAAAAAAAAAAAATCAGTAATGACTTCAATGAAAGGCATACTCACAGAAGCTTCTGAGTAGCCACTCTAGCCCACCTTACAAGGGCTAATATTCCTCTGTGTCACTCCATTGTCATTGCGGTAGAGGAGGACATTGATGCCTTTTCATAGTGGCAGGCAGATGCAGGGGGGCAGCATGTAGCCCAGTGCAGGTAGATAATTGGTGACAGAAAGTGTCTACAGCAGCGAGGCAACCGAGGGAACAGCAATGACAAATAGAAGTGCTCATAAGCCCAGTGCAATAAGTGTTTGTTTGTTTGTTTGTTTTGTTTTTTTTTTGTTTTGTGGGTGTGTAGAAAGGTAAGGTTTTAAAAAGTACAGTATACTGTAATACAATACTTTACACAGCCTGATGTAATTTTCTGCTCAATATAAACTGTTTGTAACCTGCTTGGTGTAATTATTCTGATATTTGCCTCAGTTACGTATTGATTCTTACCAGATGGCTGTGAGTTTATTAGCTTGTGATGAATACTTGTGCTTACATGTACTGTAAATATAGTTTCTTCATGTACACTTGGAACAGGTTTAGCTTTGTACATGAAAAAAGCAGTGCAGATGTATGTTTTGGAAGAAGTGAGATGTTGTAAATGCAGGGAAAAAAATTATCTGACTTTGCGAGGACACAGATTGTCAAACAGACTATACAGGTTGTTGAGTTGTAGTATTCAGATATAAATCTCAGTGTGTGTGTTCAATCCCAACTGTTTTCTTTCCTAAATAGAACAGCACAGGTTACAAATATGATCATGTATTTTGAGAATGTAGAATAAAGCTTTGTGTTTAATTCTTACATCTCTCACGCTGCCCGTGGCTTTGGATGTTGATTTTGTAGCAATTGATGCATTTGCACAATACCAAGTCCTTGGATAATATGGTGAGCAGTCTGAAGTTATCCACCAATCGCATCTCCCCCTTCTCTACTTTGGGACAAGTGGTGGGACATACAGTGGCCATCCTAATGAATTCCCACTTGTTCCCTGTCTATTCCTGGCAACATACTCCCCATTTCTATTAGCTCTCCACAAAGTCAGAAGGAGGTGGAGGATGAGTGGACACCAGGAAGGAAAAGGGAGAAGAATTGAGATTCAACATAGTAGAAAAAGGAGCTGGGGAAGTGAGATCTTTGAAAAAGGGAAAGTGTGTGTAGTGAGAGGCACCAGGATAATGGTCATCTCCTCTTTTCTATATGGCAGTGCTAGAAGAGGAGTAGTACAGTACAGAGCTTTGACTGTACATGCACACACTTTCACTTGCTCACTCTTATCTCTTATTCCCTTTTCTAATGGAATGTGGAGGTTTTTATTGTTCTCTCTCCCAATGTAAATTGAGCTTAACTGGCTAGGAATAAACACTCAATTGGCCTTTGCATGTCTCATCTCCAACTGAGAAAACATTAAAAGAAATGCCCTGAGTGCTCGGTCCCTTTCTGTTCTGTCACACCTGTGTTTCTTTCTTTAAGCACTGTCCTTATGATAAACATCCATTGCTTCACAAGCCCCTCAACCCTCAGTCAAACCCCACTGAAGTCCTAAAAGTTTGCTCTGAGAATGGACCAAGTCCTTTTCAGATAAAACAAGTTCTCACAAAGATAGAAGTACTAGAGACACACACAGACACACTGTTCAGCAAGCTGTTGCCTTTCCACCCTATTGTTAGCAAAGTTCCTTTTCCTGCAGTGTGTTGTTTCTAATTAGACCAAGACAGCCGGCTGTGCCTCATGTGAAGCGTACACACACACACTTTGCCAGGTGGCCAGTTTGCCCACAACACTCACCCTTGAGAGTTAGACCCATGGGCCGTAAACTAACTATGTGCATTTTAGGCCGGAACAGATTCTTTGTATTTTGGGTGCATGTGCAGACTGTGATGCGTGGGAAAGCTTAACTGTACACATTGTAACATTTTAATACTGAATTTAGCCCAGTTTTCCTGCACTTGCTACTGAGAATTCCTCATAGTTTGATATTTAAGTCTTTTTGCTGAGTGTTTCATCAGAGCAATATAACAAAGTTACGTTGGCTTGGCGTGAAGATTGAAAACAACTTAACAACTACCTTGTCTCTCTAAAAGAATGTATAACAAATCTCACTACCTGCACCAACAACATTTGCTAATGTTATACTCACATTATATCATTACAAATCTGAAAATGTAAATTTGTGGTTTCCCAGAGGGTGAAGGTTTTTTTCTTTTTTTTTTTTTTTTTTTTTTAATCTGGCCCAGTAGCTGCCTGAAGTTTCAGCTTTCCTGGTGACCTTTCCTGGGCAAGAAATAGTCCCACACATATTTGTTATATACCCATAGTCTATTATTCAATCTTGCAGTCATTTAATATTTATTTATTTCAGGTAAGCAGGACTACAAAAAGACAAAGTTCGTCCTAAAGGCGACACGTCTGAAAGCTGAAGCAAAGAAGAATTCCTCTGGATTTAGGGTGAGACTTTCCTGTATTGACTTTCCCTCTCTCTGTGGGACTACTGAAGTCTGTCTCTACATGTATTCCACCACTTCTGGCTGCCTGTCTGTCGTAGCCCATCTGTGATTATTCCCGTCTGTCCTTCTGCCAACCATCTTCTTTCTGTCTGTCTGTCTTCCTGCTTGAGAGCATGTCTTACTAGGTTGCTTTTCATATCCCATTCTCTTAGCTCTCTTACTACTTAGGTCTTTAGGGAGCATGATCTTTTATATGGACCTGAAATGAAGTGATGTGCTTTCCTGGATAGAATTTAACGGTTGTCTTTTCTATAACTTGAAAAATATACCCAGCACAGAAGAAAAAGAAAAGGAAGGATAAACAAGCTTACAAGCTAGACAGTTGAGTAATGTGAAAGAAAATGGAGGAGATGGTGGTGCAAAGGTAGAAAATTGTGAGTGTCTCCACAGTGATTAGGAGCTGTGGTGCAGGCAAAGATGGATGACTCCATGTTTATCACTGTGGCAAATGGCACTCCTGTTTATGCTATTCATGGTTTCCCCATATACAGTAGTGAAATGAATTCAAGCCCTCAATGTAGTGGTTTAACTGAGAATCAGTTTTAAGAAACCATCATTCAGACACTTTTTATGTCATTTTTTTCCTTGTTTATTTTTCTTGGTGGCATTGAAAATTGGTTCTATTTACAATAAATCAAAAGCCAAAAGGCCTTACTTCCTCATTAAGCTTCAGTTGGCACATAACATACAGGGATGAACAAATTGTACTGAGGATTAAACACCGGGTGAAATGGTCAGGTTTTAAAATATGCATCTCTTAGACACGCAAGTCCTCATTAAGCACGTCTTTAATCCAATTAGATTAGTCCATATCTTGAAATATTGATATTGCTCATAAATAATTCATCTTTTTCACGCCCAAGATGAGGGAAATTTTCAGAGGTCGGATTAAAAATACCTCTGGGACAAGGATATTAAAGTGACGTAGACCTCTTGGCCCCAGTTCAATTGAAATTCATCCCAAGTGTAATGGGTATTTGGTCATGCCTGCTTTTGCATTGCATTCTTTTAGCATTTTATAAACTTGTGACTTTTACACCCCCCCCCAAATTCACCATCAAACCCCCATCACTAGAACTTTGCCTGACAGGAATAATTGGGCTGTCGTTTATGGGCATGTTGCTCAATGCATGAAGTTCCCGTTCTCTTCTCTCCTCCTACTCCTTGTCCTCTCTTTCTCTTTCACTGTATCCATGTTTGAAATACTGGTCTCAGATGCAGCTGGCATCTCAGAAGGGCTAGCAGACATGTGGGCACAAAGAATCTGGCAGCTGCCAGGGCAGCCTGTCTTGGGGCTGTCCTAGTAGCAGGGCAGTCTGGATAAGTTGGCAGAGAAAAGGATGGAGAGATTAGAAAAGAGAAAATGAGAGTGAGAGAACTTCTGTTACCACAACATTGATCAGAAATCAGAAAGCACACAAAATGCTGACCTGCGGAACAACAGAAAACAGCTACTGTTGTATTTGGGCATGTTTTTATACAGTGTTGAGTCACAGTGTGTTAATAGAAGCGCAGATCCACAGCTCAACTAAATGTTGGATGGCATGGGGTCATGACAGCAAAGATGAAGAAACTGGCAGAAAGTCAGCTGCAGTCTCCTCAGGTTGCTCAGAGAAGAAATTCCTTCAAAGTAGCTCCAACACACTGGCTGGCAGCACAGGAAACAAGCCTGCTGCCTTTTCTAATTGGCACACTAGCCTTATGTTCGGTTCTGCACTGTTTTCACTCAGTCTTATTTAGACGCTGAGCCTAGAAAGTTTGGGAAAAAATTGCTTATGAAATTGGCAGAGGATGGATGCTACACATAATGGCTCTGGGTATCCTTCAGCTGTCATTTGAGGATGTATGTGTGGTGAGTAAATGGCATATAGAACACTTTTTGTAGTGTTAATATTTTTTTTTTTTTTTTAGTCACACCGAATTACAAACATCCCAATTTTCTTTTGTGTGTAAAAAGTGTTGGTGAAAGCAAATGGCGAGAAAAGGGCTGTAAAGGAAAAGAGAGGACACACAGTGATAGTAGCGTTAGGCTATTTTTATAAAATTGTTATTTCATGTTAAATTTGTGATGACAGCTGTTACAGTGTCTTTAACTTTAGATCTATTGATCAGTCTATTACAAGACAGCTATTTTCATCCTCAGATATGTATCTGGTACTTTGTTTTATGTAATTTAAAATTAAATATACAATATTTTGTGTGATTACTTCACCTTTCATTGTAGATTACTGATAATAAAAACAATTGTTAGTTGAAAATTAAAAAACGTATTGGATAGATGGAGAAATATAAGAGGGCAAGGCTCCATCTAAATAAATAAATAACCCGTCATAAAATGTATCTAATGGCTGGTTATTTGGAAATGTGACTAGTATATATGAGACGTGCTTATCAACTGCACCAACAGTTGTTTGATGCCACCCACATAGAGCCACAAACGCTCTTTCTGAATCCTTCTTGCGTAGCACGTAGGCACAAACAGACTGTGTGTACAAGCACGCACACAAACAGACAAACCCAGGAGGAGAATAAAGGGGTGGACCAGATGAGGGGATGTCTGCTGAGCTGTGGCTTGTCGCCAGGGTGACAGGGACCCAGCTCCCAGCATGCCGAGTGTGCTGCAGCTGCTGCCGGTACTGAGAGAGCCACATGATGAAGATGATGATGTGCTTGGGCCCCGTCCAGGGGTCTCCATCAGAATGTGGGCAGAGAGGCTGTGTTTTTCGTGTCTAAGTATGAGTGTATTTGTGTCTGTGTGTGCGTGGGCTCACATAAATGTGTTTGTGAGGCAAGCCAAGAGTCAACACAGTGGGCCACTCTCCTCGAAACCAATGATCTCAATCAAGTGCAGGTGCTTTCTGTAACTCAAGTGTTTTCACCAAAACCCCTCCAGCTTGTTTTCGTAGACAAGTCACTGTAACCAGCTGTTCTGTCTCTGAAAACTGAAGTAAAGAAGTGGGGGGAAAATATTGCGATGTCGTGCATCCTTTTGTTTTTAACAGCGATTCAACAAAAAGCTTACCTACGTCACGAGCACAGTGTTTTCTTTGTGATCTTGTCTACAAAATTACAAATGCTTCTCTTTGTCATGTTTTTCAAAGCTGTGAGGGAACGCGAGGAAAAGAAAACAATCAAGTCTCTGTGATTTGATAACGGTTCTTTTCTCCGAGGCCTAGGCCAAATAGAAAAGTAAATCAAGCGATGGGAGCCTGGCGGTTAATATATGAAACTAAAGTGCATGAAATTTAAAAGTTTTCCAATTAAGCAAGGACTTTAAGCTGTTTGGAGGCTGCTGGGATGTAGATAAATGTGGGCTGAGGCTAATGAAGACCAATGCTGCTGATGACTAGGCACTACAACATGTATACAGATAGCTGTGGATGCTGTGACGCCTTTTAATTGTCAGCCCCCACCTCCTTCACCAGAGAGGAATTAATATTAGCCCTCCACCACCGCTCGTTTGTGCTGAGCCTTATCTCCTACTTGTTTTGTCTGTTGTTCTCATGCTTGTTTTTAGTCCTGTCTTTTCTCAGTGCCATTTGGCCACTGGGTTGAATTTGCAGTCCTTCATATGTAATATTTTTTTCCCTTTTTTTTTTTTTTTTTTTTTTTTTTTTTTTTTTTTAAGCTTCTAAAATCTCTTATGACTGTTATTGTTCAGTTGTGTGCTGGTTTTTCCCCAGCTTTTTTTTAACTATAATTTTTTTTATCCTTAGCTCATGAGCTTGTACCCGATGGATGTTGCAATTTATGTAGATTTTCCCCATATGTCTTAAAAGAACATTCAGATTTAAGATATATATATTTTTAAAATATCACAAAGAAAAAAACAAAAAAAAAAATATATATATATATATATATATATATATATATATATATATATATATATATATTTCTAGAAATCTGCAAATGTTCGAAACATATGTTATGAATGGTATGACTAGAGTCATATGTTTTCAGTTACGTGCCATATCATCTATTACCAGTCAATGCAGCCCAGTTTGCATATTTAAAACACTTTTTTTTTCTTTTGTATTCTTTTTGAATAACCTCCAATCTGAGGGTACTCTATCCTTTTTTTTTTTTTTTTTTTTTTTTTTTTTTTTTTTTAAAGCACTCCAAGCTCTCCAGTGTTGATTAGAAAGTTTGCTGCTAATGAGTTCTCTTGATAAAGAATAACTGCCATTGTTCAATACTCTGAGTGGCCCTAATGAAACTCCAGTTGATGAAGATTGTAATCGTGTGAGCACCACATAATGAACGAGTGCTCCAAATTCCCATTTTCAAGTTGAATGCCACTCCTCTGGAAAAGCTCCATTTGTTTGACAATTAACCAATAGAAAACCGGAAAAAAAAAGAAATAGGCAATTATTTTGAAGAAAGTTTAACTTCTCTACAGGAGAACTGTGGAGATTGATTGCAGATAAAATAGATTATGATGCTGCGGTCACTCGATGCACGGTTTGTGAAATGTGATACAGAACATTTTTAGAGGTCTTTTCCTTGGATATAACTCCAGTCTCACTCTACATTATGTTTCTAATTCCTCTCTTTTTGCATGAAGAGAAAAGGTGAATCTCATTCTTCAGAACTATTCAATGTGCTGTCTCATTTAACTGAAATAACAATTTTTGGCACACTCTACCCCATGGATGGGGAGATACAGGGTCTAACCTTTCTTTTACCATAACTAACTTCATACTGGTTTGTTTGTTTTGTTTTTTTAATTAACCTGATGTGAATACAGTCTGGTATTGCAGACGGTACCCTTACGTTACCCATATGTTTCCATCCCTCCTGATAAATGTATTTGTAAATTAATTTTTGTGAAGGAAAATTTGCAATAGCAAAATGTGAATTACATATTATGTTGATTAGGGAAAATGTTTTACTCTTTTCACAGTTTCCAAATAAGGGGATGCAAACTTCTGCATTCAACTGTACATCCCCTACAGCATTTTGCTTTTATAAATTGCCCTAATTTTTTGGCAGCTTGTTTACTGCCTGTCACCTGACTCATTTCATCAGTGAATCTCTGTGTCTCTGAGTGTTTGTGTCATTAATGTGCAAATGGTCCATCAGAGTGAGACCACCTACTGTGGGGGCCTGGTTTACTTTTAAAGGGCTTGAAGCCCTTATCTGCACAAATGCAGGTAACTTTAAAAACACATCTGTTTGTGTGTTTCCATCAGCCCTTAGCACACATTTTTTAGCACTGTAAACAAAGCTTTTCAGTGTGAATGGCATTAAAAGCACTAGTTTTGGGATGCTATGTGGACAGGAAGCACGACATGTGATTAACAGCTTGTTAACCTTTTAAAACAAAACAAACCCTTGCAGCTCTTTGCTGCTTATTTTACATGTATTAGCTGCTTTTGGCTTGTCCCTCATGGGGTCCCCACAGCAAAACTTGTTCTGCACGTTGATTTGGCATGTATTTTTATGCAGCATGCCCTTCCTGCTGCAATACTCCCATTTTTATTTGGGCACCAAATTGCACCAATGTGCAATTTGGGTTGCCCTTGGTGGCTGAATGGGGCCACATCTGGTGGCGTGGGATTTGATCCTGCAGCCTTCTGTATCCCAACCCAATTCTCTGCCACTGAGCCACCAGGCCCCCTCTGCTTATTTTACATGTAAAAATGTACAATACACACATGTTGTGTATGTTTCTGTCCATAGTGATGACATTAATCAAAAGTAATATTGGTAAAAGGTCATTGACGTTTCAGTGCATTTCAGAGCATTTCAAGAATTATACTTGCAGAATAAAGTATTTTTGGAATGAATAAAGAGAAACCTTTTAAATAAAGTCACCGATTTATACCGTACAAACACCTATCAACTGTAGCATAAAATAAGTAACAACTGTTTTCTTCATCACTTTTTCAGCATTGAATTTTAAAGAAGTACAAAAGGAGAGGATGTTGCAACAATTTTTGTTGCTTTGACATGTCAGTGTGAATAGCAATCACTAAGAACACAGAAATAAGCGTAGACAAGACATTATTAGAAATACATTTGCCATTTAAGCATTAGTATAACCAATTAGTTTAAATATTTAATTTTATACTTTTGAAAACAAGCTAATAAATGCTAAATACACTAATTACAAGTTATTCAAACAAAGCAGAGTATCTACAAAGTCTTACAACTGACAGATCTAGGAAAAATGATAAAAGTTCTATTGAACAATACTGTACTGTATCTTAAACCTTTTTCTTTTCTCTTCTCAGGATGCTTTCCTGGTCATCGCTGCAATCCTGTTATTTGTCCTCTGCATCTACGCCTTTTTCTACCTCAATTTGAGCACCGAGATTAACCTGGATGTGGATGAATAATAGGTGGAACACATGCCTTCAACTTGCAGTAGCTGTTTCTGTGCTTTGTTTGATTGAACTCGCTCATCAGAGAAAATGTGTGAGAAAATGTGCATCCAGCAAAGTTTCAGATGGTTTACAAAAGTCTTCTGTCAGCCACAACATTAATACCACTTTGATTTTATATCCTTTTATTCCCTGAGCCAAGAATTTAGCTTTGATTGTCTGAAAACATCTCGTTAAACACAAGTCTTCCAAAAAACGTTTGAGACCGAGCTCTGTTAATCATATTCTGCAGTCACGTCCCACTGTCTTCTCCACTAATAAAAAATAAAAATCTTGTGCTGAACCCCTCGTCACATTTGCACAAACACTTGCTTTACATTCCAATGCACAAATCTCTCCTCCTGGATATCTGGAGATCACAAAGTGTGAGATTAGAATCCACAAAGCCCTCGTCCTGATTGAGAATGTGTGCCGAATGCAGAGCAGCACAATCTACCTGCTACTCATACAGGCCGACTCGCAAAGGATTAACATTACAAATATGATCCTGTTCTTTCATTTGAATGGAAATTAGAGAGACGAACAACTGCTAAATAGATGTGAGCCTACGTGTATCACATAAGGAAGTCCTTGATTTTTATTCTTTCTCAAATGTATGTATTGTCCACTTAAGGTTGTGATGTGTCTCTGTAGAACTGAATATGAAGGTCTGTCGAAGCTTCTTTTTTCCACTGCTTTAGTATTTGTACCTGTGAGGTGAAAGTATTGACCTTCCATTAAAGTGCTTTCACCGTTTAGAGAAGATTCTTTGTTAGTAAAGGGTGGCAGAGCAAGGGGTTTTATTCATTGTGCTTTTTACTTTTTTTTTTTTTTGTTCATGTGTTCACTATCTCTTATATTTTGTTCAGAACACATTGACTCTAAAAATAGCAATACTGTTTTCCACAGGGCAATTGATTCATTGCTTTAATAATGAATCTTATATACATAAAAGGCAAAATTCATAACAGACCTCCTTTCATCATGTTTACCGAATTGTTTGTTTTTCTCTCTAAACAGGTCTCACATCTGTGCAAGCTGTGTTTGCTGCTGATATGATTCTCAAAATTCAAATTTTTCTTTTTTTTTTTTTTTACTTTTGAGCCTTCCCTCCTTTTTCTCCCATGATCTTTTGATTTCTAGTAAAAAAAAAAAAACACTATGTCAAAGAAACCATTATTATTAACAACTCACCCTCCGCCAGTACCTTTTATTTGTCTGGAGGAGGGACTCAGCTGGGTCACTCACTAATATACCTTTATACATGAGACCAGTTATCGAAAACCATTGTCTATTTCAAAAGCTCTGACACAATGGAAGGGGGTCTGGGAGCACAGCCTATTTATTTAGTCCCATGTTTGGCAGGATGATAATAGAGCTATTTTCCACATAAGAGCAATGGTTAGTTATACAATTAAATTGATTTTTATGATATATAAACCTTTTATGCCTTGCTTCGACTGTATAACATGTTGCATTTCTTTTAAAATCAAAATTGTGTATCTCTTTGGAAGCATTTATAGATAAAGTCATGTAGAAGAAAATAAAAGTCATTTTTCTCAGTTTGGTTTTATTTGTTTGAATGGATTGTATGTGACGTTAAAGCTAAAATGCAACTTAAGCTACCACTAGTATGAGACTTAAATTGAATCCACTCTGCTCTATCAGTCCTCCACTATGCACAGTGTATTTTAAATAGTAGGAATGATCAAATTATAATAAATATGCATGGTCCAAAATCAAATCTTTTCTCTGGTAAGCCTTGCTCAAATACTTGTTGGAGCAAATGCCTCTGCTTTGCTGCCAGGGTTGTTTTGAGTCTGACGTCATGAGTGGTGTTAATCACCTCTTTACATTAAGATGAAAACACTTTTCTACTACAAGCATATTTGAAGTTGCATACTCTATTTTTATGTATCAACAAAGCAATGTGTCGGCTTCTGACAATGTGAGCAAATATATAAATTTGGGTGGTTTTTAAACTTAAAGTGACCTTAAAAACTCTGGTTGCTAACATTAAGGCTGTCATGAGAATTGACAAATTAACGAAAAATCTCCTGATCAGAGGTCCACCATCTGGCTATAGGTGAATCCTGTAATTGTAAATAATTGAATGTAAACGATGGATTTAAACAGGATGGCACTTTATCAGGACATGTTAACTTACAATAACACCTTGAAATCAATGTTAACTACCAGTATTGGTTTTTACTTCTTTATTACTGAAGGCTTATATTTAGGTTTATATATTTAGTTTATATTTAAAGTAACAACTACACCTGAATTTGAGTCTTAAATTTAATGAATAAAAAGATTCTTGTAGAGGTTTACAGACCAGAACAGATGGTGTTCTGTCCGTAATGGGCCATTAAAATGTGTCACCTATGGTAGTGTCTTTGAACTACATCTCATGTCAGGAGTTTTGCTAAATACGAGCAAATCTGCTTGTGTGTGAGTGTGTGAGGTTGTTGAAATAGGATATACTCACATTCTGTGTGATCAAATGCCACTGTAGACTCATATTCATGTGAAAGTGTGACATCAGTGCAGTACATGCCATTTAACCAAAAGTCTGTCTGCTAATTGACAGTGTTCATCTGACTTCTGCTCTCAGCAAGTCGAACAGAGGAAAGTAACCGGGCAGTGGCATTGTATGAACATTTAGCACAACCTTAACAGCTTTCCACTCACTGAAGCTTTACCTACCGTCCTGTGACAAATGAGCTAGACGCCACGTGCCCAAATTCAACTCATTAGTCATGTGAGGTATGTCACCAAGAGTAATTATACTAAGGCCTAATCTTGATTATGTACCAACACACACACAGGAACAATATGTAATGTTGCTGTACTTTCCCACACTTGAAGCAGTAGGAAACGATCTCATACATGCATGGATGTTTACCAAGACATGAATCATAATTATGACCGCTAGTGAGCTCGACACAGCACACTTGTTCTTGCATGGTATTTGCTTTTGATATAATCAAACAGATGCATTTTGTCACGTTTTCTGTCTGTACCCTGACGTCATGTGAACATAAATGCACACGACCTCAGTGTGTTTTCTGCTTAGTTTCAGACAGGGCGTTTCCCTCAGCTTTGGAGTCATTTTTGTGTGCTTGTGTGTTTGAACCTACCTTATGTTTTTTCTCCACAGTGTGTTCTTCTAAACTGTATGTGTGTGTATTTTCAGTATTCAGCACCGCGCCTGTGGCCATGCTCCAGTGGAGCGCTCAGTCTCTCTGACGGACCGGTGAGAAGTGAGGAGGGTCAGTCCCGCCAGGAGCTCATTTAGTCGCTATCTCTATCACACACACACACACACGGACACACATTGACTCACTACAATTCACTCTGACAGAGAGGCTCATCGCTCCCTCTCTCACACACACACACACTGCTGTTCTTCCATTAGGGAGATTTCGTGAGAAGACAGGACTGATGATGCATGTCACAAAGTACTACTGCTAGTCTCACACATAATGTCTCCTCCTTTTTTCTCTTCCTCCAGCTTCTCACTTTTTCTTTCTCCCTTATTCTGCTTTTACTGATTGCACAGTCCTGCTTAGAAATTAAAATACCCAGACTTCTATCAAGTAAGGGACTTTGGTGTACAGATCCAGAGTCAGGGATTCATAATGACAAGTTAAATTTAGTGTTTAACAAATTGTTCCGTAATCATGTCATATACTTTTTTATTGTATGAATATGATATTTAGGGTTTTGCATTCTTACTAAAAAGGCAGTTGTCCTACAAATGATATTCCTATATATCTGCCACCCTACTAACATGCAGGTATCTTTTAATGGGAAAAACAAGCATGACCACGTCAACTCTGAACATGACACTAATACTCGGGTGTTTAATTCCCAGTCGACCTCTGTTGCCTGTGTGTCTGATATGAATGCATTAGCAGGATTGTGCTGTGTGGTGGATTAGAATCTCCCCCCATGCTTTGTGAGGTGTGTGGTAATGTCAGACTTAGTGGATTTCGCTGCGAATCACATCCTCCCATCACCTTCCTAATCCCTGATGCGCTGCCTAATGACACAGAGACTGAAGAGCTCAGCGGGAGAGCAGAGAAAGACAGGGAGGGCAGGAGAAAAGTGACAGAAAAGTTGTAAAGACATAAAAGTAGTTAGGGGTCTGAGAGTAACTTGGTAGAAACTATAAAGATCTGAGACTGAGTCACTAAGGACATTGTTGGCCTGTCTCTGCATTGTTAAAATATTTGT
Source organism: Channa argus (assembly GCF_033026475.1). Taxonomy (NCBI): domain Eukaryota; kingdom Metazoa; phylum Chordata; class Actinopteri; order Anabantiformes; family Channidae; genus Channa; species Channa argus. The sequence continues at coordinate 15,928,010 of NC_090197.1, forward strand.
GATTCGAAGTGAGTGTGCATCAAGTTTTTTGGGGCTTTTCATGTGTGTATTTACAAGTGCTGCAACCATAGCCAGTGTGTCACGAGGGGATAGGGCAGGTGCTCAACAGGTGTGCTCTGATACCAGTGCCTATCCATTTGCCTGTCTGTCCCTCCATGTTTGCACATGCTCATTGTGTTCTTCATAGAGGAACACCTGGGCTCCGCTGCACCTGGGCTTGTTGCCCAGTTCTCTGTCTAACAGTGCGTGTACACTCACTCACACACACACACACACACAGGATTATGCTGGAACACAGCCAGTTCCTGTTACCAGCTAAAGCTGGAAGCAGCAGCTGACATCCTATCCTTCAGTTCCCAGGAGACTCAACACCCTGAGTACACCATCCAAACTCGGACCCACTTGAGACTGACTCAGCTGAGAGTCAGGCTTCTTGTATATGACAGTAACATGAAAAAGAAAAGCACTGAGGACTCTTTTAGCACATTAAGCTAATAACTATTGGGTACTTCTGTCGGATTCTCTAAGGCTGATTGTTTTGGGCATCCATTTGTTTTGCTTTTCAAGTGCTATATATCATGCCAACAAAAGCAGCAGTGTGCATCAGAGCTTTCTGAGCTCAATTTCAGTAAATAAGCTTCAGTGGCAGCTGCCAAATGTGGCCATGGCTTGTCTGGTTAAATCATTGTGTCTTTCCAAGCAGCAGAGACGACTAAACACCAGCCACATCAGCCACCACATTAAAAGCACCTGGTTGTTGTGGACAGGGGTAGGCATGGGCACACCGGCCAGTTTGTAGCTGCATTGCATAGTCCAAATACAGCAAGCTGTGATGGACTGTGTATTCTGACACCTGTCAATCATGGCCAGTATTACATATTTCCCATGTCAGCATAACATTAACACAACACCATCGGGTGCTTTTAATGTTGTGACCGTTTTTTAAATTATGGGCATCACAATAGTAAATTGTCTTCTTGTAGAGACATCAAAATTGTGTTTCTATTGTCTCAGACAATAGTATTATTCACCACCTGCCTTTTAGTGAGATTCCTTTAGGAATCAGCAGAGTTGTGTGTGGTGTGTCTTGCCATGCACCAGTGAGTGTGGGAACACCTGAGGGAATAACACCAACAGGTTGTCTTCTGGTTCTATTGATTTGTTGTGGTTATTACTGGAATAGTTAAAGAGATCTCAACTGCCTCTTTTGTCTCTCTATGAATCACTGTTCCAGCAAATAACCAAGAACTGATGGGTGCTCTCAAGTAGCATAGTGGCTCACTTGGTTTCCCAACCATCCGTCTCTCCAGTCATTAGTTGGTTTAGAAAATGTAACTGAATCAGTTAAGTGGTGCAGTGATTTCCATTCTTGTGTAAACAGTTAAAACTATTTGTTTGCATATTATTTTCTTTTTATACATACATTTTTCCACTATTTAGAGGCAGAAGAAAAAGCTGACACAACATCAAAGTACTGTTTTATAACCTTATAAAGTTAAATCTTATAAATCTCCACTCTCCATGTACCTCCTGGATACATATTTGGTTGTTAAGCTGCTGCTGACTAACTTATTCTGCTGTTTGGACCTGAGTAGATAGCAAACAGTGGCTGTAACTGACCTTTTCTTTAAGCAGCTGCCTGGCAAAGCAAGAAAGTAGGTTGATCTGAGTGGTGAGAATGAACTGAAAAAAGTTTTTAGACCCAACACCAAAATAATGAGATGCTACAACAAACTGTAGGGCTGATGAGAATTCATCTCACTCTCTGGATAACTATGAGTAACTCCTGTCACATTACACTTTTGATTAGTCACTTAATCATTATTTATCATAAATTAATTATAAATTACTAATACCTACTTTAAATAAGCTGCAGTACTCAAATAAATGAGAAGAATTTGACACTGGCAAATTGATTTTAATCTCAATGAAAGTTTTTTGCCTCTTCTTCTCTAAAAGGCAATCTCACTGCGGGTGTGGAACAAATAGCCATTCTTTTAGTGTCATGTTTTGCAGGCATAGGTTTCCCCTGGATAGGATACCAAATCCCATAGGAGCAACACATTAGTGACATTAGTAACGTGACCCACATCATTAGCAGTGACATTTTAAGGAGCTGCAGCAGCAGTCACTGTGTTTTGGCAACAGCACCAATGGGAGATGATACATGGCCTGAAAAGAAGGTGGATAGAAATCTTTCTGGTCACCTCTTTAGCTTGTTCACTTGTTTCCTTTTTGTGGATAAAACAAACCGGAACAGATATCACATGACACAGGTGTAACAGTTTCCGTCCTTACGGGACTTTTGTGTACATAAGCTATATGTAGCAGTCCTGTGTGTGTGTCTTTCTGTGAGTATTTGTCCATTTTGGTTTGTCTTTGAGTCAACATATGGATAAGCCTCTTTACCTTGCGTTCTAGTCTTTAACTAAGTGAAAATTCTCAATAGCGTTGATCTCACGGTGTTTCTAGGAAATGTTTATTCTTATAGAGGGACAGACAGAGCAGCCTCTTGGAACAATAATGTCTTTCTTCCAAAGACCATGGTTGTGCATTGCCTTTGATTTAGAAAAGAGACACAGGGTCCATACCCTGGAGGCAAAATGCGAATATTCCCCCCTCGTTCTTTCTTTGTGCCTTTTCCTCTCCTCTTTCTGTGTCCCACAAGTGCACACACTGCCTTCTCTATTTGTAAACCAGTGTCCACTCTCTCTCTTTCTTGTCCCCACAAGCCAGAGGTCACTAGAGGTCAGGGCAGATATACTTCAGTCAGAGAGAGGTTAGAGGAAGAAGAAAGAGTCCCATTCAGGAAGACCTTTTCTCTCTTTTTAAACTTTTTGTTAAATCGCTCTAACTCTATCGTGCTATCTGTGTTGGTGCTAGAATATTGTCTTTCAAAGGCTAGTGAGGCAATGTTCAGTGTTCGAATGTCTTCATGGCAGCCTTATGCTGTATTTAGCATGTCAAGATAAGGATTTGACTTTGGGGGTTTTCCTACTGTTACACCTACAGTACATTTTCTCACATTTTGTGATACTAGCGTGTGAAAAATCACTCAATATATGTGTGTAGATATTGGAAGCAGGAGCAACTCATTGTGTTTTGAGCAATATTAGCACAGTGGCTCAGATTGTTCTGACTTGGTCAGTCAGGCTCTTTGGTTAGTACTTACATTTCTTACAGCTATCAGACGTATACATTTAGTGCAAATATTTAAGGATCCTATTGGATGTATTTTGATGACTTTGGTAGTCCCGTAACCAGTCCTCTTTAAAAGGTTTGTTTGACTGAAATCAAAATGACTATCTGATGGACTGCTAATATGGCATCATAAATGCACACAGTCGTGATCCCCTTCTTGAAAATCTATAGCTTTGGTCCCTTCGCTTCACATCTGCAGTCGCACAGTCACTGGCTAAGTTGAAGTTTATGTTAAGTACTGATTTCTTAGCGACACACTAATGCTAAATAAATAAAGTTGAGATGTGAGTTGAAAATATTTTTGCACATATACAGTACATGGGTTGTATTAATTGCTTCATGGGTAATCATGAACAAACTAAGACCAAAAAGGGAGACAGAGATAAAGTACAGTTAAATCTGACAAACAGATACGTAACCACACTGCAACACACTTTGTACATCTAGTTAGCTTGTTTACAGGTATACTCTCTCTGTCAGTACTAGTTCAGTGGGACATTGTGTTGCTTTCTGTCTGAACACATCTTTAGTCTTGATTTAAACAAAGGCTTAACCTATAAGCATAAAATTATATTTGAAATTATCTTTAAATAAATCTTTAAATTCTCACTTCATTTTAATTGCTGCTCCTTGGTGGTCAAGTTCAATTTTGTCTTTGTAGTGGAGAGAACTGTGTTTAAAAAAAGTTACTTATATCATCAAGATGTGACTTGAAGTCACTGTGCGTAAACAGGTTTAAGTTGTCACAGAATCAACATCACAGACGGTCTGCACACAGTGGTGCCCAGAATGACATGGCGGTTTGCAGGTCTCCACTGTCTAAAGGAAAAAACCTTACTGTGATATTAGCATTTACTTCTGAATATAAAACACAAACAAACATAGGCCCAATATGAGCAGTGAGACTAGGAATTGACAGGCTAAAGTGACATCCACACGGGCAGGAGCAGCACCAATCCATTTCTGAGGGACTCTTACCCCACAGTGTGTGTCAGTCATTTTTTATGCGTTTTTTCATGTGTGTTTGTAACACTTATCTGTATCTGACCTATGTTTAATGATGTGATAAGACAACAGACACCTGCAGCCTTCTCAAACTCAATCAGTCCTTTATGGCTGCGGTTGAGCTGTTGCTGTGGTTGTCTCCACACTGACTGTCCTCTGCAGAAGCCCCACACCTACTCTTTGTCTACCAGGCTCATTCTTTTTAAGCTTTTAAAATTATAGTATGCAAACTGAACTACTAAATACCTCCCTCCTTCTTGGTTTGGTTAGCTCACCAAAACTGCTCATCTTAATAAAATTTCTAAAACCCAATTAAGCACTATGTGAACACAAGATGTACTTTTTATCAATATCAGCTCTTTCAAGATATGATAAAATGTATTTGTGTCAAAAAGCCTCAGAGCAAAATCAAAGTGCTTTGCAAATCACGGTTAACTCGAATTTTTAGATTAAACCCATAATTTTGTTTTGCATCAGCCAGTTGTTTCTAATAAATATTATGTGATATTATGTAAAACTTCCTTGAACAAAATAATGAATGCAATTGTTTTTATTGTTGTCAAACCCAAAAAATAAGACAACCTGTTCTAAATCACAAACAAGACACAAACGTGGATGTCAGTAAAGGAAAATGTGGATTTGACATCTCATTGAATTAAAAATAGATTCAGTTTAACAACTGTTGCTCTTCTATTGTTTTTATTCTATTTATTCTTGTGTCAGGTGATTGGTGAACAATTACAGTGGTTTAAGGCATCATTCTCAACAGTGGGATGATACGTGACAAAAACAAAACATGCCTGTTTTCAGTTTTATCTGATAATAAATCAGTTTTTTAAATACAGATAAGCTTTTCAAAAGGTAGCTTTCTAATTAGATACAAATAATTATGTATTATTTCAAATATTCTTGATGCTAAATTACTTTCAACATCAAAGCTATTAAGTCAGGTTACAGGACCAATTTTAACCAATAAAATAAATATGAAAAATGTTATATGTGTTTTCTTTCCTATGATTTTATAGTGAACGTGTTCATTGCTGCTTAGAAAGATGAATTCGAAAGGTTTTCCTTCAAACGAGCACACAGCTTGGTTTCATTGTCACCCCTCCACTTCTGTTCCAAAAAACAACCAATCTGCTCTAAAAGAATCCCTGTATTTTCTTTAGATTTAAAATATATTTTGTCCCAGGGTGAACTCACATTAGTCCGACTGTAGCTACAGAAACAGAATAGCAACAATGGAAAAACTTAACAACATTTTGACCCGAAAGGGTTTTTGTTTCCCTGCACTCGTCTGTCTGTCTGTGTGGTGTCAGTTCCTGCTCTCTAATCTTGCTATTTAAAATTCAGATAAACTTTTTGGAGTCATTTGAAACAAAAAAAACGCGTACTTATGCATGGATCAGGCCTCTGTGTAGCCTTGTCACATCAAACACTTTATGTTATTAGTGTTGTGTTAATATTTACCTTGTGCTATCAGAAATTGAATTGAATATGGATTTCTTTATCCAGTTATTAATTCTAGTAAAACGACAACACAAATATATACACAATTTACCATCGTATTCCTTTTCTCTCCCAGCTGACCTCACAGCTCTCAGCCCTAACATGAACCGGTGTACACAAATACCCTCACACACACACACACACACACACACACACACACACACACACACACACACACAAACACACCTTGATGTAGCCCTGACCCAAGTTCTCCTCAAACTCCCTCACCACAGAGGCTAAAATGGGGGTCAGCTAGATGGATCCCAGGCCTCGACACACACCAGTACCACGGTGAATCAGAGAGCATCTCCTGCATTCTTGCTGCCTGACTCAGGCAAACGTAAGGGGTCAGCTCATCCACCCTTGTCTCCCACATACTTTGCTCCTCCCTGCTCAGTAATGTGTCTCACCTTTGAGTGTCAGGGTTTTTTTATGTTTGGTTGTTTGTTGTTTTGCACTTTACCCACTTTTTCTGCTTTTTTAATGTCTTTTGCTGTTTCTTTGTATCAATTATTAGCACACAAAATTATTAGCTATGTTTCAATTTGGGGACTAGGTCATATGATGCAGTCTATGCAGTGTTAGTAGGTTTGTTGCCTCTGTAGAAGGTCAAACCGTTAACTGATAGCTAATATCACATAACTATTTAGGCACATTTGAATGGGACAGCCTTCAATACAGGTCAATATTGTTAAAAATAGCCATCATGTTCAGTCTGGACATTTAAAAAACATATTTATATACATGTACATATTTTCCAGTGATTTATAGAACAATAAATATACTGTATGTCAAGCAGACGTATTGTATATTTATTAGCTGATTTTTGTATATTTGCAGTAAAGTAATATTTATATTATGGTAAACACAGACCCAAGCTAAATATGGGAGGCAGCCACACTGACCATGTTATGTGTAATCTGTCCATATAACACTGACAGCAGGCATTAATCAACTGTCGCAGATAGGATGTCACTTAGCTTCACTCTTTGTTGCTCTGATTGGCATGATGATGATGATGGCATGATGATCGGCAATGTTGACAACATTTAATAGTGGAAAAAACAAAGAACAGCAAATGTTTATTGCGTTCCAGACAGTGGCCACAAATAATGAGTAGTTCTTTCTTCTGCCCCATGTCTTTTAGTTCCAGCACTCACATTAAAATACAAATACTTTACATTAAGCATGATTCAGTGTTGCGGAGGAAGACATTATTACAGTATTATAAAAATGTCTGCACACCACACACTGCTAAATGGGATTCCTGTGGTGCTCCAGTGTTTTCCTTGCAGAACTATCCTATTCATTCAGCGCCCATACTATTGTGCTGTTAAAGCATCAGCTGAATTTCAAAATTTCTCTGAATTTATTTCTTGTAGCATTTTATTTACTATGGCTTAAAATTAAACATAGAGTTTTTGTTAAAAAAAAAGAAATACGTTCAAACTAGGGGGAGGTAAAATGGAGATGGAGAATATAAACCATTTTTACCCAGTTGTAGTTCAGTACAATTTTCAACTCGAGCCGTGTGCTGCCCTCCGCAGCAAATTTTCTGTGGCACAATTCATGGCCTATTCATCTCATTTAATGTTGTTACTCTGAAAGACTGAATTGCATTTGTGAAAAGGAATAGATTAGGGCATATTCACACATGTTGCACAGACACAAAGAGCACTTAAGAGGACCCCTGGAACTGCCGCTGGAGGAAAAGGCAAAACGATTACACCCACTGTTCCCATTATTTCACTATGATGCTCGCTTGAGAGTCTGACACCCAGATTACTTACTTACAAATCTACTTAATCTGCAGTCACAGTAACATGTATTCTGCTGGAGCACATAGGTTCATCCATTAACATATACACTGCCCTGAAAAAAGGTCTGAAAAATGAAGAAGGTACAGCTGAAACAACATTACTATAGGACTGAGATGCATTATAAATTCCAGTTCATGTTAGTGTTCACAGATTGCAAGACTATAAATTATATTGCTGCATGATTAAAGTGCTATATTTATTCCCTGTACAGTATTTATGTCTTTCAAATTTAATTTGTTAGCTTGAAATCAGATAATTGTACAGACTATACAATTTTACTCTATACCGTAAAATATATTTAACAATGTCTGCGTTGACTAACTTTAATTGGTGGTGTTTTTCAGTTTGAAGCAGCTCTATGTAAAGACTATCTTTCACATTTTCTCCCTTTTTGGAGAGGGTTGGCCAAATGAACTAGAGTGCTTGTTAAACGTATAATATATTTAAAAGCACAGAGGGAGGCAAGTTCATGCAACGCTGTACGGCTGTGCATGAGTCTTAGGTCCTGTAAAAATGTACATGCTGACCTGCGAAGTAAGCACAGCATTATGCTGTTTGTGTGTGTTCAAAAATCCACAGACAAAAACACAGCACTGCACATGTACATATAAGCACACTTCCTCTCACAGGTGTCTTAATAAGTGTAAGTGATGGCATTTAAACACTTCTGTGTTTGTGTGTGCGTATGTGGTGTGTGTTTGTGTGTGTGTGTGTGTGTGTGTGTGTGTGTGTGTGTGTGGGGGGGGGGGGGGGGGGGGGGGGGGCTCTGCACACATTGCCAAATATAATTACGACTTCCCAGGGCCACTTCCCACAGTCTGGGCTGGCTCTCCCAGCAGGGGTAGATTGGGAGAAAATAAGGGCTTATTCAGTGGACTATAAAAAGAGCTGTAAACAATCCCACATTGTAGCTACTGTGAGGAAACACAGAGCTGGCACACTTGGCTGCATTGGCTGGCTGACTCGCTGGTTGGCTCCAAGGTCGGCTACTTGACGGATTCTCTGGTTAGTTGGGTTGTTGGGGGGCTGCCTTATAGTTTGACTGTCCACTGCTCTACATGCCTCTGGCTGTCTCTGCCAGGAATTGAGCTGCGGGAAAAAAGTGAGATGGAGTGCAAAAGGAAGAAATACACTTTTGACCATCATAAGCTCAAATGGTGTGCTCCACCACAATAAATGTCTTCCCAGCACGCCTGTGTTCAGGCAAATTAAAGAGATTACAGAGTACATTTTTAGAGTGATACTGTTGTTTTATTTAGCTCTTGTTATTCTGCTCAAACTGAGTCTCATGACAGCTGGTCTACAATACGGTAAGACAGAGCTCAGGTTGCAGCTTGATGTTAGACAAGTGACTGTTAATTATGGCTTATTTGATTTTTATTCACATGTGATATCTAACTATCTGTGTAGTTAGGACAGTCTTACTAGGGATCCATATAGTTTAGACAATCATGTTTCTGCTGATAATGCAGTATTTTGTACTCACATTCACAGAGGTGTGATGCAGGGCCACGACCTGCTATTCTTAAATGTCTCTTTTTAGTAATAACAGTATGTTTTAGTTTAAAAGTAGAACTAGTCCAAACTGCTCTGTAACAACAACAGTTTGATGGCATACAGTCTCTAACATTCCATGGTCAAATGATATGTGCATTTTTACAATGCAGGAGATGACCCTGACTCACTGCAGTATTTTGCATCTCTGAACAAATATGAGATGGTCTGTGTTTTCTAGAATGCAGTATACATATATACACTATGCTTTATGTACTGCATTTGTGCAGTAGTTTTACCACAGGACAGAACTTAAAGGGCTGCCCATTACCAGCCTGAGTTACAGTCAATTAAAATGCCTGTATTATCTGCATCAATATGCATGCATAGTATGAATGGGGCATTTATATAATGGCTTGTAACCACGTCCGACACGTAATAATTATGGAAAAGGCATTTTCTGGTAATGGCACATAATTTCCCCCATCAAGATTCCTCTCAAAGGTGTCCCATTCTGTGGCATATTGATTCAGCTGTAATGAGAATCTGGGCAGCAGGAAGTTTCAGAAAGGTTACAGACAGTGTTGTGTACCATGGTGCATCAGTAATGATTTACAAAATAATAAGTCTGCTTTTCATGGAAGGAGGTTTGTCTGTCTATCGATCTATCTGTATTGAAGAATAATCTCAACTGGCTTTGGTCATGTTCTTCTTGTTTGTTGGCATCTGACCGGATTCGTACAGAATCTGAGAAACCCTAAACCAGGTCTCGAAAAAAAGGAGGGAGGGGTAATCCAAAACTAAATTGAAGTGTTTTGAGCAACACTTACAATGCTGACACAATTAAAATGTTCTTTGAATGGGACAATGCTGATTGCTTAAACTTGTTTTCAAAATCCCATAATACATAAATGCTAAAAGTCTTGGTTGCGTTTGTGTAGCTGTGTATGTCTATTGGAAACACACACCAGGCCCACAACTAATGATAAGCACCTCATTAAAACCAGTGTGTTTTTGCCAAGTCCTAGCTTTGGGAACATTATTCTATGATACACACCTCTATCTGGGAGCAGGGGGAATATCGTTTATCGTAGCACAACTCTAAGGAGCCACTTATGCGTGAAAGGCAGATGTGTTTGCACTGTAAACAAGAGAGGGGAGATGGAGAGTGGTGCAGATCCATGCCAAGAGATCCTTTTTGGCTGCCAGGGGGCTGCAATGCTAGACTTCATGAAAAAATATGGACAGGAACAAAGCTTTGCATGAAAGCACAACAATACATGTTTTTGTAATTCTTTGCCAGCCACTCAGGCCTGTATGCAGTTAGACACAATAAAGACGGTAGCAAAGCGGTAGCTCTGTTCCTCTTTGTACAAAGCAATCAAGGCATGAAATTACTGTGTTTATGTTTGTCATATGTATGTACAGGTAATTGAGCCACGTCTGAGGGGCTAACAAGCTTTTCATTGAATTAAACAGAAGATTATGAAATTATTGAAGATTTGTGATAATGTTGGATGAATCATTTTGTTTTGTCAACTTTTCAAGACACTTGACTCCTGGTATATTCATACAGATTAGCTTGGATTGTGTGATGTGATGCTCCCAAGAGCTTCAGTGCAATTGGATTTCACTCTAAAATAAGTTTTGTTCTCCTTCCCCCTCATACGATAATTTCAATAATGTGCAGTTTATCACAATTTTGAATAGAGTAGACCTAGTTACTGCTCTCCACAGATCAAAATGTAGTTAACAACATCTTGCCTACAGCTATTTCTTTCTTCCTTGTCATATATTATTGCAATGTTTTCCACATTCATCATTTTGCTTTAGATTATTTGGGATGCACATTGCATCACCAGCAATAAGGAGGCAAAGTGGTTCTGGATCAGTCCATCACTGCAGAAATTGTTGGACTGCTTTTTACACTAACAGGCACAAAGTACATAATCCACTTAATTTGTGGCAATCTTAAATATTACATCCATTCCCCCAAGGTTCAACAATTGCTTGTCTCTGGAAAATACTATATTACTATATTTTGCCTGTGGAAATGTTACTGGAAAACATGGGCTATTGTGGCCAAAGCTGAAGGCCTGGATAGTGGCACAGAGAAGATGCAATGCTGTTTATGAAGTGTGTGAGGCACAAAAGATTGACCAAATAATCAATATTAGAGATAATTGTTACATGATCTGTGCCCCACAGTATCACAATCGCAAGAACCTATCATTGTAGATACAATGGACTCTATGGACCAGTTATTTAGGAACATGAAAGTAGCAGGGTTTCAAGGAATATTTAGTAATTAATACATTAATACAATTAATACATTTTATTACACTCCATTTATCAATTACACAGAAATCTATCCATCCATCCATGTTCTTAACTGCTCTTCCTGCATGTGCAGGGTTGCATGGGCGCAGGAGGTGTATTAATTCAGCAGTCTAATGTGTCTTAAAAAGCAGATTAAAAAGTCTTTCATTGCCACAGTAAGTGTTTTACTGTATACAGTAAAATGCCCTTTTCAGTGCCCTTTTTAAAGTACATCTTTTGCTGTTTTTTTTTAAATGTGCTGACAATTTGTATATCAAATTCTTACATTAAACCTTGAAAGTAATTTTAAGCAGGAAGACACGTGTATCTTGCTAGATGGTATTTGGGGCAAGACACTGAACCCCCCCTTGCATGGCAGCCACCGCCATCGGTGTGTGAGTGTGTGTGTGAATGGGTGAATGGGTGAATGGGTGAATGGGAATCAACATTGTAAATCGCTTTGGATAAAAGTGCTTTATAAGTGACTATTTACCATTTACCATGGTATTTAGTTCACCTGTTAAATCCTCATTGATCAATGCAAAATACAAATGTGTGCATTAGAGATTTTATTTAACATTTATCATCAGTGCACAGACAATACATTTTCTATCTTGTGTTAACAGATTAAGTCAAATTATTTCCTTAGGTCTATCTGAGAGGGTCCTGGTTCACCAGTAGCTCTCGTAAACAATAAGCAGGGATGTGGACAAATATGAACTCTCCAAGCACACTTGTCAATGACGTCTGGTCATTGACATCTTCTGCTGTTCACTTTCCCTTTTCTTAAGCTCTTATTTTTTGTTTTTCAGAAATACTAACATGTTTTATGACAATCTATTTATTATAATTTCATTTATTTATAAAATATTTATTATGATTTAGTGAAAACGTACACTTTTATACCCTGATATTTACATATACACAGTAATTTCTTAGAATACCAACTTCCTCCTCCTAGCAATCCTTGGAATGGATTTTTGTAGAGATCCGAAGATTTGGGTCGCAAACTATCATAATATATTTGAATTAAAGAGGGCACTTATGCCTTCACTTTAGTGTCAATCGCTTGGCAGCTTTCTTTTTTGCTTTTATTAATAAAGCAATCATTTCCCCCTTTTTTGTAACTGAGTGTTTGAAATACCCATAAATTTCAATTAATAAGTGCTGCTCAGTGGCCATGAACTTCACAGCATGGTCCTGACAGGTAGTTGCTACCATTATGGGGAAGTTAGTTTGATATGTGACCTCACATTTCTACCTAGAAACATTGTGTTTGGGCATTTAACCTGCTGTAACTACTCAAACATGGCACAAAAGACCGGGTCACTGAAGCTAGAATTTGTGGAAGGTGTTCTGGCCTTGTTGGATATAAATTTATTGCTTCTTCTTTTTTCTAATTAAATACCATATAAGCCTTTCCAAAAGAAGTCTGTAAACTGTAATTGAGATGAATAACTTGGCTCAGTAGGTGGAAATTTATTTAATACTATCGCCATGATGTCTCTATGTATTCTTGATAAAAAGGAAAATCTTTAAACATTTGTGTACAATTTTCTAGGAGCATGTGTGCAATCCCATGAGTCTGTATTCATTTGTGTGTATCGTGTGTATGTGGCACTGCATAATGATGATTGAAGGTGAGAGGGAGATGTGTGTGTTTGTGTGAGTAGGAATGTACAAATGGCTGGAAACATGCATTAAATGTAGTATAAATGGTGATATTGTGTGTGCGTGTGTGTGTGTGCATGCGTTTGTGTGAGTTCTGAGCTCTCTACACCAGTACACCAATGTATTTGTGGGAGTAAGCACAGTGTATGCATGTAGTGTTAATGAGGCTGCACGCCTGCTTGTGTTTGTGTGTATGCCTGTATACGTGTGTACGTGTGTGTACACACATCTCATCTGCATGGCGCCATGCCCCATTGCTTCCATTGGGGTGTGTGAGAACAAAGACTTTCCATTTCGAGCGCCGCTGTGCCTGCAGGGAAAAGCCTGATCATAATTAGCTGAATGATGAGCCTCCGCCATGCACCGCACAGCAGGCCTGTGGTTGCCTCTCTGCAGCATCCCTCTTTTTTGCTCTCACTCTTCACTCCATTTTCTCTATTTCTTTCTCTTCTTCTATTTCTGGCATTTTCTGTCTATTCATTATCTCTTGCATGTGCTGTTTATTGCTCACCATTTATCTTCTCTTGCCCTCTCCCAGTTCTACCTCCCCCTCTTTCTCTCTGCCTTTATCATTCCTTCTCTTCAATTGATTCCTTGGATCAGAATCTGTCTTTGCTCCTCTAACACACACTTTGTTTTATCTTCTGTTTCCTCTGAAGCTGGGAAAAAAGTAGAGATGGGACAACACTGACTTTAAACTGTCTTGTGCAAGATCTGACCCAGACATGGATTTGCATATTCAAATAGCAATATGCCACAGTGTAGAATGTGTGATGGCACTTACAACAATTCCTGAGTCATCATTCAACAATAATTAAAATATCTTCCAGATATATCCAAATATTTTCTGTTTCTATTAATAATGTGACAGAGAATATATGTGTAATTTCTTGTTTATGATTTTTATGATAATGTACTTTTTAAATTCATCTTTAAGAACATAGTTTAAGTGCAGCAACACTAGCACATAATTCTTCTTTCTGACTAGCGAGGCTATTTTTGCATTTTATTTGCTTTCATAAATAAATTGATTAATTCTTCTAAACCAAGTCAACCAAATATAAACCAAGCTCTACCTGTAAGTTACATTGTCTTTCAAACCCCTGAAATCAAGCTTCTTCACATCATGTTCCTTTCACCTACAAGATGTAAAAAATAAAAATGGCAATGTGGTGCAAAAACAATTCTTAGAGTGGGACCCCACATCAAGAGATAAGACACTTTCAATATGTTTCTCCACTCTGCCCTCGATCTTATCACTTAATTCAGTCTGGCAATAATCCAAACAGTGTAATATGGGTTTTCCTTGTGTTTATGTCTTAAACAGTCCTGTTTCTCTTCTCACCTCTGGAGTGACTGTTGCCATGTTTGTTGACTGTATCGTGACTTGGGGATCAGCTGTGTTACATTATGGTGGGGATTATTAATGACATCTGCTTTGAACCAAACTACACAGCCCTTCTACCATGACACAATGTGCTGAGAAGCAATAAAGGCTCTGCTAGCTAACAGATGAAATGGGATACTGTAAAATAATCTAAGCTGTGTGTGACTCTAGTAGAAATCCCTGCATCTGGAGAGCATCTGGAGTGGACAGTAATTTATTTGTTGTAGAAAGTGTTTATCTTTGATGAATTAATAGGCTAAGTGATTATTCGGACACACGTGAATTTTAAATTCTTCATATTTAGTCTGAATATGGCCAAGAGCTTGTGAGTTAGCATGTGTGATCTTGATGGCACATTAACTGAATAGCAAACAATAAGTAAAGTTGATTTCATGATTATAGCTGTTATCACTGCTTTTCAGATTCAATGTTTGTGTGTGTGTGTGCCACATGAGCCAAGAAGGTCTCCTACTAAACCAATGGACCATCAGAACAATATTCTAAGAAGCCCTCTGGGCAATATGGTCATTCACTGTGCCACCCCACCACTCAGGCAGACACAGACACACACAGATCTACTCTCTTCCCCCTCTCATTTCCTCTCTCCCTCTGTCTCTGTCTGTATACCCCAACAGGCTGGGCAGATGGCAGGCCCTCGGCCCGCCGTGCCAGGAAAAGCATGTGAATTAAAGGTTATACCCAGCAGGTTTGAAGAGCTGCCAGCACCGTCACTGTGCAGCAGAGGGGGGCCCCGGCCCACCTGCCTCCCAGGCTCGGGGACATCTGGCTGGGGTTTTGTGGAATGATGAGCGCGCTGCCGCCAACCACCATGACCGGCACCACGCCGAAAGGAAAAAAACGTCATCTGTTCAGTTTTTCAGCTTGCAAATGAACAAATGAGCGGGTGTTCCTCTGTTGGTCTGTGTGTGTTTGTGTGTGTGTGTGTGCTGAGAAGTGAAAAAGACAGCGATGATGGCCCTTATAGATTGATGAAAAGTGTGACATGTGCTAGCACACATATATTGGCATTAGCAAACTTTAAAACTGTTTTCCATAATTTAAAGTTGAGTGAAACTCACTCAAACTTCCAGACCTTACAAATCACTTTGTCACCAATTTTGGCAGAGGTTGCCAGGTCCATAAAGTGGTTGCCAGGTCAGATTCTCTGTAGACATTGGCTGAAACTGACATGTCACTGGTGAAGGCTTAACAATAAAAGCCTGTCTCAAATCTTCCCCTAATTTCTTCACAACATGTTTCCTCTTGTTTGCTTTAGCTGGGAGTGGAGTGAAACGCTAGGACCCCAAGTAGCTTCACAGATGTTTAGGCATATTACTAAACCAGCACACAGAAGCTTTATCGAAGAGCAAGACACATCACATCCACCTCAAGGAGTCACTGACAGTAATGATTAGCAGTGGTTTGATAGGAATGGCCTTTGGTTTAGTGTGGTTTAAAAAAAAACAGGATATTGGATAACACTCAGAGGTTACAGTCACTGTGGATAATAATGTCTTGTGGCAGAAGTTTGGCTATCACTATCAGCTAATAACAGATTTATAACAAGAAGGAAACTACAGACACTGGTTTTCTTGTTGTAATTAGGTCATTGCTAATGAAGCAGGCTATCTTCTTTTTACACTGTAAATAGTTTTGCACAAAATCTGTTCTTCATTTTGTTAAGCACCCAAACCTTCACTAGCTGTTCTATCCTAACTGCTGTAACTGCTGCATGAGACAATTTGGCAACTTCAAATAATGAATGGACCATTGGTTTTAAATAGTTTGGCCTTTTTCCTTTTTGTAATAAAATATTATTCTAACCCTGTTAATTGCTGAGATCTGGCAGCATACATGAAAACACATTCTCACAAGAAACACCTGTTTTACACAATAGAGCGGGTTTTAGTCTAACTCCACATTAGCAAAACTTAGAACAATAAAATAATCAGTGACCTCATTCAACCCTAATTATTACAAAAAGTGTTGACATCACAGGTTACAGACCATTTGTCTTGTTCTTGATTCTATCGTGCAAACTGAAGTTATGATGCATCTAATTTTCCAAATGAATAAAGGGTTCAGTTATATTACCTTTTGGTTTTATCTCTAAAGGATTTAGTTTAGATAATCTGGCAAACTGCTTGTTAACAACCTTTTGGTTTGTCTGGCAACTGGTTTTTCTTGCTTGTTTGCTGGGTTCTAATGCTTGATATAAAGTAATGAATAACTCTGCATTGAATGACTTTATGAATTGAATTTATTTTATTATTTTATTTTTATTTTATTTTATTATTTTTATTATTATTTTATTATTTTATTTAATTGAATTTTGAATTTATGTCAAACTTATTAAAATATTTAAATTAATTACCATACTGTACATCCCTGATAACTTGCACCCTTAGACAACAGAGGCTTTGGTCTACTACATCCTCTGTGAGCTGTGTTGTGGTGATGTTATGTGGAACCTGGAGAAAGCACATGTGACTTGTCTCTGACCTCTCTGCTCCTGGGGTCAAAACCATCAGTGATGTCAGAGAAAAACCAGACACCCACTGAAGGTGTTAATGACTGCTCAGCCACAAACTGAACACAGTGTCTCAATGATGAGTGTGTTCTTTGACTCTGGGGGACAACTATCAACAGAGAGGAGGGGGTTGTGTTGTTAATGTGTTAATGTGATTATCTGATCTAATATACATGGATGCTTTCAAAACACAATCATGTTTCTTTTTGCTTTCTCTTTTTCTCACCAGTGCTCCTTCTGACACACACACACACACACACACAAACACACACACACATTGCTCCTAATGTCTGGGCCTCTAGACACTGTGCTGGACTCTCTCCCTCCCTGCCAGCTGCCAGCTTCTGACCCCTTGATACATCCTCCTCCACATGGCCCACACAGCTGGTGCAGAGCTGCACAATGTAGGCCGCTCGAGTGCTTCCACACACGAACGTGCACACACTGGCATGTGTACATGGGAAGACACAAATGTGTATGCTGGCAGACAAAAACACTCTTGCACATAGGCAAAGCTGGGACAGAATACAAAGGAATGAATGTAAACAATCATCCTTCACAACACTAAAACAGTACAATTACAGTAGCTTTTCCCCCTGCCCACGCAGCTATGCTCACATCTGGCCACATACACATCTTTAACCAGTTACTGTTTCTCACTCCCTTTTGGATTTGCCCGTGAAGTTGCAGTATGCATGCTATTGTTCCTTCAGATCTGTTGAAGTACTCACACGACTCTCCTGTGTATGTTCCCCTGTTTTCTATTCAGAGCTGTCTGCAGTGTTACACGGTGTAGGGTTTTGCATGAAAGAATGACATATAGTTGGACACAAGGTTGATGGAGAAAACATGGAAGAGTGATTTGTGGTTGATGATTGATTTTAAAGAGATGCTTGGTTGTGGAAAGCATTTGGCTGTATTATGTTGTCAGTGACTTCTCTGGGTTTATTCATCACTATTGCAGAACGTATGTGTAAAGAATGACTTTTAAGAACACAAAAAAGCTGGTAAAAAGTTTATACAATATGATGTATAATATAAATATTGAAATATAATATTTTACTTAATTATTCCTTATCTCGTTTACATATTGCTGTTGTTGTTTATGCATCGTCAAACAGCAGCTTGAGGCAATTTTGAAGTAATTGCTTTAGAGCTTAATTTCAGTTCTACATACCTGACCCTGCCCAAGGGTTTGTTAGTTCTTTTTGCAAACATACACAACACTCCATCACCCACTTCACCCATTACGACATACTGCCTGTAAATAAGCCCCATGGCACTGTGCTGTCTGCTTCCATCATCGCAGGCTCTCCTTAACTGACAATTCCATGTTTGTCACCAAGCTGAGCAGCATGAGGACTTTGCAACCTTTGTACCATCCTTGGGGAAATACATTAACCTAAACATGCTGCATTCGTCTACTGTGTTTCACTGACTAATTTCTATTATTTTTGTGTTTCACTCAGGCCCACTTCAAATGTGCACCTACTTTATGACAGCTAGTAGGAATAAAATTTCACATTGAAACAGATCCCTCTAGTCTTAAGAGCAGAGATGCTTCACAGTTTCCTTCAACATTAAGCCTAAAAACTAAAAAAGAAGTTATATGTTTAAAATAGGTTTACATTTTTTGTTCATCTGTAGACATTTTTGTTCACCTCTGTGGTGTGATCTGTTCTGTTGCGCTCTAATCTGTGCTAAAAGAAAGCAAGTGTTTGGTTGTGGAAAAGGGCAGCCCCAGGGCAGGTTATCAGCCACTACAGCTTCTAACTTGTAGCACGCCTGGTGGGCATCAATATGGTGCCAGCAGGCTCACTTGATGAAAACCAGACTCTGTTCTGAGCTGAAGTATAAAGCACTAGTGGGATGAAGGGACGGAGAGAAATATAGTATACACTGAAGTGTATTAGAGAGGAGTGCTAGAATGGAAAAAAGCAATGGGTACAGCAGGAAGAAATATGAGAATCATTTAGTGACTTGGAGTAAAGCAAAGTGGAGTTGGATGGATTTTGGATGTTTATAGCAGGACGATGTATCTCTCATCTTACTTTGTGTAACTGCAAACAGGAGAAAGGATGAATGTTCCACGGATTATCTTAGTGCATCATTAAAGTTTACACACAAATCCAACAGCAGTAGTTGTCAAACAAATTTGATCTCGTACTAGTTTGAACTGCAGAAGAAGGAAAACAGCTTGAGCTTCGAATGTGTCACATGTTAATTCAGTATAATAATTTTTCTTCCCTCATCACAACCCAGTTGCAGCTAGAACAGAGAGAAATACAGCTTTGCGTAAATGTGCGTTTTGTTGCTGTAGTTTGTTGCCCTGCGTGGAAACACACTTAACGACCAGCTCGGTTTGCATCTTGATTCGTTTCACTAAAGGTTTATATTCACTGAAAAAAAATGTCATCAAGCTACAGATTTACAAATTTTCCTTCTACTAATTTGTGTGTGCAAGCAAAAGTGTAAATACAGTGAAAATATGAATTTGAACAATATTTTAATATGTAGATTGAATACATCAGCTATTAAATAATAAATACTATAAAATAGTTGAGGAATCTATGTTAGTATAATCAAATGCACATGGCCTGAACTAGGGGTGAGCAGCAGCAGCAGCAGCAGTGTGACAGAGTGCAGGTGTATTTAGGCGACTGCCGACTATCAGGCAGAGAGGTGGAGCAGACACACAGCACTGACAGAGAGGCAGGGACAACAAAGTGCTGTTGATAAGAAATGGAGACAGGGAATCATATGAGGGATGTCTGGATTCTAGCCCGTGTTACTGAGTAAATACCCTCTGAAGACAAAGATATACAGACACACCTAGTGTACAAACACACACACACACACTCACACACACCCAACTTACATACAGTAGTACAGTTCTGATCAGAAACAGTGGATTTATATACAAGGTGCACTCAAAAAATAGTAATTCATCTTCATTACCACATTGCAAACTTGTTAGTATGGAGAAAATGGAAAAATGGAAAAGATTTATTTATTTGTTAGTGTTTTGGAGGTGATTTACATAAGCATTTTTTTACATTTGTAGATGAAGTAGATGCAGTAGATGAAGAAGTAGATGATCGCACAGATAGAATAACAGTAGAAAGTTTATTTTAGTACTCTACCAGCCTTGTGAGGAGAAGTGCATGAGTGTGTGTGTTTGTGTTTGACATCTCTTGGGATATATCTGACTTATTTGAGAACAAGCTGTTAAAACAAAACTTGGTTACCCAAGGAAAACTACAACAGCGGCATCACGTTTTATTGTGTAAAATATAACTTCAGGGACACTGTGTTGGATGTGCAAACAGTGTAAAAGATCCCTTAGGCATTTTTCTTCTTTTTGGCATGCAGAAAGTTAGTATCTCGATTTTTCCCAAGTACAGACTAATGCTGTAAATTCATCCCTCATTTCAAAGGACAAGCTCTGAATTCAATTCATATTTTTAAAGATAACTAGTATTACATTGTAAGTGATTAACAGCAAAATGACTGCTCAAACTACAAACAGACAGTAAAGATTATTGTTATTGTCACAGTTCCAGTGAAGGAAAAATAAAGTCAAAATGTAAGTCATTGGGAAGCTGAGAAGGGCTAAGAGGCTAAGAATACTGTAAATAACTCTTCAAGTTTGAGCCAAACCTGCCAAACTCTTTGGTCTGGCCAAGTGGCAAGAAAAATGAGTAGAACCTCTGAAATGAATTGGTTTGATGTAGTATAAATTATAAAATGTATTTTGATCTTCATCTAAGTGATTTAAGTATAGACAAGCACAATGTGCTTAAGTGATTAAAACACAAACAACCGTAATTTTGAAAAAAAAATGCCTAGTGCTCGTGGAAAATAGTAAACCCTTAAATTTAATTCCTGGTCAAATGTCTGTTGGCAGCAATAACCCCAATAAATGCTTCTGCGGTCGCAGCAGAGCTATGGAATACGAAAGGGGTTAAAATCCGGGCCCCTTTCTGCACCATTTTGTGTTTTATGTCTGTTTTAATCAATTTTTTTTCACCAGTCAGCATTGATAATCCCACAGAATGGCAAAGGAAAAGAGATGATTCATGACCTCTTTGAAAATCGATAGCTAGCATGGGGTACACTGCCAGCTGCCACTCATTTCTTGACATGTCTGTGAACGCCATCCTCTATACAAGCAAAACTGACAGTGTGCATCGCTCAATTCAGTGGCAAAAACAGGCGCGACCCAATGTTTTGACACAATACAAGACGCCTTTCATTTGGACACTAAAAAATAAAGTTTGTTTACCATGAGATGCCTTAGCATGGCCCCATGTTGAGACGTGTGTTCTCATGTGAAAGCTGCTTTTGTGACTGTCAATAGCAACAGTGTTTAGACCTGCTGGTGATATAAAGGGGTATTAAAACAAGTATAGCACACAAAACAATAGACACATAGAAAATAACAAACAGTGATGCAGTTGAGTTTTGATGTGGTGGATAATCAAACACATTATCCTCTAAGATTAATTCCATCTCAGTGGTGAAGCTGTACAGGCCCAACTTTCCCCCTACTTCACCTCTGGGATGATGATCCGCCCTTGGAACTGCATGTAGTGCCCTTTTCATACATAAAGCTGCATATTCTTCCCATTAAATTTAATATCAGTCTACAAAACATTTTTATGTAGGATTGATTGATTTTGTCCAAATGCTCTTTTGCAAATGTTATGCTTGCAGCGATTTCTTTGGGGGGCAATAACTTTTTCTATGTAGTCCTGCCATGGACACTCATGTAACCAGGTCCAGGCTTTGTGCTGACTAATGGACAGATATCTAATCCTTTGTTATGTCTTTAACACATTTTGTTCTGCAATTTGCTTTGTGAAGTCTGGAGATCATGAAAGAGTAGCCACAGTTCTAAATCATCCTAATTTGTAGACTGTTTATTGGATTGTGGCGACATCTATCAATTATCTGTAACCATATCTTCTGCGTAGAGTCACAGGGGGGCCGGGAGCCTATCCCAGGTGTCACAGGGAGAGTTGGGCTCCACCCTGGACAGGTCATCGGTCTATCTCAGGGCCAACACAGAGAGACATACACACAGACAATGATTCACACTCACATTCGCATCTACTCACAAATTAGAGTCACCAATTACCTAACATGCATGTCTTTGGACTGTGGGAGGAAACTAGAATACACAAGCATGGGGAAAACATGCAAACTCCAGACAGAAAGGCCACAGTCGGTTGGGGACATGAAACCGCAACCTTCCTGTTGTAAGCCAGCGGCGCCGTGCTGCCCTTGTGGAGAAAGAAAAATCTATAAATGATCTAACCATACCATCTGATAAATATCTAAATCTGGCAAGACTTTATAACCTTTCTATGCATATATTGTCTGCATATTAACTGAGATTTTTTTGTTTTGCTAGACACAGTTCATATTAGCAGATATAATTCAAAAGTTTTGTTTTTCAATAAACTGAATTAATTCTCACCCTAATTACCACCCTTTTTTTGTTTGTACTGATATCTATTTGACCTCTCACAAGCGCTAATGCAACAGATGGTGCACAGGTATCCTATATTGATGAGAAGTATTTCATAGTTATGTCTCCATACTGTACATGTACAGGCATAGAATTTCTAAAAACACCAACATGAACTTTAGTTCCTTTACTTTCTCTGGCTATACACAGGGAGCATTCCACTCCTATCATGGTCCATGCAAGCTGTGAAGAAGCCCAGCCTGTCTGTTCTCCATCACGTCCCTGTCACAAGTGCATTCAGCAGCTCCCAGCTCCTAATTTGCCGCCTGGAGTTAGCAAGTAGTGGTCTGGCCAGTGTTAAACCGGTGAATGATAAGATCCAGATCCTCGCCTCTTGAAGTCCTCATTTTTCCACATGAGCCAATGGACTATTTTATTTGAGACAGGCGGATGACTATTGCCACATTCACCGATCCATGTCCACAGGTACACTCACACACAGTAAATAAAGTATAAAGAGAAATGATACCTATTCATAAGGAATAATGGAAGGAGATTTAGAATAACCCAAACTCATATGTTGAAATAAAGGAGGATTATTGCTCAGAACCACGACTTGTTTTAATTGTCAGGTTGTAGAAAATATTTGTTATGGCATGATTTATAGAGAAAGCATGACAAACAAAATGTTATATCCAGCAGCCTTTTACTATATTTTAATGTTTTGGTGCATTGAATTATCTCATTCATGTGACCAACTAGCGAGTGTTCTGTACTGTCTTGGAAACACATATGGACTGTGTACCTTAAGGAGGACAACAGTCAAACAAATGAATCAAATCAAAATCAAAATACACAAAATGAGACCATGCCTGAACACACACACATACACAGAAATACGTACACAGGCGCACAAATTCTGCCCCCACCACTTCCTCCATGTGAAACACAGAAGATGTATGACTTGTCTGCAGCTTGACGCCTGGTGCTGTGTACCTCGACAATTCCTGGAGTGTGTAACTGATTATGTGTACATTGTGGTAGAGACCATGCCTGGTATGGCCCATGCAAGAGGGTTACCAGGCACATCTGATAGAGAGAAAGGTTACTGTTGACTCTAATAAACACAATGCTGCTAACATATCAGGTTCTCGTGTATTGTTCTCTCTGTATTCAGTTTACATCTGTGTTATTTTGGTTAATTTGGATGTTTTAATACTGCTCTGATTGAACATCCCATAAATTAAACCCAGAAAGCATCACCAATCTTTGATATAATAAAAGCAATCAAATGTACCTCCTAAACTTTCAAAACAATTTCAAAAGACTTGTAAATCCTTTTAGATGCACTAGACTTTAACGAATACACACTGCAGTTTAATCCAGTAGACTGATTTGAAATAGGGCCAGCTGATTAGTTTACTGCTCACCTTGGGAAAAGTTCAAGCTCCAGCCAATCAGCTGTATATTCGCTAATCAGTTCCCAGAGGAAAGAAAGTGCATGCCAGAAAAGTGAGGTGGAGACGAAGAGAACATTTCCTGCAGCCACACCACTGCTCGTTCTCCATCCACTGAATGTTAAAGATCTGTTTTTGCTGGCTTTGATTGACAGCTGACCATTTTTGTCAGCAACTTTGCGAGAGCTCACCACAACTACATCTTTCAAAGATGTGTATGACTGACCTTTTATTTCTAACGGCAGGCCAAAATATCAGCTGAAAACTTCCTTTTATCAGGTGCCAGTTTCAGAGAATTTCCCCTTCCAAAAGCAAAATGCAGAAAGCATAACAGGTTAGGCTGTTCACTGCTGCCATGAATCATTCGCTGCAGAGAGGATGATCTTTCAAACCTTGCATTGTTTCATTACCAGCTGATGAAGTAGTCTAGCCCAGTGAAGTGGGGAATCTTGTTTAGCTTGGCCAAACCTCCCTGACCTCAGAAAATCATGAATTACGTATGTTTAAGTAAATCCACCCAGAACTGTTATTTTTGTCATTTATCCTTTAAACTGGATTGTAGGGGGAACAACAGTATTATAGCCTACCTCGTACATTTTTGAATGATAAAAAGGGGCTTGCAGAGAAACCATTATTTGTTAAAAGGGGCAACCTGTCTTATCAGTGAATGAGAAAGCCAGGTTCTCAGATGAGCCTGTTTCTTCACTCTTCAGTGGAAGTCAGAGGAGACAAATGAAGGTCAGCACTGTGCCTGGAAAATACAGAGCTCACTAAGTGTGCCTCCGAATGCTTCCAAATGACTCCATCATGTCTGCCTGCATGTCTGTCTGCCCACATACATCTGTCTATTCATATCTGTCACTCCTGTCTCTTTCCCTGTCACTGTCCAGCTCACTCTATTGTGCTTTTTATGAACTGTATCTCAGCTTCTCGCTCTTTAATTTTTTTTCTGCCTGATTCCTCTCCTGCCTTCCTGCCCTCCTCCCTCAATCTCTCTACTCTCCTACATCCAAACATGTCAGTCCTCCTCAATAAGTGTCCAGTAGTCCCTGAGGTAACACTCCCAGGGTCTGTTTCATCTCCAAGCGTGTCTCAGCTTGCTTGAAATCACATGAATGGCTTTGAAATTGTTTCAAAATAAAAGCAGCTACAAAAGTACTGATTGTGGCGATATCAACCATTCGAACAGGGCTCACACATCCAACGCTGCCAGAGAATTTATTTTAGTAATGAGATGGAGAGATGCCCTGCGCATATCACAGCTTGGGCTTTGATTTATGCCACTGAATGAGGTGATGCCGTAATTTGTGCACGAGGGGAAAACACACACAGCCATTTAGTGATGGGATCCAGCGCTGTTCGGTGGCGCTCTCCCAGCCCATCTGGCTTCATTTACCATCCAGTTGGAGTCACACATGAACATTATACTTGGCTGTCTTCATTTTTATTGGTCAGCCTTGATTTATGACCATCAGAGTCCAAAATAATTGGCTGACACTGGATGTCTTTTATAAGTCTTGTTCAGGGGGCAAAGCCTCGGCGGCAGAAAATGCTGGAAAAACGAGTGAAAACAGAAGGAATGCATGACGTGATGCCTTGAGAAGGAGCAGCAGAGTCTCTGCAGCTGAGCTTTGCACACACTTGTGTATTTTTATAACAGGCGCCTCCTTGGCCATGTATAGTCGTGCCAAGTACTTGTGTACACAGTGCTGGCCAGGTCATGTAACTTGTAGATGAAAAACATCTTTGCAGGTAGGTTCAGTGACCAGAGAAATAACACAGAATTGCAGAGGGGTTATATTGTTAATTATTACAGTGGAAAGCAATCACCAATTTTAATTGCAACTTTTAAAGGATAATTGGGATGCAGGATGCATATTTGGGACAAATCTGTGGAAGCTTACTAACTACATGTTATATTTTGTTTACTGTAAGATAGTGCTGCTTCCACCTCACATTATTAAATAAAAAATAATCACTGACCTACAAAATATTTCATGATGGAAACAAATGTATTTATTTATTTTTTGTCCTTTCGGCCTATCCCGTGAGTTCAGGGTCGCCACAGCGGATCATTGTCCGCATGTTGATATGGTACGCCTGATGCCCCTTCTGACTCAACCCTCCCCAGTTTCTACCGGGCTTGGACCAGCACTGCACAGCTGGGGATGGGAATGGGCTGTTGGGGGTTCAGTGTCTTGCTCAGAGACACTTCGAAATATAGCCGGGAACGGGGATCAAATCACTGACCTTGTGGTCCACAGACAACTACCTTACCAACTGAGCAACAGCTGCCCCCATGATCTGACAAAGTTAGTTTTGACAGCAAATAAAAACTAAATGAAAATTAGAGAGATGGACAAATGAAGTAATGACTGTGTTAATGTAAAAGACCTGCACATCTGTGTAATCACAAACCGTAACTGCTGACCCTGGATCATCCGAGACGTCTCCTGTTTAAAAGGTGACTTAGCTGTTTGCACTAAAGTTAATAAACCAGCAGTTTTAACCTCAAGTAAGCACTTCTGTGGTAGCTGCTTCGCTATAAAATGCCAAACACGTCACAATCCCTGCCCTTAACTCCACTGTTAAGTAATTTATACCTGTCATACATTTGACAGTACTGTGAGCATGACATCATGGAAGTCAAAATACTGCATGTTGGCACAGAACCAAGACACATGCGTCCTATAATATGAGCCACAAAGCACCAGAGCACCAGAGATATATAGCAAATATTTTTTTATATTTTTCCATATTTTAACTATTACATGATATCAAAATACCTTCTTATATTGAAGCATAAATCAATACCACTAAAGTTAGAAAATATTGATGCACATTGTGTGTGACAAAGGTCTGCATGTTCTACACTGCTTATACAGCCTATGGCAGATTCTAACTAACAAAGTTTTAAGATTTAGATATTTTTTCTTAAGGGCAAATAAATTAATATTCACTGATGCAGAAATCAAGGGTTTGTTCTTCAGTGCTTGTTTTTCAGCCTTTCCAGTGAGACAATGCAAAGTCAAGACTGTCTGGATGGGTATTTTTATCAGTGGTTCTTTTTCAGTTTCAAGTCTGCAAAACATCCTTGAAAATTCAAATGAAAAGTTGCATTGTGTCTCATTCAGGAATGGCAGGGAAACATGAATGACAAATAAAAAAAAAAAGAAAGTAAGTAATAAGCCAACAGAACGAGAGTGAGCAAGCTGAGCCAAGCAACTAGAGTGTTTTTTACTTCTGCCTCCATCTTTTTTTAGTTTTGGAAAGCAGCCTAAAAATGTGCCTGTCGCAGATGTTTGGACAGAAGGTGTTTGCATGCTGTTCGTTTATACACTGCCATACGGGACACAGTGTGACCACCACAATAACCAGTAAGTAACACTCTCCATGTGCACAATGCCTCGCCAACTTCTACCTTCTGTTTTTGGAGGGAACGTGTACCCCCGTGGATTGAGACGTACCTTGAAGCTCCTGACTTGCCCCTCTGCCACTGATAATGACGCTGTGATGAAAATGGAGTTTCCGTTAGCAATTGGTTTGGGAGGGAAAACAAACTGTTTTTATCGAGGTTTTAGTGAATGTCTGAGTGTGAATGTGTGCACAGGTGTAAACGTCTGTGCATGCACAGATTGCTGTAACCAGAGCTTGTCAAAACTCCCACACATGCAAACTTCTTCTTCATGACATGGTAGCTTTACTCTGCTATGCTCTACTGCAGAAAGCTACCCGGACCATCTGTCATTCTACCCATGAAGGTGAACAGACTGTGTGCCTGAACCAGTTCCAAGTTTCCCATGCTACCACTCCCACTACATATTGCAGGGTTACAGTATCACTGTCACCAGCTTTATGCTGCATATTCATCAGTTTCAGCAGTTTGTCAGAGTTCTGCTGACTTCCTCTCAAATGAACCTAAAATATATTCCTGTGATTCACAGTCGCATACCAAAACATCCAATATGCCTGAGATGATATGCTGATTATCCAGAGTAGTGAATGAGACAGACAAGAATCTAAAACCTACAATATGGTATAATTAATTATTGAAAGGTGCAGTATAGGATGGAACAATACATCACTGTGTAAATAAAATCATTTAATATATGCCAGCAACCATTTGTGTTGTGTTTGTTTTAATTATCTCTCAAATCACGAGTGAAGACAAAACTTCCTAACTGTGCAGTGCCTAATAATGTAACTCCAAACATATGTTGATTTTTTTTACCATTGAGCCATAGTTTCCTGCTTGAAGTCTGGGATTGTTTAGCAGAGAGAAAAAGAGATTCGCTTCGGTCATGAACATGGCATTAAGCCCATATAGTCTCACACAAACACTGCGTGTGGGTTCCACAATTCCCTGGATACACTAGCGTCATTTTGAGGTTATGAAAATGTAAACCTCTGCTATGAAAGATTTTGAAAGCCTATTATTTGCACTAACAAGTGATCCATTTTTACACAGCCAAAACACTGGCAATTCAATGCACTGCATATCTCTTGGGTACTGCAGATTATTGTGGTTTATCTTCCTTACTTAGGAATTAAGTTCCACTGTACCACTTTCTATGGAGGTGACAATTTATGTAATTACAAACAGAAATTATTCTAAACATATATATAACCTATATATAACCTATATATAACCTGCAATAAACAGCAATAAAGATTCAATTCAATTGAAGATTCAAACAACTTTATTGATCCCATGGGGAAATTGTGTTGCCTTGTTACAGCTGCTCTCCGCGTGAAAAGTAGAAAAGAAAGGAAAAAAACACCCAACCAAGACAATAGACAAGTACAAGTACAAAGTAATGATCAATAAATAAGAAAAAACACAGCTAGAGGAGGAAACGTAAATGAAATAAAAACAATACTTTGTCCATTTTGACCATTTAGTAGAGAAGCATCCATTCTTCATTACAGCACTTTAACATGTAAATCAAAACCTGTCAGAATGAATCCATTTTCTCATTTAATTGTAAGCATAAAAGCAAATCTGTCAAACCTTTAAATCCGTTAAACTAAACAATGTGATGTTAAAACTTAAATGCAGGAAAGAAATAGGAAAGTGAAGAGGTGCAGATTTACCGTACATTGCATAATGCACACAATGCTAAAAGGAATTTAGCATCAATCAATGAGTGTAAAAAGAAATGTTTTAAAAGCAAAGAAACATGACAAACTACCTATTTTGTCAGGTGTGTGTCTCTCTGATGGCTTCTGTGATTTGTCCTATGTAGTTTTCTCTAAAAAAAAGGTGTAAAAAAAGATGTATATATGAAGATTTAGCCACAGCTGACACCTAGTATTTAGACACAAAATGTGGTTAAATGACATTAAAGAAGAAGCAGAAATGCTTTATGACCACATGGCAGAATTAAAAATTTGAAACACACACGGCCTGCAAAATTTCAGTTCCATGGATGCATTGAAATGTTTTGCTTTTACTGATTCAACAAAATGACATTAGTGTTGATTATAATGTCACTCTCATTTTTCCGTCGTCTCAGTATGACTAAGTTCAGCATTAAAAAGGAGGGAAAGGAAGGAAAAAAACATTTTAAAAAACCATTATATGTAACCGATTAAGCTTTACCCCTGAATAACCACTGCGTCAGAGTGTATTTTATAGCACTATAGGTCTGTGAATATGCATGGTTCTGTTTTTAATGGAAGCAAACCCAGGCAGCAGTGAATACAACTCTTTGTTGGAAAAGCCAAACCTCTTAGAAAAATTCATTTTCTACATGATTGAAGGACCTCAAGCAGAAAGGTGAAAGTCAGCCTGGCAACCTCAAGTTCAAGCGATTCCCCCCATCATTCAGGCTTTGGAGGTTGCTGTCAAGTTCTAAGATTCTACTTAGCTTCTAATATTTATTTTATCACTTTCTGACTAACTCACTGGGAAAACATATTTAATGAAATGCTTGACTTGCAACATGCTCTTAGCCCCATAAGTAAGCAGGTGTATATAATTCCGGCCACCACGAAAGGATGATTTGGACTGACTTTTCTGAATAATTCAGCTGCCATCATTTACCTTCTATTGTCTGAATCTCTATAGGAGGAGAAGAAAAACAACCTTTAGATTGGACACATTGCATATTTGTTTACCCCCACATGTCTCCTATTGACATGTAAATGCTCCCCTCTGCCCCCACTCCTCAAAAGAAGAGAAAGCCAGTTATTAAAATTCAGGTAATGTATTCCTGTTTCTGAATTCTATTTGAGAAATGTTATTAATTTCATATATCAAGTTCGGAACGGCCATCTGTTCGCTGCGCACCGCTGCACCTCCCTCCATCTGCCCCAGTTCCCCGTGCACCATTCTGCCGCCACCGGCTCCACGTTTTTATGCACTCTGGCTTTTTGATTTGTCACTCATCAAGATGGCACAGGCCTGGTGGGGACATTTGGTGGGCTCAGTGATGGTGACATCTCAGGTGACTCAATCACTGTTGAGATTTAATAAGTGACTTTGACCTCCTGACACCACTGAACCAACCTTTCTCCTTAATTTTCCTTCACTATACTCTGCACCACCTGTCCTAATACTACATTTCCTCTTCTCCTCTTCTCTCTGCTTTGCTTTTATCCCACTCCCTTTTCCTTATCTTCTTCCCTTCTTTGTTTAACTCTGTCTCTCCCCACAGTGTTCTTTCCTCCAGCTACACTGCCCCTTTTCTTCCCTCCCTCCTTTCTCTAAGTGGAGGAAGCAGATTGTGCAGTCGGCACAGTGCGGCGTGTCCCTGCCACAGTTAATTTAGCATCTGTGCCTTCATGAATATGAATACATTTACACGTCCAGGATATAATTAGGTGGTGGAGTGTGGAGAGGGTTCACGACACTCCAGGTGGGGGGAGATAGAAGGAGAGAGAGAGAGAGAGAGAAACGAAAAGAGGTGGAAGATGAAAAAAGGAGCAGGTAGGGCTAAAACAATCTCCCAGTCACTGTGACCTCTGTCGCCCAGCTAAGCACTCACATCAATCACGCAGAAATGGCTGGAACTGCATGACTGAGGGGGTTTACATGCCTGGCACAGAGAAGTAGATGCAGATGCAGAGGCAGACTGTGAGGCCACTTAAGCTTACAGCAAAATACACAGTTGTGATGCTAGTTGATGATTGCCTGCAGATTGTGGCCTGTGTTTGATCGCACACGTGGATGTGAATATTTATGTGAGCAAAGCTCATGTTACATGTGTTTAAGCTACTGTTTAAGATATCTACAAAGTTCACTAGACAATGAGCTTGACATGAATTTTGCGATTTTTGGAAATACTGATTTTTAAAACATGTATGTTTTGCATTTCTATGGTTTGCAGATGACATAGTCTTGTCTTTGTGGCGCTCAGACTTCCATGTTTTGACGTACAGCAATGAGTTAAGTAGATATCTGGGTATCTATAAGACTGGAGTGAAAACTAGATATTTTGTTTGGATGTTTTTATGCTACATTTACTCACATGTGCTGTGTGTATGTTTGCCTGTATCCATGATGCAGATTGCTGTTTTTTGTGTGCTGCTTTGTTTGTCTCAGTAAGTCCATAAGTCATTCACACTGCCTAATGGTTTATTTGCCAAAGCGCTGTGCTATTTAGGCACCAGGGAGGCACAGTCTCCAAAATGTTTAATGTTGTGTAGTTTAGCCATATGCCACTGTTTTACAGCAAGCATTGCCTGTGTCATTACACCCTGGTGCATTGGGCGCTTTCCATAATGAATCCATAACGAGAACTTGCTGCAAATGAATAGCCCAACGTCTTTGGGGATGTTTGTTTAACACAGGTGTTACCCCTATATACATATGATGGCGAGATGCTGTATGACAATGTAGAACCACCAAACAGAGGTTGGGATTTTGTGTGAAAAGCAGTCTGTCTGCACTGTTCAGTGAAAAAGGATGACAACTTGTGGAATTAAAAATGCAGTTTTGCATGCACCTTTTGTCTCTGTGCTAACCTGACTAACATGGCGATCGTTCCTTCTAACCAGCTTTCACAGTGAGCGATTAGAGTGAGGGAATGTTCTGAAGTGATACTACAATCTCCTCATCCATAAAACACTCCATCACTCCAGTATCAGAGATGTCCTTCAAAGTGAAAAACAACAGTGTCCTTAAAGTTAAAAGTTTGTGATTGGGCCTGCGCACTGTGCCACTGTTCCTCACCAAAAGCTCACCAGGGGACCAAGCAAGGTAATTGATTTTGGATGCAGTCATGCAGGGGTAGTCCCAGCCACTGCAGATAAGAGCAAATTTCAAATCAAAATTATGTCTGCACTAAAGCATATGAATCGGATCAGACCGAAAAAAATAAAGGTGTTAGAAGCGAGGGAGGGAGAGAGTAATTAAAGCAGCTCACCAGGCTCTGCTCTCACTTCGTTCTGGAGCCACATAGAACTCCGTTAAAGATCATGTAGCTTTTAACAGGAGTCATAGAGGTCATCTGACTTTGACTTCATTACAACTTTTCAACAGGGCTTTATTCTAAGGTTCATCCATGTGCATCACGATTAACAGTTGTTCCATTATTCGCAATCATATCAAATACTAGGTTATGGACAAACTACACTATATACGGAGGATTTAACATAATGACTCAGGGGTGTATAAAATATAGGAAATAAATTGTTGTTATGATGCATGGAAATATTGGAATATTACATGTGCAATGCAATGCAGACTTGAGGCTGAAAATGTATGGATTTTTTCAAAAATGGACTATTGAACCTGAAACTGACCTGCAGAAATACATAAAAAAAATTCTAAAAGTAGAAATGACTGGGACTGCACAGACCTGGGGGTAATGAGAACTAATCGGAAATGCGGTTCACTTTAACAAAACAGCAACGCTTGCTGCAGCATGATGTGCCACCAACTGACAAGAAGCAATACAAGTCATTTTCACATTTCACACACTCTGTCTCGCTTTCCCAAAGAAACATTTTCTCCTGCAGTGATTCTGACACACCATGCGGATCCACCCAGGTATTAGGCATATTGACACACGGACCTAGACCTAGGTGTCTGTTACTAGAGTGTGAAACTTTATCTGTGCTACAGTTGTCTCCTCTCTACAGGGAGGTCAGAGGGTGACTTAAGCTGCATTATAAAACATGATTTAAAGTCTTCCTTTAAAGGCTGTTTTGTACTAATACTTCAGCAGGTCACAGCTGTTTTGGGCCTCTGCCTCTCTCACACTCCCCTATTCCTCACAATTCACCTGCACTGCTCTCACTGCCCGCACCAACTAGAGTTCTGTTTCTTTTTCTTCTGCTCCTATCAACAGTTGATTGAACAGCCTTTTTGGTTTGCAGGAGCAGAAGTCATTTTCTTTGTCTGTTGTCAGGAGTTCTATAGGTTCTGTGGGAAGAGGGATTCTTTACCCCTCTCACACACTCCCTCTTTTCCTTTCTCTCAACTCCCCTCAGGGCTTGCCTTTGAGTGTGTCCCTGGATGCTCTTCCAGTAGCCTCCTTGATCTGGACCCGTATGTGGCTCTATCGCATTCTCTTTTTTCTTGTGCTTACTTTCTTTACAGTTTCTTTTCCTTTTGGTCCCACCTATCATTCACTCACTCAGTTTTTCCTGTCTAAACCCTTTCTTTTTCCTCTTTGGGCATGTTATGCCTTGGGGATAAATACTACTTACTACACTACTACACTACTAAAGTGGGACACACACACACACACACAGGCAAAGGCCAATTGTGGATGGTGACTTCACAAGACCTGGCCTAAGACTACAAGCTCTCCAGCCTTAGAAAACGCTAGTGGAGCCAGGTTTCCAGAGATGCTCACTGTGAAAGAATGTCTTTCATCACAACAACACATCCTGCAACATCCCCAGTAAACCTGACAACCACTACCACTAGTCAGGTACACACAAACACACACTCCACACCAAGGCATGACCAGTTTTTAAATCTCCACTCCAACAATGTCCAATAACTTCAGAAAATATTATGAAATATACTTGTATGGCTGTCTGTGTGTGTGTGTGTGTGTTTGCATGTGTGTGTGCTTCAATAATTGTAATGAATGATTATTGGTTGTGTGTGCAAGCTTAATTATATGCACACGTGGTCATGTACAGTATATAGTAAACACACACGTACACATCTTGTTCGATGTAACACCATAGCAGGTCGGCTTTTATCCCTGCTGGATGTTATCTGCTGGCTACCAAACAGTCCAATCCAATTTATTCCGTCCTTCACCCTCCCGAAGGCTGGCTCTAATTTCCGTATCATTTAATTCTGCTCCCTATCTTCATCTCCCTCTCTTTTCTCCTGACACCACATCTGGGGTTCTGATTAAAAAGAGAACTTGCATGAAGAAGTTGTCAAAAACACTGGTTTGTATGAAGAAAGAATGGGTGGATACAAACTCAGATGACACGATAGATTGCTGAGTATCACCTTGGTTTTATACTGTAAGTTTCTTTTCTGCAGATTTGCTCCATATTCTATCACATACAGTAACTAGCTGATAGCCAATTTATTTAACAAATCCAAAGGTTTCTTGAATTGCAGTTACATATGGAAGTTTTTTGCTTTTTGTTTTGTTTTTTCCTTCTCGTAACAATCCTAACAATCACAATACTTTCTACTGTGTACTGTGTACCACTGTGTATAGTAGAAATGACAATAAAAGCCACTTGACTTGACTTGACTTGAATATAGCACTTGAAATATCTCATTTTGATTAGGACAAAATGAGTGAACATGGTCCATAAAACAATATTGGTACTTGCTATTAACTTTTCCAAGATGAAATGTATTTTCTTTGTCTTTCTACTGTTTACATTTCCACTGACCTTATAGTCTATAAGCACATAAAAATACAAGTAAAAAAACTGCAGGAACTTCCTCATTGCAAGTACATTATTGTACTATGGCTTCATTTAAAGGGATGAATTGATACAACAATATGCATATTGTACTGAAACACAATGTACAGTAACTTGCTTATAGTAAAACTGTAAATTCCCAGATTTTGCTACATCCTGCCAGATCTTTAAAAGTTGCAAATGTAAATCCCTGGGTTCAGCTGGTCTAGGAATGTTCAGATGACCTCCAAAAGTTGCTCCTTTGTTCTGGGGGGAAATTATGTGCCAAATCCCCAGTCTGTGTGCCCTGCAAGTGAGCACTGGCCTGGCAGAGATGCCAGTCCAGAGATGGGTAGGAGTTCTGCAGGCCATCTGGGAAAGCTCCAGGAGGATCCTAAGAGAGCCTGGCACTCATCAGTGAGGCCTAGGACCTGAGAGTGCACGATAATTATCAACACATATGCAACAAGAAGAAGTAAGCACATGCACATGAATGTGTCCCCTAAAGGGAAATGAGCAAAAAACAAATAAAATAAAACTAAATGACATGTAAACTCAAGTTTCTTCTGAGCATATGATAATAACTGGTGTACTGGTGTAATGACATTACCTCAACACATTTTGAAGCATTGATTGATTTCATATTGCCATGAGTTAACTATTCAATAAAACAAGTGAGAAATCTTTCAAATATTCTTTGAGAAACTGATGAAAGAACTATTACGGTTCATTCACTCTCACAAACTTCAGTGAACAAACCATACACTCCGTGTGCTTCACAGCTTTTCCGCATAAAATCTTCTCTAAATAGGGTTATCAAATGATTTAAGAGATGAAAGGGAATTTCTAAAATGTCAAACTTATTTTTCTCTCTAATGGTCAATTTAAGCAGAACTTAAGACTGTATTGCTTTGAAGTCTTTGAAATTTAATGATGACCTTGATTTGTGTGTGAATCGAATGCTTCAATGGAAGTCGTGCACATCCATGTTTCTCCCGCATGTTTAAAGGCCCCTGCACATTAACGACTAGTTTGGTTGTCCAATAATGTCTCCAAGGACACCAGTGGGTGGTGGTAATTAATTACGCATTGAAGACATAAACATTCTTTTAGAAGTCATGTTTTAAGCCAAATGGTAGGTTGTGTTTGTTCTGCCTTGATAGTTAAAGCTGATTTGGCTTCCGTGACCTCTGAATTCAAAGGAAATACAAATTATATATATATATATATTTAGAATAAGATGCTCATATGTTTGTTGTTGTCTTTGTTCTGTTAAGGTGTTCTGGGTTAAACACTAAACCCAAAATTGTTCCCATTTTTCCAGGCTAGCATTGTAGCTGTGTGTGTGTGTGTGTGTAGGTGTGTGTGTGTGTGTGTGTGTGTGTGTGTGTGTGTGTGTGTGTGTGTGTGTGAATGGGTGAATGAGAGGCAAATTGTAAAGTGCTTTCTCTGGCAATGTAGAAAAAGCCACATAAATGTAGCTATTTACTATTTACTCTTTCATCTTCTTTTGTCCTTCATTAATGTAGTCAATAATCATAACGGTATGATCAGCGCAACCCACCATGAAATGGCTGCACAGCTGTGACTGCTTCATTTAACTAGTGGAAGAGCTGGAGGATGAGAAAAAGAAAGCATGAGACATTTAAGGGATGTTGGGGTGGGGGGGTAGCCAAATTAGAT
Source organism: Channa argus (assembly GCF_033026475.1). Classification (NCBI taxonomy): domain Eukaryota; kingdom Metazoa; phylum Chordata; class Actinopteri; order Anabantiformes; family Channidae; genus Channa; species Channa argus. The sequence goes on from NC_090197.1 coordinate 15,964,395, forward strand.
TAAGTAATGGATGAATGGATGAATGGATGAATGCATGAATGGATGGGTAGGTGATGGAGTGAGGAAATTAATTGCATGGAAGTCTAAGATGTCATTTAGAAAAGTGTTGAAGAATAGAAAAGTGTCTGGTTTACACCATAACAGATGGGAGGATTGATGGAATGATGGGAGAGTGGAGGTGATGAGGAGAGGCAGTATAGGAATGGGGGATGGAGCACTCTTAAACCATTGCGGCATCCAGGCGTCCCAGAGGAAGGAGATTAATGACTGCCTCTCCGTCACAGTGGCACTTTGTGCCAAGCGCCCCCTCATAAAGCACCCCCACACACATCTGGCACACGTGTGGGGCATGGGGCACCAATCTCTCTGGCTTATTGTTTCAGGAAAGGAAATTCAAGGATGTTCCTCTTGTGTTTTTACGGCACTCAGACAAACTGATAACTGATAAATAATTTGTCATATTCTGACTGAAAGTTCATTGTGGTTTATATTCATGGGTCGCAACAGCGGAACGTGTTCTGCACGCTGAATAGGTATGAGTTTTTACGCTGGGTGCCCTTCCTGCAGCAGCCCTCCCATTATATCAGGACTCAGGACTGCCACCAAGGTGGCCCTTGTTGGCTGGGCGGGGCCACAGATGGTGGGGTAGACCACTGGGTTGGGATTCACTGAGTCACCAGGCCCCCTATCAATAGCCTTATATATACTGAAAATAATGTCAATGATGTCAAAGTTGAACTTTGCTTCAGCTGGAGGCAATCTGTACCACAACAAAACCCTCTGTCCACAACCCACAACTTAAATATGATCACCTTCTTAAAATAATGGCCTATGTTTATTTATTATTTTCTATTATTTTGCCTAAGTCAGTTTTTAATTTACATTTGAATGAGTTGTTTTCTGTTTTATTCTGTGACTTTGTCCATTATTTCTCTCCACCAGAAAAATAATGCGAAAAACAAAAGAAATCTCAGGAAGAGCAAAAATAGAATGGTCCTTCTTCGACTAAGAGTATAGTAGCGATGCATGTTTCAACCAATTTTGACTGAATTAACTCCAATTTAAAATTTAAAACTAAACATTACCAGTTCTGAAAAAGTTACATTCTATTTCCTTGAACAAAAGTGGTAAAAATTAATTCAAGGTAAAGAATGCACTTAGGGAACACACATCAGATTTACATAAACTGTATTTTGTAACACTTGATCAGTTTTATTGTTGGTTAAATATTGTTTCAATAGTGTTTAAATATTAAAAAGCTAATGCTAACTTTTAATCCTTCAGATCATGTTGGATTATCATAATTTAGTATTAGTTAGTATTAACATGGATTTAGTTGCCCAAGCATCATCATGAAATGTTGGGCTTGAATGACATTGTGCCTAAAGTCATTTTTGTTAATTGTCAATCTTATAAATGTGCAAACACTTTTCTTAATTCATATACACAACTGGAACTACTGTTGCCACTCTTGTGGCTTCCTGTTAAACCCAGTGCAAGTTAAAGATTTAAACTCTCTGAAAGCTGTGTGACACTTGTCATAAAGTTTTGAATTTAATGCAGTATGAAAAGTGTTGAAGTACTGTATGTTTAAAGGTTGGTGAGAGGTTAACATAGGGTTGTGTAGATTTGATGTATCAGTGTTTGTGTAGGCATGAGAATGGTTTGATGTTTTACAGCACAAAAACAGCTTGTTTGTGTGTGTGTGTGTGTTACTGAATATCAAATGTGTGTGCCCTCACGGCCATGTGTGCGTAACCTATCTGATAGTTGGAGGCGATCAGTCTCTGGTGAATTCCTGTCGGCACCCGAGAGCAGGAACGTTTGACGGATCGGCCTCCCCCACACTCGGGATGCTATGTTCCTACACAGATGGCGTAATTAACGGGAGGCGAGCCAGGGAGGGAAATTTATCTTTGATCAGCACCTTTGCGCCAGATTGTCATCTATGTTAATATGATGATAGCATCAGTGCGCACGCGTGTACACACACTTACATGCGCACACAGCAAGAGATGGATGGTGAGAGAATAGAGGCTAGGCAGCAGTCAGCCCTGAGGATATAGGGTTATGTGTGTAGTCACATGCATACACACACACACACACACTGTACACACACAATCTCCTCCTAATCCTTTGTTCATGGCATGGGACTGCACTCCCCTGCTGTGAATAGAGCTGATATGATCTTTGGACAGTGCACGCACACACAAACAGACACACACAAACACACATACACTACTGTTTATCTGAAGGGTGCATGCAACAATCAAGAAATTTTCACTTGAAGCTGTCCTTATCATTGTGATGCCTGTTGACGCAGCCTTGTATGTTAACTACTGTGTTTGTGATTGTGTATACTCTGGTGTTTGTGGTACCTCTGTCCGGCTAATCTACCTGACCATGCACAAGTGTGAGTATGTGTGATGATACAGTTTGTCAAGAAATGTCACAGATGAGCTCTGCCACATGCAGTAATGGTGTGTAGGCCATTAGGACTAATGGCATGTAGGTGTAATGGCATGTGCCATAACATCTGGCATATGCACAGAAAGAAAAGGGAGACAGAGAGAGAGAGGGGGAAATGCTAAGAGTAGGAGAAACAGAGGAAAACAGAGGGCAATAGTTTGTCTACAAGGCCTTCAGGGACTACAACTGTTGTGAAGGTAAGAGGATAGATGATAGTGTGATGGTTGGGATGTAAAAAAGTTGAAAAATAATATTTGGAGGTCAAACTAACAGGGAGTGGAAAGGTGTATAAACTGAATTTAAAATGAAGTTAAACCTGTTTTAAAGACAAGTCAAAAGTGATGCAAATGTTTTGTTTCTAAACTAACTGAAACTATGCACATTTTTAAAAAGTAACATTATATGGAGCAAAAATATCTGGAAAAGCAAAAAGTAGAGCCATAAGTCAATTTCTGCAACAGAGGCAACAGAGGCTAATTCTACAAAGTTACAGTGTTGTGTATGGCCACCTGCTGTGGTGTGTGTGCCCCTGCTTACCGAGCATTTGTAGAATTAATATTTTCCGTGTGTGGGCTGTTATTATCAGAGCCATCACGGCATTTTAACAAGCGTTTCTGAAGGTCAACAATTAAAAATAAGGTAAACATGAGAAACAAAAACAAAACAAAAATGAATCCATATTAATTTAACAAGATTTAACAAGACAAAGCAATTCAGTGGCAAACATCCGCTGGTTTGGTGGTCATCATAAACACTAGTATCTCATTTTCTTTGTTTTTTGGTTGACACATGGCTATGAGTTGCACTTACTTACATGTTATATGTTTACCATTTCTCTTCTCAAAAAATAAACAGATGCCCATGTTGGTGTTCTTATGTTTTTTTGGTGTCAGCCTTCCTAGAGTGGATACACAATGGTTTTATCTGAAGAACATGTGGCAAAAGCTATGCACCTGCCACGTCACCAAAAACATCTAACTAACTAACCAAAGTAGGCTAAAAAAATAATAATTTGAAATGGAAAAAACAAATTCAAAGTAAAACTAACAAGAAAAGTCTGGTAGGCAGACAGGCAGAGGCAGACAGACAGACACACAGACACACAGACAGACACACAGACAGGCAGACAGAAGAACAACGGGCTGCGTTCCTCTGCCTCGCTCTGCTGCTCCCCACTCCATCTGCTGCTTCTGCACACAGCCTCCGATCTGTTTCACACTCATTTTCAGCTATCTCTTTTCCATTCTTTTCTCCCTCTCTCTTCCACCCAGATTGTGTCTTTCCCGGTACACACAGACACTCACACACATGCACACACACTATAAAGCTAATTTTCATCCTTACTTGTACATCCCTCCCACCTATCCTATGTTTCCCCTGGTTACTTTTCCTCTTAACTTCCATCTGTTATTTATTTTTGAATTTGACATAGGAATCAGTTACTATTTGCAAAAGACAATGACGACCATCTAATATAAACTATCACAATTCCTTGAAAATTTGTTATAATCAGCATGGATATCTAAATGTATAAATATCATTTTTCATTCACTGGTTTAAAGCAAACAGACCTTTGAGTTTGCTTTGGTGTAGGTCTTGTGTATGGAAGGAAACAATACGGTTGATAGAAAAATTTTCATCTAAATGTAGTAACAACACAACCACAAATATTCTGAACGGATCAAACTGTAATGATCTGCAAATAAGGCCTTAATAATGAATTCCAGTTTTTTTGCTTTTCTTATGTGATCTTTATGTGTTGGTGGGTCACAGTTATGTCAGTAAGTGAAGTCTCTCCAGCTCTGGTGAGGACACAGTTGTCTTCCTAAAATGACATGTATGCACACATTTAACTGGGTTGTGAGGCATGTGTGTACAATTACAACATCATATGTGCAACAGTCATATTGCGCAGCTTCCTCAAAAACTGCTCAGTTACCAGATGCTCATTTCAGTTTGTTTAGAACAGAAACAAATCTGAAACTTCCTCATCACTCTATTTACCTCTGTGTCTGTTGTAATATTCTCTGTTTTTATTCTTATCGAACTGTGAGTTGCTGGCACTGACCAACGAAATCAGGACCAAATATGAAAGAGGACCAGATCTGATTTTAAACAATGATTTTGTTTGCTAACACCGCTATGATTAAATTTGATATGAATTACTTGATGGCAAAAGGACCAGATTTTGGCCATTTCAATGTGTAATGTGAAGGTAGGATGGCTGAATGTCTGCTAAAGTAAAGCTTATTTTACGTAACAGTTTTCTGAGGTGATGACAGTTGTGAGGTTGTTTAGTCACTGTCAGCTCTGTCCTGATAAGGCAGATTAACTGATTTATTGGAGAAAAGCTAAGTTTACTCAGCAAACACATTCCCACCAAACGACAATTTCCCACATTATACAATCGAATTTGTTCCCACAAGAACTTGTTCTCACATGACTAAAGATTGAAGACTAATACGAGTGTGTGTGTGTGTGTGGGTGGGTGGGTGTGTGAATGTGTGGGTGTGTGTGCGCATGTGTATGTGTGTGCATGAAGTGTACAGGTATGGCGAATAGGAACATTAATGCATACAAATAAATGTCTGTCATACATACTAGTCAGAGCTATACAGTCTGCCATGTGCATCTGTGTATAGGAACACATGCATGTTTGGATATTTACATGCTTTTGCATTCACATGACCTCTCGTGCCATTTAGTTGCTGGTGACTCTCCAAACAGGACTGCCCCAGCGACAGCACATAATGCTGTGTATAATAATGGGAGATTTGCTTTCATGAGCTCTGATCCAGGAATGTTTGGACCTCCCATTTAGACTCAACAGGAGCTTGGCACCGACTATGCACAGGTGCAGACTGAGAGAGAGAGTGAAAGGAGGAGAGAGAATTGGGTCCTGCAAACATTCAACATCTGTGTTAATGGCTGTTGCGCAAATCTCCACCAATAAAACAGAGAGCAACAGGAAAGGAGAGAGTCAAATAGAGAGAGAGAGGTAAGGAGTAAAGAGGGGATTCAACATCTGTCAGTGTCTGTTGTGCTTTCTGCTAAATTGAGAGGGAAACAGAGAGAAAAGGAGGTATGAGCCTAAAATAGCAGAGGATGAAAGTTGGTTGCTAGCCAAGCCTGAATGCAGCCATCTACTTCCAGCTGTTGTACTTTTTGTGTTTCAGAAAGAGGACAGTAGGGGGGGCAGGGAAGATGGGAAGGTAAAAAACTAGAGAAGGTGGGGAAGTAGCAAGTTACCTTGAACTTTAAACACATCTTGCTTCATCATACATTTATTTACATTATGAATCCCAAGCTTGATCTCACTTGTACAAAAGCTTCTTTGCAATTATATTTTCTAATATTCTCTAAAATATCTAGCCAAAACTTTAATAATACGTTTACTATGTAAACTCACTTATCTTGTCCTGGGGTTTAAAGCCAGAGCCAATCCCAGCATGCCTTTCGTAATAGGTCCTGTGCGGGTCACCAGTCCATCGCATTGCTGACTCCACACAGACAGGAAGTTGGTTAAAATTAATGCTGACATTCAAAATATCACCAAGAGCGTAACAAAAGAAAAACATGATTTCAATAAAGCACAATATTGCAGAGTTAAGAGGAGCTTTAGTGAATTGATGTTATGCATGAATTTGCATGAGTTAATGGCAATGTACTGCGGAACAGTTCCAGCAAATTCTCAATTTTCAGTCTGTTTTTGTGTAGTGACAAACAAATTAATGTTTATAAAACAAACTTTCTTTTCTTCAGTTTTGTTATTTGCCATTTTTGAAATGCACTGTTTGTCTATTTATTTTCAGAGCAATTTGTCCTTCACAACTGCACCATTTAAGCCAATAGTCATTCACATTCTTTCATCCTTCACAAAAACTCTGAAAATATTTTTTTGTTCACAAGGCATACAGGATAAGTGAAAGTGAAAAAAACTGGCTTAACTTTAAGATTAAAAATGATATTTAACAAATAATTGGCTTTGATAGGTTTGAGAAATATTTTGTTTATACAAAAAGTTCCATTTCTGGCTGTCATTTTATATCACGTCCTTGTTGATTTAGTTCCTACTGTCGTGGCTTGTTCTTCTATATAAAGAATGATTTGTGGTTTCTCCATGTGAATGTGAATCTTTATTTTTACCACTTTCTACATCTGCTTGATACATAAGTGGCAGTTTTGGGGTGAAAATGTTGCCTATGCTGAAATTAACAGGCTTCTGAAATTTGCCAAATTGACAGGCTTGAATAGGCACTGAACAGGTGGAAAGTAGTGCACTCTTAATGTGATTGCGTGTGTCAGAATCAAAACCAAGCTTTTTTCATGAAGAGGCAATTCATTGGAGATGTTTCATTTTACTGTCAAAAGGCTAAAATGAAGCAATTTACAAGCTGAGTAGACTTGAAAAAAAAAAAACAGGGACAGTGTAGCTATTGCAAGGACACATCTTCCCAATAAGCACAAAGGGAAATAAAATATACTCACTATTCTGAGAGTTTCACCGAGTATTTCTATGTTTTTATTTGCATTACAATTTTGTGAGTAGGCATTAAAGAAATCACGAAAATTAAGTAATCAGTAAGCCAATGTCTGTTGCTCTACTTAAAGTATTGTTTCCAACTCCTAAAGTTTCTTGAACTTATTTTCAATGGACAACCTTGTTTTTCAATCTCAACTCGCTCTGAACATTTTTCTTTTCTGTGAGTACAGCACCAGTAAAGATTGCTTCCTGGCTGTTACCCATGCATAGAAAATGCTGCCTCAATGCACCCAATGCATAGAAAGTAGATATGACTATTATTATTTGTGGACATGTTTTGGAATGTGTCAATACCGATAATGATGGCAGTTTTTCGCAGCCAGAGAAAAGGCATTTGCATGTACGTGTGTGTGTGTGTGTGTGTGTGAGTGTGTGTGTACTACGATGCGTATGTGTCTTTTTGAGAAAAATGTCAAAATCATTTTGTTTGAATTTCTTTCAAATCTGTAGCATACCGATATTAGTTTTTTCTATAATTTTGTGTATTCACTAATATATAGAGAAAAATAAAACTGCCAAAATGGAGGACATATTTGCTTTTAACTTACTCTAATGCAAGAAAGAAAATTGGATATTTTTAACACACCTCTCAAGCAAAGCAGGTAGATGGATATTTGCCTATGGAAATGCTGAGTGGTCAACTGGAGGATTTTAAAAGAAGTAGGATGAAAGTTGGTGTTGTGTTGTTTGTGCAGAGTGAAAAGGGGCAAAATGATTGATGATTGATCACATTTTTTAGTATACAAACCTCTGCAAAATTGATCATATGCAGTATACACATGATCACTCATGCACACATAAGTGCACATACAGACCAGAAAATTCAATTCCCATTGGTACTAAGTTCTCTCTCTATAGAAAATACAACTTCACTTTTCATTTTTCTGTATTTGTGTCATTGCTATATTAGAATTTATCTCCTCATTAAGATGCATAGAGGCACTAATGGTAACAGCTCATCAATGTAATGCATGGCTAACCGCTCACAATTACCTACATCAACACAGCCCTCTTTAAATGGAGAGAATGAGCAGAGTTCATTGCATAAAAAAATGAAGAATGTTATATAGTTTCAAATGCAGTTTGTTTTTTTGCATTTATAGTAGATCCATTGTACATTTCTTCACTTTTTCACAGACATGCTTTTGTATGCACATTTACTTTTCCAATACACACACTCGCACACACTCCTCCTGTCTTCTACGCAGGCTATTAACCTGTCTGCTTTCAGCAGAATCTCTATAATTTGGCTGTCAATTATTAAAATTCTACCTGCTGGCACGTGGAGAGAGAAAAGGTCCCCAGCATTTATTCTGGACCATAAATGAAATGACGTCCTGGGTATGGCAGGTTTGACACTGGGCCCAGCACACTGAGTGGATAATTGTATATGCGATGAGAGGGGTTGGTGAAAAGGAAGGGCCAGCGTTTGCTTAACAGTATGAATGTTACAACGGTAAGCTAATAAATTGGCAAGCAGTTGTGTAACTGTAATAGGCAGAAGACAGCAATTTTATGTTTTCCACTATCAGTATAATACTACAGTAACAGAGTCTTTATGGCTTTTGATTTACAATATAAGAAACAAAACCAGGCTCCGTCACTAGCAGAGCTGATTTTCTCAGTCCAAGGTGATCCATCCAAGGACAAGAAAAGTCACCTAAAATGAAATAGAAAAGAAAGATAATAAGCAGCTATTACTTACTAACAGCAGACACATCCATATGTTCAACTTTAAAAAGCTGTCAACTTTCCTTTCTTAGCGGTCAACAAATAGGGATCTAGTCTAATAAAGACTCAACTGGTCCTTCATGAAATTGTGATTAGGTAAGAAGCCCTTAGGTAATTTGGATGTCATACAAATATTTCTTAACGATGACTTACAGAGAGAGACGGTTTGGAAAACATGCCCCTTAAAGATTTTTCCCAAACAAGTTTTACAGTGCAATTCCTTTAGTTTTCTGTGACTTTCTGTATATTTTATACTGTAAGTGTATGTTTATACAAGTGACTGAGTCAGTGCTTATTACTGTAAAAAACGTGTGCATTCCTTTCCAAAATCCGATTTCAAATTCAACACTTTTTACAGAGGAATGGCAAACAGAAGGTACAAGTTATAGAAAATGTTTGTGGACAAATTAGAAAACTGAAGAAGCCTTAAATTGTTAAGTTTGATGTGCAGCTCACTGAAGTGTGCAGGAGTGCGTGGTGTGTGCGTTCAATGTGTTTGCATGTCTGCAAGATTATGCCAAAAAAGAAAACAATATACAGATCTAAAAAATACTTTCCTCTTAACATGGATCTTTTTATAAAAAAAGTTTATACTGCATTTCATTTTTTCCATTCAGACTAATATGAACCATGCGCTCCGGCTCAACAGCTAGCCAAGAACAAAATGGTAACGGTGGAACATTGGGGGTGTGTGTTTGATTATTTATTTGTGTTTCAGAAGAGGAAACTGGAGCTCCATCACCACTATGAGGCTATGACTCAAAGAAGCCTGTTTATTTAGAAACCAGAACTTGCTCCTCGACAGGCCATTACATCTGGCGGCAATTATATCATTCAGCTCTGTCCCACATGCTGAATTCAACACATATGTAGGAGTTGCATCAGATCAGAGTGTTGTACTGTAAGTGTGTGAGCTTTTGTGTTTAACATGCCCTAATACATATTTTTATTTATGATCTGAAAACAAAATCAGTTCAGTTCACCAGTCCAAAGATGCCACAGTTAGCTATGTGTTTACAAGAGATTTCAAATCTGAAAGATCAGGTTTAACACACTGTATTTCTGTTCCTGGTAGACTTTAACCTATGATATTGGTTTGACTGATTATGTCAATATCTGTTCTCATATGGGTCAATGATTTTTCCATTAGCTATAAACACTAACCTGAATGAGGATTAGGTTTCTATTGTGACTTCTTTTTGTATGGGACTCCGGTTCAACAGCTGCCTCCCACCTTCCCTAAAACAGAGCTTGGCCATCGAGGGAAAACATCTTGTTTCATTTTAGCCACTCTGTTGTTAAAGGACTTGGAACACACTCTCTCTCTCTCATCTTCTCCCTGTTCACGCACCCTCCTCCTGCCTCCTCCCCTCTCTCCCCTTCTCTTCACCTTAGGTCCTGTCAGACCTCTCACCAGGGGAGAAATAGAAGGTGTGTGGCTCCTCAGTGAGGTGTGTTTTTTCTTTCTACATTTGTACATGCATCTCTGTGCATGTGTGTGTGTATATTCTTGTCTATGTAGTCATGTATGCGCATGTGTCTCCATGAGACTCAGTGTGTGCTCTGTTTAAAGGCACCGTCTTCCAAAGCCTTACAAGGCTCCGTGTGTATAATTGGTGACCTATTACTTTCTGCCCAGTGCATTTGACAGATATGAATTGGAAACTGCCATGCAGACATGCTGATTAATGACAAGCACAATTGGTACCTTTTAATTTCCAAGGATGACAAGTCAGGCATTTCAGAGAGAAAGTAAGTCACAAGGGTGAACAATCACACACTTTTGCACACATGCTATTACGGAGTTTGTGTCTTATCTCTGGCTCTGCACATACAGGCCATTTCTGACACCACGGTGGAGTCATTCTAGTCTACCAGTAGTGGAGCATTAAAGAGCCAGCTGTTTGCCAATGATGGTACCCACTCTGTATATCTGTGCATGTTTTCATTTATATTAACCCATAGGGGGTTGGGTCTACAGGGGGATGGCATTAGTAATGTCTGTGGTTTAGTACACATCTGGCGATATCTACCCCACAAGAGAAAGGGGAGTTTTATTAGCACACAGTGCACAAACTTGAACAGATCTACACACCACTAATTAACCTGGTGCTTCTCACAGCTGCTGGCCCCGACTTTGCTCCTGCCAAGACAGACGTGGGTGGCTCCTCAACCTAAATCAATCTGCACTAATTGCTGGTCTACAGTCTCCTGTGTCTTTACCTTGCTGCCTGTCAGCGTCCTATCTACCCGTCTGATTTGACAAGTAACTCCCACATCTCAGAGCCACTTTGATCACTCAGGCAACTCAAAGGTCTCAGTGTTTTGATTTAGTAATGATGTCAAGACATTATGTTGGCTGCATGCTTATCTATGATCTCTTACAGTGTTTGAATGAGGTAATGTGTGGTTATGTTTGTGCATGGTTCCTCTGTGAATTCTCTACTTGAAGTAGCTGGACTTATTCTCACTTTACTGTATGCCTTTACTGTGCAGCAATTTCTACCAGGAGTTCATGTTAAGGTTGCTAAAACTATCCATCATATTAAGACTGACTAAAACAGTCTTTTTTAAAGAGCGCATTGATTCAGTGGTGAAACTGCTTACTTACATCTAGAGTTGGGGTTTGTAGAAGAATGACAGTGAGGATTTATGTGTAGGTAAGTCTCCACTCGCAGTTTTTTGCTTCTTTTACAGCTTGTCTGGCATGTGTTCTTGCTCCAAATGCCGAAGATCAATTACTCTCACTCCATCCACCAGTTGCAAGCCAAGTAGGAATGGTCTTGTCATCAATAAGGACGTTGCCAGGAACCTCAGGACCAAGAGCTGAGGTGGAGCCAACAGAATTTTATTGTAGCTGAGCTACTCATAGCCTTAAAAGGGAATAGGTATGAGGAGAAAGTAGCTGTTCTGTGTCATTATAAGCAAAAAGGACATCTGTCTTTAAATGACATGTCTCCCCATGTTGACTGACAGAGGCCATGAGTTCATGTTCTATAAGAATGAGTGAAAAGTCAAACTCATTCGAATGGTGTGACTGTGACACAAAAAGCAAAGAGCACATAGAAATAACAACATAGGAGAAATCATTAAATTGTGAGGCACATTGACCACAGAAAGCAGTTTATTGTACCTCACAAAGACCATGCTCTATATATAAAAAAAGCCTAACCTATCCACTACCTTCACTACATTTGTGATCAAGCGTCAACTGCTCATCAGCTATTAGCATATTAGCTGCTGGTAAAGACATCTGGCACATGGGAGTGGGGTTAAGTGAATGTCTGTGGCAGGGGAATTGAAACGGGTGAAAGAGTGTGTTTCCATGCCTCCCTCCCCCACTCCTTATGAAGCTGTACTTTAAACAGCTGGAGGAGGTTCATAGTGGGGCTACTGAGAAAGAAAAAGGACCGAAGACAGGCGGGGGCGTGGCAGGTCCTTTCACTGGAGGAGTTGTGGAAACTGTAAATCCATCAGCCATATTTTAACAGGTCTGGTCAGACTGAAAGATGCATCTAGTTAATATTTTATGTGTGTGATGTTTCTGTGTGAGCTTAGGGGAGAAAGACAAGGGGTATTGATGGTGTCAAACAGTACATCAAACAGTAAAATGTAGTTGGCAGTTATGAAAAATGTGTGTGCATGGAACAGAACAGACTAGGACTTCATCCCAAAATTCATATATTGTATGGGTTGCTGAGGGAAAGCAAAGAAAAAATGTCAAACTCAAACAAAGGGTTTTTAGTGTAACTAAGAATATATGACAGAAGTTTTGTTTGTTGAAGAGGCAAAAACCAGACAGCACGGTGGTACTCATCTCTCTGCTCCCTTCATGACAACTTCAAGCTATCAGACTATGGTGTGTGAAAACAATTTTGACATTTTGACATTCCATGCATTGTAAGGAGCTTCCTTGTCTTGATATCAGTGACCTCTATCTCCTCTTTTGTTCAGCTGATTATGCCAGTGGGGTACCTGATGACCGGGAGGGTGTAGGTGTTAATCGCCTGGACTTCACTCTTCCCATTTAGCTGTCTTCTCAGGACTTGCCTTACCCTTTGCAGGTACCAGCCCAGTGGCTGCTTTCCTTGTGGCCTCTTCATGGTTACCATTTGCCTATGGGATCCCAAGCTACTTGTAGCTATCCTCAACATCTACTATCTTGCCCTCTGGTAGTACAATTCCCTCAGTTCTGACTACCTTTCCTCTCCTTGTTACCATCCAACCACACTTTTCATACATACATATACATACATATATATAGATATATATAGACACACACACATATATATATATGTATATGTACATATAGATAGATAGATAGATAGATAGATAGATAGATAGATAGATAGATAGATAGATAGATAGATAGATAGATAGATAGATAGATAGATAGATAGATAGATAGATAGATAGATAGATAGATAGATAGATAGATCAGCCATTCCTCCCCCATTTGAGGAGATTTGTTAAAACCAATACACAATCTAATTAATTTTAATGTTGAGCCACACTCAAAAAAGGTCATATGAATAAGGTTAACATTGTACTTGTGCATGTAAGCACACACCTATGATCAGAGTCACTTGGATAAGTGAAATGCTCTGTAAAATGCCATTACGCATCTTAGTGGTTTGGTCTTAGATAGCACATGTATTATTTGCCATTATATGACCATCAGTTCAAGCATCATAAGCAGTTTTCTTTTCCACATCACTACCTATTTTTTGCCATTAGCAACTTTATAATGAAGCTCACCAGCATGGACTCAGAGCATGCTCTATCTAATCACCCACCTTGAGGCCTTGGCAGTCCCAGAAACCCTTCTAAGTCAGGGGGACTGGGAGCAGCATGCGCCGGAGCAGTCATGGATGACTGTGCACCGTCTCCAGAGGATGACTGGAAGGCAGAGAAAGACCCATATGGGCTTTGATATGGACTCTGAACTGGTCCCTTGTCATCTAATAGATGGTGGCAAGAGAGAAATAGAGAGGGATGGTGGAGGGAGCCAAATAGATGGAGAGGGGAAAAGCTGAGAATGCCCAAAGGGTCTTTGAAGTGAATATACTTGTATCACGATCAAAGAAATGTGAATAGAGAAAGAGGGGAGGGGGGAAAAAAAGAGAAATCTTATGCCCTTCAGACTTAAGTGAAAGTTAAGTTGAACTTTATACCTTAACACTAAACTAAACTTTGAAATTTGAAGTGTTTTTTAAATACGCAGACTGATATCTCTGTACTGCATATGCGTTATTGTTATGTTATTGTCAGCACTTTTTTCTGTACATCAAACATCATTCAAGAATGTAGCTTTCTCATGTCCATGTGAGGTGTGTGTGCGGGTGTGTGCATGTGTGTGTGTGTGTGTGTGTGTGTGTTTGTGTGTACATGTCTATGGCCTGTTGTGACATCTGTTTTGGGTGAGAGGGCTAAATGGGTCTTGGATGGGTTCTATCTGTCCCAGAGCGCAGAGAGCTTGACTCTGTGACCGCTAAATCAGCCCAGCTGAAAAGCTGCCATCTAAGCTGAACGCTGCGTGTGTGTGTGTGTTTGTTTGGATTCTAGGTATTTGTGGGGACAAAAGTCTGTTCAAATGATCATTAGTGAATTATTTAGCTCCTATTTGAAGGAAACATTTTGTCCTTTACCAAAGAAGTTTAGGTTTAGATTTAGGTTAACGGTTCAGGTAGGGTTGCTTTACCATAAGGGTTTACTGTAGGTATAGATATATATAAAATAGTTTTTACATTCACCAGTTATTTTTGAGGAACTTGGGCCATTTTCATTGTTTGGAGAAACAAGAAAATACCAATACAAACATGTATGTTAAGGTACATTGGTGCATTGGTGCCAAAATCTGATTTGGAAAGTCGCTTACTACAGTTGTGTCATGCACATCCTTAGGTTATATCAGAGGACATGTATATTAATAGTAACTTACATACGTGAATAAAAATCTGATTATTATCAACAAAGTGTGTATGAAAGGACAGAAAAAAAATGGTTTTAGGTGTAAAAAGGGATTATAAAAGATATTTTTGTTATTCCTCAGCTTAAGTAGCAGTCCTCCGTGTCTCGATTTCTGTCTTATTTTCACTCATTTTCACTGGGAGATGTGGTGGTGGGAGAATGTGAGATCCAGATGTTCAGCCTCTTCTCCAGATGTGATCACTTATAGCCCAAGAAATGCTAATCTGCTTTGCCATGTGAATTCACACATACACACACACACACACACACACACACATACACGCACGCACACACTTATAGGTATAAAAGTGAGCACACGCATTGACTTAAACTCATATTCATTGAAAGAAAAACATATACACGAAGAACAAAATAAATCTATCACACCAACTTAAAACTCCAGAAATACAAGCAAACTAAAAGACCTAAAGAAAGACTTAATGATACTGCCTTCCCTCTGCTTTAAGGCATTTTGGTACAAAACCTCCCTGCTGCATTTTATTTACTTAACAGTCACTAACCTTTTACTACTTAGTGGCCAGGATAACACACACAAATCCGGACACGCACACACATGCACACACACAAAACAAGCTTAATGGTTTTTCAAAAAATTTCAAATATTAATGTTTCCTCTTTTCGCTACTTTATGCCTCGTAGCACACTATTGTAAAAACAAGCTGTGCTCAAGAGACCTTGGCTTCTCTTGTCCAAGGACTTCATGCTAATGAAATGAGTGGGGAATGGCAAGATTGAACCACTTACATTGCGGCCATTACAGAGGAATAAATCATGGGAACAACCTGACACGGGAATCCAATTCCCACTTATGTTCTTTGAACTATTGTCACTATAACAAGCAATTGATTTGTCCTTATGAAGATGACAGTTTTGGTATGGACAGCAATAAATGCTAGAGTTAAAACAGGCTTTATCTTAAGGCACCACATCCACATTTTAAAACCATGCAATATTTAAACTCCTACTGGTATGTTATATTCTTTTAGAAAGGGAGAATTAAATTTTACAATTTCTGTTATTGGTTAATCTGTCTCTTGTTTTTCTGATTAATAAATAATCGGATTAATAATAATAATTAATAAAAATCAGATAAAACCAGTTTCAGAAAGCTTGTAAATTATAACCTTTTAAAAGTCGAATTCATGGCAGAGGAACTGTATTGGTCCAATGTTGTGCCTGATTGTTGTATGTGCATGTAGGGGTGAATGATGGAGGCACAGTGTATAATAACTTTGGAACATTTACGAACAACACACTGACATCAGAGAGAAAGAAAAACCACTTGTGCACGTGAGTGTGTTCTCTGTCCTGCTGCTCATTATTCATTCCTGTGTCCTCCTCGTCAATGATTATTGATCACATGGTGTTAAGTATGGAAAGGGTACCTCATGGTGACAGCTTGACTGGTGCCGCTGGGCCTTTATATTTTCTGAAGGGAGTGAACGGGGGGAAGATGTTTTTACTTTGAGTTGCAAAGAACAATCAGTCCATGGGGAGGGTATGATCAGAGATCTTAAGCTGTTAGACAGTTTTACTGCTTTGCATGTGTGTGCATTTGTGACGTTTTGTTTGTCAGACACATCAGACGACACAGGTAACTTTCTTTGGTCAAAGAGAACCCTGACAGTGCTCCCTCTATATAGAACAGACACAATGCACATTGCAAGATGGTCCATTGCTAAGTATAATAATGAGAAACTAGAAAAGAAAGAGTCAAGGTCATGCAGGGAGAAATCAACTGACATGGCTAATACAGTGGTAGCAGCAGTGGGGATGAACAAAGTACAACCAGAGGCAACAGCATAATGAAGGAGCACTTGTAATGTTATAGCGTCTGCCTATTTTCATCAAGTGGGATTAGTGGCCTGTCACTGGCTGATCAGCTGATGGTGAACAATGACATCAGTGCTCTGCCAGAACTGAATCAAGTCTTCATTAATGTATTCTTTGTTGTTTGAATGAGCTTTACAAAAAGTGTTTCAGATAAAATGAAACCTGCCGAATCAGAAAGTCGGTCAACCATAAATATATATTATACTGTAATAAATTATTTCAATTGTCGTATGACTGGAATCAGTTTGTTGCTTGTTCATTGACCAATAGTGTTGGATAATGACTGACTGAACAGTTTGCAAATCAGCATGGGGCTGTGCTTGTTGGGTAAAGCGTTCATTCTAAATGTTACTGTACATCGTTCATAACAATACTGCAAACTGTGAAATAGTTTCAACAAGGTTTTATGACATTACAGTGTATCATAAAAAGTAAGATGGTTTGATATATGGTGGAAAGTGAAACCAGATGTTCAGTGTAAAAGCACCATGTTTAAAGGGCAACTTCATCTATTTTCAACTTGCTCCCCATGAGTTTAGTTTAAGGTGTAAATATACAATAATGCTTTTAAACTTCTCTCTGACTTCCTTAAAATATGTCTCTTCTCCTGGCTGATGCCTCCAGGTGACATCACTTGAATGAACCTTCAGTTCCGATTATTTCATGTCGTTGCTCACACTAAGGAGGTTGTGATCGTGGTCAACCTGCCAGAGCTTTTTTCCAGAGCTCCCGCAGACAATATTATCTGAACTCCTAATGATGTAAAACTCCTCTGGATTATGTCATCTGGAGGCAATTTTTGAAGCCAGAGAGAAGTTAAAAGCATTATTTTATATTTATAGCTTAAACTAAAGCCATGGGGATCAAGTTGGAAATTGGAGAAGTTGCCCTTTAACACTACTCTTAGTAACCTGAATCATAATTCATCCTGCAATTCTATTTATTTTTACCCATATAGGGAATTTTTTTTTTAACTTAATCCTAACTGCTTGAATTGTTATAAGCCAGATTTCCATCGAATTGTTTATGTCTATGAAAAAGCTGAATCTATTTATTACATCTATTGAATTCCTTTATTTCTCTCATTGTGGTTGGATTGCTACAGATAACAGCCTGCTATTCATTCTGTTAGTTCAGGATTTGGAGTGCCGCCTGTTGGCTTGCACCAGTGCCCTCCTGTTTGTTTTCTCCACAAGAGGAGATGAGTCAACTGATTGGCAGTCAGACGGCACGCTAGATGATAGCGCTAAACCTTGGCCCAGGCTAGCTGTTCAATTATTCACAGAAGGAGCAAAACAGAGAGAAAAAAGAAAGGGGGAGTGTGTGTTTGTTTGTGTGAGTGAGGGGGAGAAAGAGTGAAATAGATAAAAGAGCCACAGAAAGAGAATAAAAGCACGATGAAAGAAGTTAAAATGCTGAATATCAAGTAATATTACCAATTGAGAAAGATCCACTTCTTATTATCACCCAACTTCAGTGGTGCAAGCGCTGCCTAATACCTTAATCAAGCTTCTAGCCACTGCTACCCACCACAGTGTGAGACACACAAACACAGTAAAGTAGCACTATCTCTGCCAACATCACACACTCACACAAACACACACACGCATACACACACACACACACACACACACACACACACACACACACACTAAGCAGTGCAGCATATGGGTCAGATCTAATCGAAATAATTTCATTTCCCCCCTCATCAGCTCCAAGCCAGATAGACTAAGTCCCATTTGTAACCACTGCAGCGCTACTGCAAGGAAATATGACAGATAAGAGGACTCTTGTAATAAACCGGCTGTGTGGATCTGATAAATGAAGAGAGCTTTTGCCAGTTAGCTGGAGAAATATATTTTGGAAGGGTGGAAACCCAAGTGTGGTAGCTTGAGGATTCATAAAAATAAACGGGGAAAGAAATTAACTTTGTTGATTAGCAGCAAGGTGGAGGAAGCCGCTTGGAAACAATTTGATGCCACTTGGGAAATCTTGTGTAAGGCGTCATTCTGATATCAAAGAGAAAGAAAAAAAACATAGATGTGTAAGATACAGTAAATCCTAATAGGCATCTTTTCAGCTAAACATACTCTCTTTCAGTAATAATTCTCTTTATCTCTCATGTTTACATTACACGTGGATACACAAACACTCGCTTTCTGTTCAAAACTAGACCACCTTCAGCTGTTCCTGGTTAAAGGACAGATGTAAGTGCTGCTTATGATGAAAAGTAAAATATCTATTTAGGGCATCATGCCTATATGTATCTTTGTTTCCCTTGGGAGAGGTGAGGTTCATCAAGCAGAATTTCAAGCATAAATAGAACAAAGAATTGTGGGAGGTGGTTCATTTTTAGCTGTTTTAGTGGCAGGTAAGCTCACTTTGCAATGGCTGTGATGTTTATTTGTGTGCCATTATTTGTCTGCACAGCATGTAAAATTGTGTTTGACACGCTTTGCTCAGTTACAAAATATGCATGAAAAAAGGGTTTTAAAAAATCAGCAATCAAGGCAAAGTTGTACTGTGAGAAAATTATATTATCACTAATACATTTCAATGCAACTGTTTAAACAGGGGGAGTTATTTGAAAATCATCAGCACTGAAAATTTTGTAAAGCTTCATAACTAATGTTCTTCTAGATAGTTTCTGCAAAGCACATTTCAATGAAAACAGGAGAAAGAGAACATTTTCATTTGGTGTCTTCACTGCATCTCAGGGCATCATCCATGCAGGACCAATACATAAACAGTTATCTTTTCAGTCACCTTGTCAATCGGTCAGCCGGTCCTTCAGTAAACCTCTTGTCCAGTGTCTAATCACTCTCTTTGCTTTTCATCCATCCACTCTCTGCTGTCTAGAATCCCCAACAACTACTGAGTTTCATAGATGTGCATGATCCTGTGTCTCTTTCACTTGCTAATGCTTGGTGGAGTCAGGACCTCTCCCCAGGCTTAATTCTCCACACATGGTGCGCTTCATTGTATATGAGGTTTTCATGTTTTTTCCCCCTTACTTTTCAGTTATTACATAGAAAATTATGTGTTGCAATTCTCCAAAAATTTAAATATTATCTCTATGGGTACATATTATTATCTTGGGTATGTTTTATGATATACTACAATATAAAATTGTAAACGTTAAAAGATTAGGAAAATAATTTACGATGTGTTGAGTATTGTAAAGGCTGATTGAGTTTGATTTGAGATCAGTTAACCTGGACAAGGACGCTCATACTCTTAATTTACCAGGTTGAGTCTTTCGGGGCATTATTAATCTACAACTGACATTGGCATATTCATAGTAATGTCAGTGTTTTGATGAATAATTTGTACTACTGAAGCATCAACGCATCCATATTTAAAGGAGAGCTTAATGGTTTAAAATGTTCACTGCCCATCAGCATTAGTGTAACAGCAGACATGTTCATGTTTTTTATACAATAGACTTCACATGGGAGCTGTATGATTTAACCCACCTCTTCACACTGCACATTGATTTGGAATCAAATAAAGAAAAAAGAAAAATTGTTTCTGTCTCCTTCTGCTCTTTTGAGAAAAAAAATTAGTGTGCTTGTGAGGCCACTGAATTGGCATAATTACATGGGTTTAAATGCAAATTTACAATGTGCTTATTAATTCTATTCTGCTCATTTCAAATGACTGACTGCACTTAATTAAATCAGATTGATTAGACCTTTTCTAGACTTTCCCTTTACAACCACATAATTATGACAAATAGAGCCACTTGACACCAAATCTACAGCAGAGGACTTTCTTTTCTTTGCCATTCAGGGTCTTTTGAGTCCTGCATGGGGATCTACAGGCAGGTCAGAGGTACTTTAAAATGAGTCTTCACATTATTTTGATCGAATATTGTTTATTTCTATGAATAAGTACAACCACTGACCTTTTGTTCACCTTTTACCTAACCATTCATGACAATATCAAAATAATTTCTTCCACCCATGCACAGCACTTTTCAGTGAAACACCCTAATTCCATTCTTCATCCTCTGGACAGATTGCGCTTGTTATATTTCATGATGTTCCTCATCAGCACATCCACATGATCTAGAGAGATAGGTGACCACACTGGTTTATGGATATTGGTCATATGATGTTGAGTCTTGCTAAGCTTCTAAATTGAAACAAAGAATTTTGAAATAATATGGATGATGGATCAGAAGCTTTTTCTTTGATTGCATGCAATATGATTTCCTGTTGTTGCATATAACAATGATGATACATTTAATGAGTGTCCTTAATAACGCTGACTCTTTGTGCTGTTTGAACTTGTATTCTTTAAACTCTAATAAGCACACACCATTTGTTGTTATTGTAGGTATTTTTCTCAGTGTGAGACAGTAACTAGAAGAAAACGACCAAACTAGCAGCCGTGTCTTGATTGTCGCTTTTTGCCTAATACACTCAACAAGGTCATGCAAGGATATGCAAAGGGAAAAAATGGTAATTATGTGCATAAACTTTTTAATATTCCTTTCTCAGTGTGACACAGCTTGAATATTAATAATAAGTAAATGGGGCTAATGGAGAGCTGAAGACAAAGAGAAGTAGGAATAATAACTAAACAGAAAAAACAACATGCAGAAAACACATTGAAAGAAATGTAATATTTAAAAAGCAGCACCCCAGGACCTGGTGAGTTAATGGCTGTAAGGGCTCCTGCTCCTCAAGTGTTTTTCTGAGCTTTGATTGCAATTTAGAGAAGGAATTATCTCATCGGGGTGTGTGGGTGGAGGGAGGTCGGATCTGACTGTGAAGTACTTGTCATTACCAAGATTTCTCCCCTTCTATTTTCTCTTGTTCCCTTTGTCTGACTCCTTTAGTTGCGGTTGTTCTGCAACTGCAGCTTGACAGTCAAAATATTAGCGAGTGCCATAACACAACACTTACACTATACCAAATTTGTGTTTAAAAATAAGTTGTATGTGCTGCAGGACATTTTAAACCATCCAGCGTATCCTTTTTTTGCTAAAACAAAATTTCAGCAGACATGACGTAAAATCTGATGCTCTACCATTGTTGGAAAATAAATCCACACACATGCAAACATGTCCATGCATACTCAACCTGTCACTCTCATCACAAATGCACCTCCATCAGGAAAGGTTCATCTTTTTTCCACATTCCTTTCCTTCCTTCTTTTCCACTGATTTGACAATCACTGTGTAATCTTCGGCTTAAATGACTCATTTTAAAAATGCTGTGGGCACTAGGGTCATGATATTTCCCCTTAATTACTGTGCCACGTTATCACCATAAAGCACTTTCCACCTCTCTCACACTTCTAATTACATTGTTCCTATTTCTGGGACACGTCTTTTTTTTAATTCGCTGATGCACTTTACAGGCATATGTGTGTGTGAGCGCCAAAGAAAGAGAGAAAGACCTAAGAGAGAAAGCAGGAGATACAGCACCATTAAACCCCCTCAATGTCATGCAAGCAACATGTCTTCATTAAAGAAATTCTCCAAATCATGTCTATATTTGTGCTTGAAGCTCTGACAGCTGTGAATATATATATGTAAATATATATGTGTAAATATATATATTTTTAATACTAGCATGATTGAAGTAGAATGCATGATGCACATTGAAGATAAATTACTCATTTTAAACTACAGAAAGGAAGGTAGAAATGCATCTCATCATATACGGACATGGTTATTTGGCATTTTGGTTCGTTTTTCACTACACTACATTAGAATTCAACAGGAGAAGTAGGACGGAGCCTCTGTGGGACCACTGGAAAATGTTGCCTGTAACCCTTTTTCCCCTACATGTGCCCAAACAGCAGTCATAGCAGAACCCATAAAACCAAGTGATGGTTTTATTTTTTTAATGATGTTGAACTGGATGATATTTGATACCATTAACATTGTAAAATGGGATGAACACAAAAATAGAAACACCTGTCAGTAAAACACAATATAATTCAATAACATGCAGCCTGCAGCCTCAAAAAATACCATTGCCTTGAGTGAACACTTAATTATCTCAATAAAAACTAAACATTATGACCTTTATGAGGACTGTTGTATTAGACCACGTTAGTTTTGGGCTACTGTAAGTGGAGCTAATATATTATTGTTTAGTTTGGACATTTGAACTGATACCATTTTGACCAAAAACAGCTCTCAACCCTTTAGACATCTTAACTCCCACCAGCACCCCACTTTTGCTTGTCACAGTGTTCACAAGCCATTATGAGGTCTTTTCTGCTGGTTTCAGTGTGCGATGGGGGTTGCTAAATGGCTGTTGCTCACTTAATGTGCCCATTAAAAGCAGTGAAGTGGTGATATTGTTGGACAACCGTTTCCTGTGTGAACCCTGGTGTGTTTCCATTGGTGTTCTCCATTTCTCTTACACTACTGCTCTCTGTCAGTCACTCTCTCTCTTCAAACCAAAGCTATTACACACTGACAGGGGGGGTCCTGTTATGTGGTACATACCTTTCACTGCATTGCATTTCCCAAGTGTGTCTGGAGTGCCATTACAGTGCAAACAGAGTTTGATTTACATTGTGGAGGGCAGAAGAGACATTTAAAGTAGTCTATTGTATGAAACCAAAGTCTTTGTAAAAGTTTTTAAAATTTCAGTGGAGAGTATGTGATATATGTTCATGTACCTACAAAAAAATAATAGAAAGGAGTTTGAGAGTTTTGTATTGAGCACAAACTCAAAAGAGGCACAGTGAGTGGATAGAAATAATGTAATTGTATGATTTGAAGGTGAGTGCCTCAGAGAAGTTAGAGTCTCAATTCAATATGTAAGCTAAAAGCTAAATAATGCAACTCATGTAAAATTAATACGTGGCTGCATTAAGCAAAACGTGTATGTACTTCTGTGAGTCTTCTGACTCTTCTGTGCATCTACTGTAACAACTATGCAGACAGAATACAGATGCTGACAAAATGTTAGTCTGTGTTATGAGCCCTGCATTTAAAAAAATGTTTTAGAAAATTCTTACTTTGTTGCATAAACAAATTAGAAATATTTTTTCAGATTGCATCTGCCTCATAAATTTCCGGGCTACTTGGCAGGCAAAACAGTTTAGCATCATGGTAATTTTATAGTTTCATGAAACATTTGGGCTAAAAGTATAATATTGGAACTATACTGTTACACATTTATCCAGGTTATGTAGGGCTGTTCAGTATCAGGACTATCAGGACTGCCTGTATATTTATTCATAATACGTTCAGGGAAATAGATCATCTGTTTTGATGAATGTGCCTCGGGTCAAGTATAATTAACCTAAATATGGAGTCCGTCCTACTTTTTTGGTCAGTCGTGCTTGACCTGAAGATAGACAGATTAACTAATTAATTAAGTAAATTAGAATCTCTGGTCTGCTTTAGCCCATTTAATAGTTCAAAGTCATTTTAAATAAAGTCTCGATTGTCCATTGCTCTACTGTATTTAGTCTATGACACCTGTGCCACATAAAAAGGACAAGATACCTTGGGGAAACAAATCCTGTGAAGTGGATATATACAAAATAACCTTTACATATAGATCACAGTACATCCTATGTTGTCAGCAGTTTGACATTCGACAGGTATGCATTCCCATATGATGTTATGCTTTTTAAATAAACAGCAAAGGTATTTGGCTCTTCCATGTGTTACTATAGCAACCATATCACAGCTAAACATCCACACTGACACTCTTTATGCATTACATATAATGCTGTACGGTCCTAAGTCACATACTCTCTCTGTCTCTGTCTCTGTCTCTGTCTCTCGCTCTCTCTCTCTATCTACCTATCTATCTATCTATCTATCTATAGATTTAGTAAAGTTATTTAGTACAGATCTTGTATATATCCATATATTCATATATATATATATATATATATATATATATATATATATATATATATATATATATATATATATATATATATATATATATATATATATATATATACACACACACACACACACACACTCCCTACTAATACTACGATGTACTAATATAATGCAAGTCCTCACTTACTATAGTGCCCTTTAACTTCCTGTAATGATGGAGGGAGATGGAATGTCTGACATAGTATGTCCATTTGTCACTGCTTGATTACATCAGTGTGTGGACACATTTGTGTATAAGTGTGTGATTTTGTGCAGTAGAAGTAGCAACGTGTTTTAAAATGAGCAGAGGGTCATGTGGGCCATTTGTGTCTTTCTGTGACTATGTATGAGTGTGATTTGGTTATGCATTGCTCTCAGCCTTTGATGACCTTTGCGTTGCTGCTGTGAGTAGAGTGACCTGGCTGTACTCATTAAAACCAATGGAACGGATCATTCCCTGCTAATTGTTTTCCACTGACAAATGGCTCCTCTGAGTCCTGAAGACTGCTGCAGGGGCCTTGCCTGCCTAGAGCACACGGACTTCACTAATGAGAACTGCCGATCTGTGAGTGTGTGTGCATCTGCGTGTGTGAAAGCACCAGTATAAATGTATGTCTGTGAATGGACAAGAGTGTACATGTGTACTTTTGTGTACACTGTTTTTGTGCTGCCAGCTTCCCTCGCTGTGAACTGGCATGTGTAAAGTCGGAAATACTGCTACATTAGGCTCAACATAAGCCATTAAGGCATTTTTCTCTTGTCAATCACACTAACACCGAGATACTGTTAACAAGTAAAGTATTGTATATAACTGCTTAAAAAGTCATTATTTGCAGTCGAACACATTCAGTCCAATGTAATGTGTAAATGACATTTTTCTCTCATTTACACTCTTGGAAAAAATATTTTACTGCATCAACTTTAACATGGTTGTCATTAAAAACCTACTAAAACATCTGTCATACTAGTCTCTCCCTAACCACCATTCTTGTCTGTCCTTACATTGTCTGCATTCATATTCACTTTCTTTCGGTGGCACAAACATACTATATATAATGTACATTTTTTCCCCCCAACATTCACGGATATTATACCTAAATTGTAATTTCCCTCCAGACATTAACATACCCCAAAAGCATTTTGTGAGCTGATGCTCCTACCAGATAACTGTTTGTAAGTGCACTCCTAAACCAAAAAACACTTAAAATCAATGGATTAAAATTTAACCATGCCTTGTTTTCATCCAGCAACTCAAAAGTAAAATGTAGTGTAAAAAGCACAAGCACTGGGTCGAAACCACCAACTCACATGCTACTGGTTAAAGTCAACCCAAGTACATATTTTAGCCTTGTACTTTTTAATATGTACACACCGTCAATTTGTAAAAATTCTGGACAGTGAAAGATTAACCAGCACTGACTGGCTTAGTAGGAAGTGGGGCAAAGCAGCCGTTTCCCTTATGAAAGAATGATTCTGCACTGATACCCTATCAGTGCAATGACTTTGTCTGTTGACTGTTGTTTTGTGACCACATTCAAACCACTTACTTCCTCCTCCCTTTGCAGACTTTGTGTCTGTATAACAATGTTAGACTATTTCCTCCTATGATCCAGATGCTCAATCATCTCTCCCCTGGGCTGTGTTACTTGAATGTAAACCCCTTTTCATCCAAACTGCTAAATGTCAAAACGACATATGCTGTAATCTTTCTTTGGATGGACTCCTCTGCTCTTGTCTTGTTTACTCTGCTCCTTTCTCAGCTTTTGGTGCATTTCAGTAATTGTTCCTCCCTTGCCTTTTTCCTTACATGTCTGCCATCTCTCTAATTTACCCTCCATGTCTTTGTGCTCCATTCCTCTGCACACACATCCCTTTCTCGCTATTGTCCTCTCTCTGCTTCCACCTGTTCCATGCTCCACTGGTTGACTGTGAATCCTATTAGGGGACACCCCTCAGCACCCCAGCACCCCCACCCCAGGCACACTACCTGGCACTAATCCATCAGAGGGGCAGTCAGGCTGTGCACCGTCCCTCCACCACCCATCTCCGATACCCGCCAGTGCCCAGTGCTGCAGCAGAGGCCCCAGCTGGGGGACCGCCAAAGCTCGGTCGTTATCAGATGACGGATAGCTTCATATCAGGTGTGTAAAGCGGGCAAGCATTGGAGAAGGCCATCTGGCCGATGATTTGGGGGAAGTTGAGAAGTAGGGTGTGCAAGCAAGGTACGGCAAGGTGGGTGATGATGATGGATGGGATTAGGAATATCATCACCAATCACAGCAACTTTGGCAGCTATTATACACTACATACATGCATTGAGAAATGTTTAATAATCTTATAATAATAATATGTAAGCAGGGTTAGACAATAGCTGTTTGTAAAACAATCGCAAACTTCACCCTTTTCTGACTTAGTCAACTGTTTTTGTTTGATCCTCATAATAATTATTACTCTTTCTGTCCTATATTTACCTTTATCTTTGCTGTCACATTTTCCTTTACAAAAAAATTTAATCTAAATCTAAATTCTCAAACTAACAGGCAGCACCAATGTGGCAAATCCAGAACCTAAATGAATGCACTGTGACGGCCTCCCTCAGAAGAAGTCATATTTGGTTTGACAGTGTGGAGATGGCAACATAAGTGATAAACCTATGATAATCATAAGTTGTCTTATTTTTTTGTGGTGTCTTCTTACATATCTTGTTGACCTTCGTCACTACTTAAAGTAAAGAAACAGCACCGCGACACCATCTGGTGTCTCTCATCTCAAAGTCCTGTTTTGTTTTTGTCCACCACTGTGTCGCCCTGACCTCCTCTCTACAGAGACTTTGTCAGCCATGAATAACATCACTAAAAGTAACTCTGGCACCTCATCATATTTAGTATAACTGCTAGATGATACCAGCTTCCCATGTCTCGCTCATAACCTATATGGGTAAGGAACCAAACCCTGAGTGACTGACATCAAGGGCATGATAACACTCAAATCAACTGGTTTGTCAATTGGTGTACGGTGTTTAAGTAAAAGAGATCAATGCAAAATAATATTTATATTATGTATCAAAACAACCTGGGGTAAGAAAGCACCATTTTGTTACTAATGTTATTACAGTCCTATAAAATGCACTGTTTCCCATTATAGTCCTCATACATCCAAAGACATTTAATATGTCCTCGTGAACATGAATAAACACTGAATGTGTCTTCTTAAGTTAGCAGTGAGTCAACAAACACACTTCTGTTTCCCTAGACAAAGGAGTAATGTTGGGTGGTTAATTACTTTCTGAGCTGATGAGTAGTTTCATCAATTGAATTTCACTGTACATTTGCTTTGGTAAAACCAAAAGGCCAAAAAAACGGTTCATCAAGTGACTGACATTACCACAAAGGGATTAGCGAAGCTGAATATTAGGGTTGGAATTACATAGTGCCAAATGTTCACAAAACAGGAAATACATATATTGCATTAGTATGAAAGAGTTACTCTCTCCTGGATGATAAGTGTGTATAGTGGAAGCTTCTGTACAATGTATTATCATTATTATTATATGTTTACTAATTAATTAGTTAATTTGTTAATATTTTATGTCTTTGTAAGCTGTAGTGTGCAAGGATATATAAATCATGGCTAGCTGCTTAATTTGCATGTGCAAATGGAAAACTCTCCCAAAATGTGTTGCAAAGATCTCATTGACTGAGTACATTTCCAGTTGAACACGTTCCTGTCTTGGCAAAATAATTCACTCCATCATCTCCAGTGTAAAATCAGGACTCAATTTTCAGATCTTGCTCACTTTGAAAAGCAGACTTTCTGTCAGACCAAGTGATGAGGAAAGCAACAGAAAATGTCTTGCATCTTCTTTTATTTTTTCTTGCTACAACTACAGGGAACACTGATGTGATGACAAGAGTAGGAGAGGGATAGGAAGAGAGAGTTGCTGTCACTGGCAAGCAAGTGGGGAGATGTGTTTTTCACATGTTCAGATCAAATGCACATGGAAACTAAACACCTCAAAGGGTTTGCTTCCGGCCCCAGCAGTGGGTTATGTATGTACACAAAGGACAAAGGACTGATGACTGATGATGACTGATGATGACTGATGACTTATTAGAAACAGAATATGTCCTGCTATGCACAATTACCTCATAAGACATTTCTATCTGCAGTGTGAGGTGAAAGTTGTTGTTTCATACATGTTTTTATGCTGTCAGGATATTTAGCCAGTCTTGTCTAGAAGTTGGAGAAACTGATTTATATTCACACAGAGGAAGACGAGAATGTCAGTTTTGCCCATTTAGTTCTTCCCCTTTGCCACAAGCCAGACGGTGAGTTGAATTCCATAATACCCCAGTGAGCAAGAGAGATCTCTCACTAGACCCTATACCTGCTGCATAAGATGCTGCACTGCAGCTGCTATCCCATCAAGCAGCTCTGTCTCTTCTCCTCTCGCCAACAATTACTTTTTACCTCTATCACAGGAGGGTTAGAGATTGAGTTTGATTTGTTAAATTCCGTTTATTCCCCTTTCAGACTCAATCACTTGCAGAATAATGTGTGTGGTATGTTGTATTTAAATACGTGATAATGACAAAACCAAATGGCATGTTGATGATGGAATCAAGGAGCAGATACTAGATTTGATGCAGTTAACAGCATCCCTGACTCTTTCAATGTGAACATTTCAGCCAATTAACCTTGCAAAGGCATTTAATAAAAGCCATGTTTTCCCATGACACACTGAAACTCTATACCTCCATCAGTGCTACTTTTCTTCTGTTTTCCTATCACAGATTCATCAGGTATTCAATCTGTGCCAAATCACCTGAGGACAGCTCCAAACGTTAGTTACCTTGGACATTATTCGGTACAAAAAGAATTGGTGCTCCCCGTGTTTTGTTAATGAGGTATCCACCTTAATTTAATGTGCAGAGGAATTTTGGCATTCAGAATTGAACTGAAAGGAATGTCCTCTAAATATGAAATTCACTCAATGCCAGCTAATTGCTGAGAAAATACTTCATCCAGTCTTATGGGGGCCACATACGTTTTGGCATATGACTTTGGTATAGCTGGGGTTGGCTGACAAAAACACTTAATTGCATTTATGGAAAAGTCATGGCCATTGTTAATAAAAAGTCATCACACAGGCACATTGAACCATATAAAAAAATTATGTAACAGAAAAGTTGAGGCACATGTTTGGTCCTAGGTCCGGCCTTGCAATTTACCTCCTTTGTTATAATACAAAAACTATTTTCATGTAGAAATATTCAAACATAGACTTTTTGTATTGCAGTATATCTACGTAAACACTGATTACCCAACACACATGCTGCACAGCAACTTCAAAGGTTTACTATGAAGTGAAGTAAAGAATCATCATTGCTTTTTTAATGACATCTGTGACAGCGCAAGGTGACAGAACGAAAAGATACACGCAGCTGATCCACAACCGCCTGAATTTTAAAAATCCCTGGGGGAAAATGACTTATTTAGACTTAGTGTTAGTTATATTTCCTGTTGTATTTTAGACTTTGACTTTAGACTTTGACTTTCATTCATTCTTTCACCCATCTGCATATTTCTGTCTGTAGCCTTTTGTTACTGACAAGCACAGTTGTAGGAACTTGGTTATGCGTATTTATGTTAGAGAAATCAGCGTTCTCCGACAGAAATCTACCTGCGTAAACCAGCTTTCCCTGCCCCGATTTCGAAAAACAAGCTTTCTCGTTTTTTCCATTTACATGACAGTTAAGAAATCAGCTGTCCTGAGAAAGCTGACTGTAACCTGGTTACTTCAGTTCATGTAAACACACTCATTAAGCTGCACACCACAGCACTTATTCCTGTTACTTTGCTGGTTACACTACCCCAACACCCTGTATGTATGTCGTATGTTTGAATTTGCTTAAATATGTTCACATATTTTTATTGGCATAATTCTCATTTCTGTTTGAATTCACTGTGAGCACCTCTTTTATTATTTCTAAACTTAGTAGAATTAAATAATTTATTTGATTCATAGAATTGTATATGCAAGTGCCTTTGAGAGAAACACAACCCTCATATCTTCAGTGTTTCTCCATCACAAACAGAAAATAAGTTCTAAAAGGGTTACTTTACTTGGTTGTCTCTTTCATTATTCTGTTGCCTTTGCCACCAGTGCTGTTGATAATGTTGACCATAGGCTGCTTGGCCTCAGGCAATGTTGGTCCAATGGCAGATAATTACAGGGGCTTGAATGGCACTTGTTTACTGTCAGCTTTCAACTTATGTTTGCCTCATCGTGTCTTTGTCTCCATGAATATAATATGAGTGTGCTTGTGGGTGTGTGTGTGTGTGTGACTGTGTTACAGGTGGCCGCCCAGTAGGTGGGAAAATGCAGGAAGTCTGCTTGTCTGTGTGCACATGTATCAGACGCAGCATGTTTTTCCCTTTCAGAGGCGAGGTATCCTGTGTGTGTGTGTGCACGTGTGTGCGTCCTCGCATGTGTGTGTGTTTGTATATCGCCGATCACACTGGGTGGCTAACTTCCAGGAACCCCTGCAGCAAAAACAGGCACTGTGTGTTTCCTGCTCTCATGCACCGTTATCACAGGACACACACGAACACACACACACACAGATCATTGCCCTATTCTCTTTTCCCTTGCAGGTTTCCTCAATGCCTATCCTTGTGCCTCCGGCCGTCAAGATGTTTCTCTGTGATTGTCATGAGAGAAACTTGCTCTCCGGGAACAAACCAGAGGACGCAAATAGGCGAGGAGTGACGGTATCCTAATTTTTCTGACCACATTTGGTTGTTCAATTTGAGTGGGGACATTAATACATGTCCTGGCCTTTCTCACGTCTGATTCAGTGGCCCCTTTTTGTCAGACCTTTTGGTTTACCACAGACTTCCCTTTTTCTTTAGTTTCATCATGAGTCATGTGTTGTTTTCTTTTCCTCTCTTTTTATTATTTGATATTTTTCCCTCCCTTTCCACCCCTCACCATTTCTATCTCTATCTATTCACACATTTTGTGCCTTGGTCGGAGATTGACAAAAGGGAAAGATTGAACTAAAGCTCAAAGTCCTTGCTCTGTGCTTGTGAGAGTGTCAGAATAGGTATCTGCCCATATTGCCTTCAAGAACACAATGCAAAACTGTGCTGAAGCACTTCAGACGACAAGGGATAGATGTGAGGGAGAAAGGTGAAGTAAAAGTGAGGATTGCACAATAGTACTCTGCAGGCAATTGCCATTAATGGCATCATCTTTTCTCAGCAGAGATTGCACTGAAGGAACAATGAGCTGTTGATGCCACACTAGCGAAAAAAACTGCGTTACTTAGTTCTGGTCCTTAAGGATCCTTACTCTGCTTGCTTTCCAACCATCCCTGTTCTGCTAATTACCTTGATCAGGTATGTTCAGTAAATCAGAAGCTGGAAGATACCAATTATCTTTGTCTTCGCCTCTACACCTTCATCCATGGTATCTTTCAGCTTTAGATTGACTGAACACACCTTATGGAGGTGAGCAGCAGTCGGTAAGGAAGGGATAGTTGGAAAACAAGCAGAGCAGGGGTCTTTGTAAACAGGACAGAGAAAGATTTAGAAAGAATTACTTTTGTAATTATTCTCAATGAAAAGTAGATGTTACTTTCACAAAGATGTGTCTTCAAATGAAACACAGGACATGTCGTGCAGTGAAGTGAAGTTAAAGAACTGTTGCTAAATAAGCCATATTGTTAAACCTAACGTTGAACACAGTAGAAAAGAACAGAATTGAATGTTTTATGAGATGTTATGAATGAGCTATGGTGCATGACATGTTCAACCACCCAGCTCAAGTGGACCAGTTGTTATCACCGAGTTGTAAATGTATCTTCTGCTTTGCACTTTCACAGGCTCTGCAGGCAGGATGACTTCCAGATGGTCTGGAGAAAGTGTTTGCCTTAGGTTAGTCCAGGCCAGTCTGCCAGTGCCTTTGTCAGTTGAGAGAAAGATAGAGATACAGTGTCTGTGTGTGTGTGTGTGTGTGTGTGTGTGTGTGTGTGTGTGTGTGTGTGTGTGTGCAGTCTATGTGCAAACCCACCCTCAAAACAGCCAACCAGCTCTCCAACCACACAGCTGGCTGGTTATCGTCCAAGACACTCAACTGAAAGTGGTTCTCAAGGTAAGGTCCAAGGACCACTAAAAGGGTCTTTGGGGACGCTCACTGGGGTCCCAAGAAACAAAAAAGGTTAATTACTCCTAACATGAGGCAAACAGCAATTTTAAGCATAGACAGATATGCCATTGCGAAACAAATTCAAATTAATAAATGCTTTGATCCACAACTGTTATGTTTATGTCTGCAGTTGGGTGCATAAAGAAAAACAGTTGGTGACACAAATTCTCCAGTAGATGACATTAAACCACTGCAAAAAAAGGATGATGATACAGTTAAAACAGTGCAAGTCAAACTTAAAGTGGAAATTGTGTCAAAGCTTATATAAGGTTAAATTGTATTTATAATTTATGTCTTTGTGTGTGGAAGGTTACACTCTCCTCATTTGTTCGCACAGAGCTGATATTTACATGTCTTCAGCAGATGCGAATTACAGTGAATTAGATACCAACAACAACATTGTAAATTTGGAGAATACTCACTTAGTTTGTCTAATCCAGACAGTTAGTCCTCCATGTTTGACACAAAGCTGACTGTAAATGTATTGTCCTCCAATACTGCCTTTGGAGGAAGCAACTAATTATGTGTTTCACTTTTATACATGGGACAAAAAAAAATGTGAACGTATCGTGTCATTCTTGACTATACTACTGGGCAGTCACCCTGGGACATTGACGTGAAAAAGCTTCAGCAGCCACTGGGTACAGTAGAAAACACTTTCTGACCTGACCCTGCCTTTTTCCAACCTGTTTTAGGACACACACAGATGCTGGCTGCTGCCCAGTCGCCTCCCCCTGCTCCTCAGCAGCGCCTCAGTCCCGCCCACCGCCACCTGGCTCCGCTGCGCACCGCCGACTGGAGGCAGACTGCTGCTACTCCTCTTCACCACCACGCTAACGGAGAAACTCAAGACCTACGAGAACGAGGGTGTACGCATGACTCTCTGCCCTCATATTAAAAAGAAAAAACAACATCCACTATCTAGTCCAACTCGACGTTTAAAGGATCTTGGAGGACGTGAGGAGACGGTTAAAATAAAAATCAGACGGGCGCCCGCGCACTGCTGCATCCTCTATCTCCTCCTCGTCTCTCCTCATTCTTATCTTCTATGCTTTTACAGGACTCCCGGCTCTCCCATCCAGAATATCTCCAGTGACTGATCACTTTCTGCAAGCCGTGAGCTCCCTTTCCTGTTTTGTCGGAGTTTGAACCCCATTTCTGAACTACTGGAAGTATACTGCCAGACCTCTGAGAGCTGGCCGGACTCTGTAGCTTTCGTCTTACCGATACAAGCGAACCATCGAGGGGGACCTTGCGCGGAGTCCACAAGACTGGAAATAATTTTGCCCTCTTATACCAACAAACCGCATGGTGGGAATTTCTACCTCTTTTCAGTGTAAGTGGCGTTTCTCCTCTTATACTGATTGCATTGTCCCCGTCTCCTCATCTGGAGACATAAGTAAAATAAAAAGAAAACATGAATAGCTGCTGATCCTCTTTAGGATTTGACATTTTTGCTTTATGTTTTGTTTCGGTTCTAATGTAACGTCTGGTGCCCAAAGGTTGGTCTCAATATGTGCTTTCTTCAGATATTTATAGAAATATTCTTCTATTATTTTACTGTTCGACAAATTCATTACAGGAGCACGAACAATGCGGCTTCACTAACACATTTCTTTCTATTGGTAGATATATTTTCATTATGACATCTTATGATTATCACAGCCATCAACATTACGCTGTTTAAAGTTTGGTGACACCTTGTCAGTCTGTCAACTGTCTCTTCTAAAAGTCAAGTAGTGTCACTCCAGAAATCTCTAGAAAGCCTTGGACTTCTTTAAACAGTTTTATAGCGAGATGTGCGTCGGCGCTCCTCAGCACGGGATGTGCTGCTGAGTGCTGGAGAGGCCAGCGCTTTAAATGAAACCTTAAATCAACGTTAATGTGTAGCCCATAATAAATGTTCGCCATGTTCTGCAACGAATAAACATTTGTGGATTTTGCTTCTGGTAAAATGTATTAACATATAGAAATGTGTGGATATATTTGTGCGCGCCGCCTCAGCATCTCCTCTCGTCTCTCCTTTGCGCTCGGGCGTCCTGCAGAGAATTTAGAGACATTTTTATGAGTTTGCATTTAAAAACGTCCTCCTGGGCTCTGTCGCGACTGTCAAACGCATCTCCTCAAATCCGTGTGAAGTTTCCATCTCTACCCGCTGCGACTTTGTTGTCACCATATAAACGAAAGAGCGGAAAAAAGCAGAAAACGGATTCTTTTCTTAATGTCGTGGCGCAGGGTTGAAATTAAAGGGCTCGGGCTATATTTTACTCCAGTGGGAGTTTTTTCCCCCCCGACTGGGAAAAGAACAGACATGCGGGGTCAGCAGGGAGGCTGCTGTCGATGCCCGACTGTTCCCACGGCTCAGATTAGACAGGGAGGAAATATCTCCTTGAAACTCACGTTTGACAAATTTAACGCGTGTCAAACAGCCCCCTGCAAAGCTTTGGAGGCAACGGAGGAGGTGAACGTTAACAAAACTCAGAGCCGCGTACCTTACATTAGTATTTGCTGGGTTAAACACGGGTTAAAAGAAATTGAATTATTCACGAGTTTGGGAGACAAGAAAAGAAAGTATATCAACATTTAAACCGAGAAAGTCTTATCTGTCTGTGGGGATGCATGAATCAGTGGTTAGGTGGTCCAAATAAGGACTCGTGATTAGCATGCTTTTTTTTTTAAATTGGTGGTGTCATTTATCATTACTGCAATGGACATTTTCAGATCTGATACCCTGGCCATCGTTCACTGTGTCATTTGTTGTTTTTCTATTCTTAAACCACAGGGACTTCCATTAAAGTACTGACTTGACTGAAAACACCATTACCTGGAGTGTGTGTGTGTTTACAGAGATAAAGAGAGAGAAAGAGAAGGAGTAAATGAAAGGTAAACAAAACTGATGATGAGGGGAGAGTCCATGATAAGTGCTGTTTACAGGTTAGCCTATCACTGTTTGTGTGCGTTGGTGCCCTCACATGCACGCTTGTGCACACTGTTTAAACACGCTTGTATAAACGTTAGCTGCTAACTTTCAGTGGTCCAGGCTTTGCAGCATCAGCCAGCACTTCCAGGGGCCATCTGCCCAGCCACCAGCCGGCCTCACACCTGTTTTCCCCCCTCCCTCCTTCAAGCTCTGAGGCTATAGGGTCAAATGCATCAGATCGCTGCTCAGACAGAGACGTGGCCTTGCAAAAATGATGGCAGCCATTTTATTTTTGCCTTTATACACACACAGGAACACACAAACACTTCTTACATTTCCCATTTTGACACTGTGCAGCGTGCTGCTCGCTCTCATTCTCAGAGCCACTGTGGTTTTATTGTTTGCATTTCTTTTCTTAGAGCTTGTGATGTAAACCACAGCTTATAGCTTTCTAGCAGTTTATACAACATCCAAACAAAGGTTGTTTTTGTTTTTTTTTTATCACAGCCTCAAAAAATGAATGTCTGTTAATTTAGGAGGAAAAAAATATTGAGTTTTCCTTTAGCACAGAGTCACGCTGTGGGCTTAATACTGTGATGTAATTACAAAGCACTTCTTTTAAGTATGACACACAGTCGTTTGGATGCAGTCCAGGTTTTCTATACACTGAATAAGTGATGATGACTCAACAGAGTTAATGCGCCCGCTAAAACATGTGGCTCCCTTGTGTATATCAGTACTGGCTGCAAGGTAATACTTTTTTCTTACCTTCAAGTAAATAGGAACTGTTCCTCCATCAGAAGCTTGTTTATTCATATGGCTTTCTATTGGAGGATGCAACATATTACCCTGAAAAAGTACATCCTTTGTAGTATTTCAGCTTGCTCGTTTTGTTTTATTTGAGGCAGTTAAAGAGGACCTGAAATGATCAGCTAGAAATACCTTTCGCCTGAAAATAGGGTCTTCTACTTTAAACCTTTTAAATGCAGAATCTTGAAGCTATTTCATTTGTGAATGGTAAATCAGACAAACAAGCAAATCGAAAGATTTCTTTCGATTTGCTTGTTTCAATTCTTATTATTCTGTACACTACTTGTATAGTTGGGGAATTCATCAGCAGAATAATTGACAATAAAAAGAATTGTAGCTTAGCCAAACTGGTGACATTGTGTAAGTGCTGTATGCTCGTTACTGTTGTGCAGTGCTACTTGTATATTTTAGCACTTAGATATAGAAGTGAGCTTTCTTGGTGTTAGTCTTCATATGGAAATGTCACAACTTACCATATAAGGTTTGTTCCTGACTATATAAAGAGATGGTTGGGTGTTAAAGTAGGAACAGGTTGCATTTGAAGCTGCACAATCAGATGACAAATTTCAGCTGTAAAATTGGGTAGAAAAACCACTGTTCCATGCACTCCTTCAAGTTGTATAGATCTGTACTGATTATTCTGAGCCATCTGCTACAAAGTCCCAGAGTGAATTATAGATGGAATCTGTGTGTGTGTGTGTGCGTGCACGTGGGCACACATAGCACACAAATGCGATAGTAGATCGATAGGCCCATTGATGGTTATCAGCGAGAGGGCAGTTCTCTTCACTGCTTATTGAATTTCATCACCCATGAAAGAGCAGTGGTGTAAAAGGACTTGCAGGTATGTGTGTGTTTCTGTCTATGGATTTGTGTGTTGTGAGCCCTCCCATGTTCACAAAAGCAAGTTTTATTGTACTTGTGAGTCAGCCTTTACAGGAGTGTATTTAATGTCAAAGTCAACAGTGAGCACTATGGCTGATTTTATTGGCCTTGTTCGTGTTTTTACTCCAGATAACGACACTTATAGGGCAAGGGAAGAAGAAGGCAATGAGGCAGAGTCTGACAGTTTGTCACGTTTCATGGACACAGTAAATTCTTCACATCTTTTTACACTTCAACACATTTTGGAAGCAAGCAGGAAATAACACTGATCATAGTTCAGTTGCTGAGTATGAACAAATCCAGATGGATCTTCCCTTATGTTGGAAACAATATCAACTATACAAGCGGTGTGATTATGCTGGGAAATATAGTTCTTCAATTGCTTAGGTAGAACCAGACTCTATCTACCACAGCTCAGGGTTCTTAGGCTGAAACATCCTGAGTGGTATGTCCAGGACAACATGAACATGTGCACAAACACACACACACATATTTCTCTCTCAGTGCTTTGTATAGAGACTGGGATTGAGTTGCTAATTAACTTCAATTTCAAAGTGTATCACACACAGACAGACTGCCACGCACGCAAACATACACAGACACAAATACACACACAAAGACACATGCAGAATCTCTTTCTTAGGCTCCTGCTCATGATGTCTGTCCCCTTACTTGCTCTCTCTCGCTTTCCCACTGTTTATTTTCCTGCCTCCATCTGGAGACGGCCGATATTGTAATCGCCCTAATGCACATTGCCTCACACACACACACACACACACACACACACACACACACACACACACACACACACACACAAATACACATACATACAATGTGCCATCCTGACAAGCTCCCCTTTCTTTTTCCAAAAGATAAGCCACTGGATGTGATTCTGTGGCTGTGTGTACGAGTATACGTGCACATGCAGGTGTCTATACAATACATGTAATGAATACAAAAGGACACGCACAAAGTGTGTTTTTCCCTGCACTCTGCCGAAGGTAACAATATTGAATAGGCCCTTCTTAGTGATGTGAAGCAGCGATAATGTGGCTGAGTGAAGATGTTACCTGTTATCGCTCACCTCCTCAATATTCACCTGTCACCCAATTTACATTTAGAGATTAGAAAGTGGAAGGGTAAGTAATTCAGCTGTGTTAGTCAACGTGTGTGTGGTTGTATATAATTATGTGTATGTTTACATGTCTTTCTGTAGGTTTATATGAAAATAGAAAAGTATGTACAAGTGTGGGTATTTGTAGAAAACCATTACTGCTATGTTGGAAGTGTCTGGGGTGTGGACACACACTCACACACGCGCACACAAATGCCAGGGACACGGGCAGCTTTGATTGATGAAGTGTGAGCAGTGAAACCGTGCGATTAGGAGCCTTTTTCCTGCTTCGTTCATGAGAGGACAATTGTTAAAGAATGGACCAGCTTGCTTTGCTACCAGTCTATAAAATCTGACCATAAAAGTCATCTTTGTTCTTGTGTGTTTGTGTGCGTGCCTGTGAGAGAGCTATCTGTCTGGGCAGAGCACAAAAAGACAGCTCTTAAAACAAACAAACAGGCAGGCAGAAAATCAGACAAATTGACAAAGAGAGACACAAAGAAAAGAGGAAGTAGATGAGAAAGATGGAGGGTGACGGTGGGGAGAACCCTCACCTCAGCCCTGTCACGCTTTAGCAGCTTTAATCACCAAAACCGACGTTGCTTCTCCCGTAAAAATTCTATGTTGTTAATGTTGACCTACACAAGCAAGAGAAATGAATTCTCTCTATATCCTTGTGTCTTTTTAAAAAAATTCTTATTCCCATCGGGCTTATCACTTTGGATACCCCAATATTTGATTTACAGCTCAGTTCTCTCTCATTAATTTTGATGTATGGATTTAGATGGTACACTTTATGAAAAGGGCAGCCGCTGGAGTGGAGCCCTTGCTCGACTGGTAAAAAGAAGTGTAATTAAGATCAGCAGACAGGGAGAGAGAAAGGGGGAGCACGGATCAATAGATGCAGACAGCAGCCCCTCTGTTTTTTACCTCAGAGTATTGATGTGTTCAGTCAATTACAGCTGGAGAGAGGAGAAGAGATGGGGATGTAGGAGAGCGTGTGTTCAAATAAGTATGTGTTTGTGTCTGCATGCATGTGTTCACATATTGTGAATGTCATCCATATGTGTATGTGTGAGAAGGTGAAAACATCTGTGTTGAAGATGTGGTATAATAGTAAAATGTCATAATAAAATGCAGTCGACACCTGCAGAGCAGACATGTCCACTGCTATTTTAAGACTTCCAGTTGCTCCAATTGTTCATCTACCATCAACAGACACAATGGAATCATTGTTTCCTTTTTTGGTGGTTAAAATCACACCACTGAAACGCGCAGTTAAACGCCAAATAATGAAGCCTCTTTTGTGGTTGATATTTGACTTGCATGATGGGTATTGTAGGGTAAGAGGGCTTCCAGCTGTTGTCAGTTAGTGTCACAGACAGACAGGGAGATGGGACAATGGGACAATGGCCGCTCGCTTCATCTGATTGTTTTGTTGTCAAACCGACAGCAGGTGCCTTAAATGATAAACGCAAAGTGTCAATTATTTTGAGGAAGGACCATTTTAAAAATTGGTTCAAACAGACAGAGAGTGACAGAGGAGAGAGTGAGGGTTACATGAAGAAATGGAAGGAGCTGGTCCATTTTCCTAAAATGAGACCAAGTAAAAGCCCAATTTTGTTTAACTTGTAGTGCATTCTGTCCCCAGTATTTCCCTCCCTACATGTCCCCGTCAATCCCATCCAACCTTCAATAGACTGAATTGTTGGTAGCCACCCCGCTAAGTGTTTGTATGCTCACAGTCAATATAGTCTTCACCAGGAACAAAATTACACTCCATTTTATCTCAACAAAAATTACATTTGATGGCATTTCCACATCAAAAAAAAGGCAGGATTATGCTCACAATAATCACACTTACTGGGTTTTTCTCAAAAGGGATAAAAAAGTTCTAGTTTTCTGTCTGAAGATGGTGGTTAAGTAAAGAAAGCTGTTGCAATTCAGCTGGACAAGAGGATTAGGAGTGAGGCTGCAGCTGTGTATCGATGAATAGATAGAGATCTCAAGAGCTGCTTCTCCTTAGACGTGTATGTGTGAGTTGGAGTTGGAAAACCTTAGAACTGAGTGAGACAGACTTTTGTAAGAAGTAATATAGATATATATATATATATATATATTAGTGTAGTGTCACCTGATATACATACATGACACCAGCTGCTCCTATGGATTTGCGATTGACAGCCCTTTCATCAAAACATCTGTTCTTTCCCTCTGTCATACTCTCACCATATGGACATGTCATCCTCAGCTGCGCGTTTCATAGTAGCGTAGATGATGTGTCTCCATGGTAACCAAACTCCTCTTTTAGAAATATGTTATGAATTATGTTTTTTGTTCTACATGTGCAGGATATCTACACAGACTTGTGTATAGTGTATGCAGACATCTTGCAACACACCATGTTCCTTGACATTTATATTGTTTCATACACTGTTAGTCAGTGTGATGGTGGACTTGTGTGGACTTGATACCTCTAGCACTCTCTGAAGTTTTATAGCTTCTACAGTGTATGGATGTGTCTGTTTTCTCTACACGATAAAGCCATTTCTAGAAGAATCTGTACTTTTATCCAGGATTTAAACAGGTCCAGATTGCAGCAAAACTGTTCAGCCCTGGTTACACTGAGTGTAGGCGCAGAGCAGAGGAGGGAGACAGGCTCTCATGGAGCAATAAAAATCCAAGAGAGAGCATAAATCCATCTGCCCTTGTAAGGGCCGAAATTTTTTTGCAGATCTTTCAAGATGCTTGGCCCAAGTGACAGTAATTTTTTACCCATCTGTCTTCTCTCCTCCCCCTATGTCTCTTTATCAACATCTGGTTTCGGTGCAACAGGGAAACAAGTATCCTTTATAAGCCAAGGGTTACCAGTTCCCCCTCTGCTTGCGCTATTAACTTAGCTTCAACCGCCACTCTCTCTCTGTGCGCACATATTCACATATGTTAACCATTAGAAAGTCATACCATTCAGAAAATGTAATAACTTACGTTAGAGGGGGAGATAAAGTATTTTGGCTGCTTTGTTCTTTCTTCACTTTTTCCATAACTGGAAAGAATTTGGGGTTCTGGTTTTTATGCCTCCCCTGTGAGTAGACAACTAACTGCCTAGATATTATTTTGAGGATGCTTTAGTGAGAGGAAAGCCCCTTCCCCTTAAGCATTTGAGTAGGACCCTTGGGTCTCTAGCTACCCATTTAGGATTGAAGAGCATAAAGCTGCTACTCAGGGTGATATATATCGAGGGTGCATCATCTTAATTCATTTGTCAGAAGGAAAATATGTTTATTTGGAAATTAATGCATGCAAACATGTTTTCTTTCCACTTTACGGGTATAGCAACAAGATCTTAATTTGCTATTTTCATTTTGGCTATATTAAACTGTACACATAGTTCACAGCTGTGCAGGGATCAAGCATTGTGGTGCAGATGCATCTTTATGTTTGCAAATTTAACAAAAGACTGAACTAAACATTATATTCACACCCACGTCTACAAACAGACACAAAGGTGTGTGCGCTCACCACATCGCTCTCTCACATACTCCACTTCGTAAGAAGTTGAATATGCAAACAAAAAACACACAGCTCAGCACCATATGGCATGATTGTCAATCTGTGTGTGGGCTTTGAGTGTGTCATGTAAGGTGGTGTACAATGTTCCTGTTTTGTGTTTGATAGGCTAAACAGCATTTCAGCATTATATAACATCATATTACAGTAACAGACACATAATCACAAAAATTGTTAATTTCTGCTTCTGTTTCCTTCTTGCATGAACACAAAACACACTCACTCTTATTCCACCACATGCCCTTGTCCTATTTTTTTGTCATTTAGCTGCTTAACAAAAGCATGCTGAGCTCATTGTTACTGCCAATTATGTTCTATTAAATCAGTGTTGTTCCCGTAACACAACACAGTCTCGCAGAATTTTCTGACATGAAAATGAAAACTAAAATGCAGTGTCAAATACATTTTAAGGCCACAGCATGTACCATTTTTACCAGTTCATCAGAGTGAAGGGTTTCTCTAAACATGAACTTTAAACGCTTTGGTTAAGGTCAGTTAGATGTAACAAAATCCAGACCAAACAACTCATTTGAAAGTTTTTCTCAATGCAGACTATGCCAAGATTGGACACCCATACCAGGCAGTTTGGACTTGGAAAATCTAAACTTGGAAACTCAGAGGTTTGGAGGACTATTGGCAATTACAGCATTGTGGTTCTTGATGACAGCAGCAGCTTAGCTCAGCACTAATGATTACACTTAAACATAACAGTACATTAGTTGTAGTACAGTGACGAAAAATGACAACTTTTAAACAAACAAAGACTTTTTAAGGAAACACAAAACAAACTGACTGAGGTTATGGTAAATGAGGTATGGTAAATAAAACTTGAAGGCTCTATTGATGTAGGCCTATATTTAAAAAGACAACAAAATCAATTTTACACAGCATTAGTTCTGTTAATTTTTGTATAGTCTATATATGCATTCATGTATTAATGTAAATTGGTATGTGTGAGTCTATGGGTATTTCTAATATCCACGAAAAAATTTACATTTTCCTTTCAGAGAAACTGGCAGCAACATATTTCAATTCTATGACAGCGTGTCTTCCAAAGTGATTAAATACATACATAAAAATGCTACAGACGACAGAGGTAGTGGTAAAACTACCACACAGGC
Source organism: Channa argus (assembly GCF_033026475.1). NCBI lineage: Eukaryota > Metazoa > Chordata > Actinopteri > Anabantiformes > Channidae > Channa > Channa argus. The sequence continues at coordinate 16,007,467 of NC_090197.1, forward strand.
GTCATCTCTCCCAGGATGATGGTGGACTTTATCTGGTCAGATCCTCTCAGAAGCTGGGCTGTAGACATGACCACAATCTTGTCTGGCAAAACAGTTCTTACAATGCCCCAAATATCCAATTAAAAAAATACTTAATCTGGATATTTTGAATCTAAACGGTGATTTCTGGCATTAAAAAGTCTCAAAAACTTAATAAAGAGGTATAAAAAGTGTACCTCAAACTCATCACCAAGACCTCTGGTTTTCACACAGTGCAGTGGGATATCTGGTTACCGCAAGTCCTTTTGGGTTTGTGACGCAACCCTCCCTAATTTCTACTGGGCTTAGGACCGGCACTGTACGGCCAGGGATGGGGAGGATCTGTTGGGGATTCAGTGTCTTGCCCAGGGACACGTAGGCATGTGGTCGGGAAGAGCGGGCCGTGAACCTCCAGGACATGACCACTCTACCAACTGAGCCACTACTTTGCTAAATTGTCACAGTCATTGGGCTTTGACTAATGAGTTTTCACAAGTAGCAAGAACACAAGTAGAGAGAAGAACACAGATTGATAAAAGGCTTATGTTTAAGTAGCAAACAACTGCTTAGGTATACTACACACGCAGTCTGTACTTTTGCCTCTTTGCCCGAGGCTACAAGACATAATCAAACTAAACCATGCACTCATACATGGCAGATGTCCCTAACTGCCAAGTACACCAATGCATTAGTCGTGCACTGTTCTCGACTTTTGCCTAGTAGAACAATAATAAGACACCAGATGACCAAGCATATTTGTGTGTTTATCCTTAGCCCATATTTGTTTACTATAACCATATGAAAAGCATTACACTTGTAGCTGTGCAATTCAGTTTGTTTGAATAATTCAGCAGTTCCTAAAAAGGACACATTTACCTGTTACGCTGCCCTTTTTTATACAACTTTATATTAAACCTGTAGTGTTTGGATAGACCATTAATTTCAGGGCCTGGTGTTGGTTTGTGTTTATTAGACCACTGTTTGCTCATTGTATTGAATGTGTGTTTAAACGTGTGTGTTGGGGGTTGGTGGTATTGTCATGGGGAATTGATTGCAAAGGATTAGATTGTGATTACAAAAGCAGGCAAGGGGACAAGACCAGAGACTGGAGAAAGAGAAAGGTGAACTGCCACAAGGACAGAGATGTAGGAAGGTTAAACGAGGAGACAAGATAAGAAAGAAATGAAGATTTGTTGCAAAATAAGATATATATCAAGTGACACAATACACTCATCTAATTTTGTTTTTAAATAAAAAAGAACATTTTTGAGCAAAGAATTTCAAGTTATGGTCAGGAGGTTAGTTTAGTTTCTACAATTTGCATGTGCTTTTAATTTGACATTATTTTTGTGGACTAAACACAGTCCTTACTGCTCTACTATCCAAAATGGGATTCTTGTGTTTCAGAATTAAAGCCAGGTTGTGTGCAAGCAGGCTGAGTGAGGTTGAGTGTCTGTGGCTCTGATGTAAGCCTGTTTCTCTGTGCCAGTTGGAGAACAAGACTCTAAAAATCTCGAAAGTGGGAAACAGTAAAAAAAACAAGTGGGACACATTTTTGAGTGACTTTAAACCACTGGAGAGCAATGCCAGAGGCCACAAAGGGGATGGACCAGAGACGGAGGTAGTACAACAGAAAGAGAGGACAAAATACTCCATAGAAGATTTTAAATAACATTTATGAGTTTCTGAGCTTGGATACAAGCTTTTGGACCTCCAGTATGTTTTTGAGACAGCCAATGATGCTAAACTGTGTCTGTGCTGGAAGCGTTTCAGCATTTCAGCATTTGGGGAAAAATAAGATGTGAAATCAGTCAACCTATATTTAACTAGTTCATGTCAGGGAGTTCACACAGTAAGTCTTAACCACTGCTACATGTGAGCCACAATATGCCCTATATATAGCTACTGTACTGTAATAGAAAATTATAGTGCAACTGGAGATTAAGAGGTTGGGGAAAATGCTGTATTCAAGGTATGTGCAAGAAACCTTGTAAAATGTGGCATAGCCTAAAGCTAAAGGAACTTCCTGCTTTTCAAGTGATTGCCAGTGTTAGGCTGCCTTATTTCATGAAGATGGATTGAATGGCATACAGTTGTTGTTTTTTCTTCTTTTGAATAAGAGAGAAAAGACAAAACACCTTCTACATGTGTGCTGCAAAGGTAGAAATTTTGTTTTGCCTTGACTTGTCATTCACACCCTGCAAATTAAATCTGAATTGCAATATAAATGTGCCAGTGTCAGAAAATGAAATTTATGAATTTACAGATCCAATACTAGTTAATTTACAGGAAGAATAATTTCCAGTATATGCTTTAATGCAGAACTGAACATCGTAATTGTTCAGAAATAATAGCAGCAGAAATGACGTCTCCACATAATAAACAAGTAATGGCCCCAGAACAGGCACACATACACATACACATGTGACATCCCTCCATCCCAGGGAACCATCAATTTTGATACTACTGAATGGTTTTGATTTAGAAAAGATCATAGGGTCCGTCTCTGTTGGGCTCTCTAGTGTCTGAGAGCTGCAGTAATGGTGCACTTTTGCAGAGGAAAAGGCAACGAGTCAGTGTTTTATTTTACCAGCCATATACACTGTGAGTCCAGCCGTTGGAGTGACAGGTGAAGAACCAAAAAGATGCCATACTTTTTTATGTCATTGTCAGTGCTCTTGTAATAAAGGTATGTAGAGGTTTTGGTCACTGTCATTAGACAATAAAGCCAGTTCAGCAGTAGTCTTTGCACCAGATGTTCATATTTGCATGTGCATATGTGTATCCTTTGACAATTGTAAGAGCTTATCTGCAGCACTTGTCGTCATGGAAACAGCGGCCCCTGTGTATATTTATTTCTGTTTCAATGGAGACCCCCACTACAGAGCAGGATCAGGTCTTGTCAGGAGGAGCACATTTAGACATCTTTTTCACTTCTTGCACATCTTGCTTTTGCCTAGTTAACATAGTTTTTAGTGTTTTTCTTCACGGATAATATCTGAGTTCAGAGACCACGGCTACTCTGGCTTGACTCACTGTTTAAACCACATAGGATACTCCGATTAGTGTAAGCATGACAGTGGGGTCAGTTCCGGGGCCACCAGTTCCAGCACGCCCCTCCAAACCTCCTTCCCTCCTCCATCAACTATCCATTATCTGCTTTCTGTCCCACAGTAGCTGCTCCCGCTTTAATTACGTGAAAACATCGTGGCGCTAGAGAGAGAGAACTGAGTAACTAAGTTTATAATGTATGTGCAAGCTCTTATGTGGGCAAGTTAGTTTTTTACATGGGAACAAGACATTTATCTGAACACTGCATATTTTCTTACACACACACACACACACAGGCAAAAACTGTCCTCTTCACACACATCCTGACCCCGACCAGCCTGCCATCCCCTCCCTTGCTCCCCGGGTTCCCATCCTTTGGGCTTCCATCCTCTCACCCCTCCCAGGTTCCTTCTGGTTCCCTTTCTGGTTCCTGACCAGAAAGGCTATCTCTGGATGGCCAGCGGTTCCTCTTATTCTGCTAGGCCATTGTGTGGTGAGTTGGGCTGGGCCCTGGGCCCCGGGGGCCGGGAGGGGAGCCAGGAATGGCCTGGTTCCTGTTTCTTTACTAGTAAAAGGAACTGTGGCACCATTTCCAATAGACCATTGTAACTGCTGTAAAACTGATTTTTAAGGCTCTTTCTGTTAAAACAGTTACAACCATCTAAGTCCCTTCTCTCCTTTTGGGAGAATTTTGGCTTTGATATAGAGAATTGGATAGTTTAATTGGATGCCTTGGGTGTTAAAATAGTTTAACAACACAATTTGTTCCACAGCTGTTGAAAAATCAGTGTTTTACATGTAAAATGCAACACAGTCCAAAACTCTATGGTTGTCTTTGTGGTGGGGAGAGGAATAGGGAGACAATTAACATACACGTTTAGCATTTTGTCAACAAAATAATGATACAGAATGTCACTATTAAAAATAATGTTGAAATTATGCTTTTGAACTTTGAACACCAGGCTCATTCCTTTATATTTTATTTTTTATTTTTATTGATCCATTTAAAATTAACACTAACATTGAACAACAGTATGTTTGGCATCATTTGCTAACCCATAACCCAACAATGACATAATCAGTAGCCAACTTGTAGCAGCCTGACTTTGACTTCATTTTGTCGTGTGCCCTCGATGAGGTTTTCCTCATTGAGGCTCCTGGCTCACTGCCTTGTGCTGCATGTTGCGCTACACTAGCTTGTGCACTGGTTAATTATGACTGTCAAGCCAGGCTTTCACAGTGATTCACTATGGAATAAGAGAGTTGGCAGGTATACAGATGTATCATTAGCGCCACCTAGTGATGCAGTTAGAAGCTAATAGCAGTTCCTAGTCCAGACAGACTTGAAAAAGAGTTGATTCTGATAAACTCTGTCAATTCTCTGTATTGCTGCACATTTTTCTTTCCTCTTGTTTTTTTCTTTCATCTATTCTGCTCAACTGTCTCCATTGGCTTTGCTCCCTTCTCTCTGGCTTCTGTTTCGCACCTCAATCTTTCAACACCCTGGCCCTCCCCTTTCTTGCTCGCTTGTTTGTTTTTTTTTTCTGCCTGTTGCCACTTCTATTGCCAATGTCAGTTGTGCTGTCTCCTGCTCTGTTGCGACAAATCAGGCACCCCATTCATCTCGTGTCATCTGTGTTTCAGAGAACTGGAAATGTGCGCTCTCTCCTCCTGTCTCCACTGACAGCCACCTCTCCACTTTATCATTGGCAAGCAGATTAGACTGGAAGTGGGCCAAGTCACTGAGTGTTGGATAAATGGAAAGTGGCCATGAGTGAGGATTTATAGGACTGGTTGAGGTTGCCCAAGATGGAAAGAAATGGGGCAGTGCCCTATTGTGATCAGATGGTTTATTTGCTCTAGATCCTTGAGGCACAGTGGGAAGTGCATTTAAATTACAGTTCCTTACACTCTGTAAGAAGAGTGTGGATATATTGGAAAGTTTACTGTAGAAATCAAGCATCTGTGTGCAGAGACATTGTGTCAGTAATCTGCTGCAGTTTGTGCCTTCAGGTAAGAAAACAAAAATTGTTTCTGCATAACCATTAACAAACCTTACGGTGGTTAAGCAAGTAGTTTGATGGCAAGCAGCTGAGATTGAAAGAATCCAGCACACCATCCACCCACTTACACACACACACACACTGGCCCGCACACATGCATGCACCCATAGCAAAAAAGTGATTTGTTCTACCTCATTAGCATGTATTGTGGCGAGCGGGCGTAACACACTGAAAGGTGAAATGGGTCCTCCATGAATAGCACACCAGTCAGCAGAGGACAGGAGAAGGAAGGGAGGGGGGAGAAGAGCAGGGGGACGGAGGAGAGTGTCCAGATGGCTGGGGACCTGCCGCGCACACAGGGAGTCTCTCACTCCCTTTTTTTTTCTCTGTTGATTGCACCTCTTCTACTACTACACTCACTTTCACTTGCTCCCTTTCTGCAGCTCTCTCTTTTCTCACTTCCATCAGACACACACACACACACACAGCCAGGCCCTTCCTCCAGAATTGCTGTTCCCTTGCAGCCATCATACATTTCAAATGCACGGACACATACACATACACACAGATGTCTGTAGTATGGATGTATGATATAATACACACAAATTGTTTCCATTATTTTCTTACCAAACCCTTCATATTTATTTTAATCACCTCCACTTTTCCCATCTACTCCTTTCTTCTCTCCTCTTTCCTTAATTAAAGGTTTACATTGACTGATTAGAGCTACACCACTGTCCACCTTGAGGTCTACACACTTTAGACAGATTTCACTTAGCCTCCTTCTTCAGTGTGCTGTCTATGCTATGACTGTGTTTGATATGCGGTATTGAGACTCTGTTTCTGGTGAGTTACATCAGATTGCACTAAAGCTGAGGCCATCTTTGGTTGATCCTTTGACAGAGAAAGAGAAGAGAGGGAGAGAAAGTCACAGAAAGGAAGACTACTGATGCTTGCCCTGATGTTCCCTTTCCTTTTCTCTCAACAATGTGTAGCTCTGCCAGAATATCTGTTTATTTATCTTCCCATCTGTGTGTGTCTGTACATCACTCTCCTTGTCTGTCACTAACTCTTTCATTCTCCCATCCTTCTTCTCTTATTTTGTCTCCCCATCCATCCCTCCCCTCTCCTCTACACTTTTCTCTTTTTTCCTGTATCTCCCTCTCAGAGTGTCTTCTCTGTGTGCCTGGTAGAGAATCACTAATGGTCTCTACTGGGGTGTAAACTGTGTGAGGTTCCATGTATTCTGTACACTGGACGCACACACACACGCACACACACACACACACACACACACACACACACACACACACACAAGTTTTAGTGCACAGGCAGGGGTTAGTGGGCAAAGCAGAAGAAAGGGAATAGAAGGAAAGAGGCAGACATGTTTGGGTGGTGGTGATGTTGTGTACTGTCATGTCAGTCAAAGCACAACCCTGTAGTTTCAAGCCATATCACTTCTTTGGTCTTTTTGCATGTATCTCCTTCTCTCCTTGCTTCCCTTGTTTCTCATTCATTGCTCTGTGCCATTAAACCTACAAATTTCAAAGTGCCAGTGGCGACTTCAGTGTGTGTTTCTGTGTGTGTGTGTGTGTGTGTGTGTGTGTGTGTGTGTGTGTGTGTGTGTGTGTGTGTGTGTGTGTGTGTGTGTGTGTGTGTGTGTGTTTGGGTGGGTGACTGACAGAGAGAGAGAGACAGAGAGAGAGAAAGAGAGCATTTTGTGGGTGTGTGTCTCACTCCATCACCCCTGCTATTCAAATCTACCTCATTGACTCATCATTGAGTGAGCCCTCCAAAGCTCTATTGAGTTTATCAAGTCTTGCACAAAAAAGTTACTCCCATTCTCCCAACACACACACACACATATTCATTAGTTGGCTCCATCCCACACAAAACAGGCTTGACGCACCATTTAATTCTCCTTAGCAAAACGTTTTCTCATCATCAGTATTGTGTGACTATTCAGTTTGTTAATGTGGCTGTATGAAGGAAGCCTTTTATTTGCCTGTTGTGAATTTAAGCACATATATTAACCCATACACTGAGATTGACTCTTTAATAGCCTGAATAGGTGCTAAAGGGGGGAAGGTGTTGGGTGGCAGGAGAGGAGACGAGAAGTAGAAGATCTACGTTTGGGATGTAGCTAGCTTACTTAAAGCTTCTTGACAAGTTGACTTGTTTAATACCTGCATAAAGTAAAGGCTTTGATGCTTATTCATGGAGACACTCACACAGAGAGAGAGTAATTTAACACAGCACGACTCATATCCCATGCAATTGTAAATGTGGTATTTGCAATGCGAGCGCCTCAAATGTATTTGTCCCTTTTTAACAAAAGTGTTCAAATGGCAGGCAATGCCATTATAACAAACAGGTGAAATTATAGGTATTACAAAATCTAGACCAATGCAAACAATCATCACTATTTGGCCATGGGGTTTCGCAAAGCCTTTGTTGCTGTCAGTTGGATTATGTGTTTTGGTAAGCCTCTCACCAAAGTGTTTGTTTGCTTGCCTACGTGTGTTGCTGTTATTACATGTTTTTGTTGTGGATGAGATGGTGAAAGTGGGACTGCGTCCAGGCAATCTGGGACAGAGGAGTGAGAACAAATTACTTAAAAGGAGAATCCAGCATCCTGCAGTACTGAACTTGCAAAAATATGAGACAATTCCATTGGTGCTGTGAGCCAGTAACTCTCTATACCAGATAAGAAAAAGCTTCTATTGTAATGGCTGTTCACGTAGTTTTACTGGCATAGGTTAGCACTGGTTAATAAAAGATATCTGACTACAATAACTGGAAAGTGGGATTGTAAGTAAAGCTCATAACTTTTGTTTACTGAATGAACTAAATCTATTTTATAAATGTCTGCTAATGAAAGGAAATTTGAACTTAAAGAGAGAGGCTACGAGTATTTGAATGTGAGTAATTTTATGGGCCACACATCTCAGGGGAGCTGGTGGAGCTATTGCTATTGTTTTTCAGCACACACACAAATACTGTGTCTCTCATCTGTCTCTATCTCCTCTCTTGCTGTGTTATTATATTCTTTTAGCCCTTTCCCTCTTTCCTCCATTAATAGCATTTTAAGCAGCTCACTTGGGAACATGAGGCTTGTTGGTTTGCAATAATGTTAAAATGTGTCATCTCTCATCTCTACTATTGTGGCCAGACACACATTCACATTGAGAGGGAGGTAAATGCAGCTGAAAGGGTGAACAAGGGACGTTTGGTGTTATTTTTTTTTAAATCTACTTCAACCCTTCTGAACCTGAGACATGGTGCTTGAGATTGTGTGAATGTGTGTGCTTGTGTGGGTGCGCATGTGTGCGGATGCCTGCAAGCTGACAGGGAGTGAAAGCCCAGACATATGTTAATCAGATGCTGTGATGATGGCAGCACAGAAGGAGAGAGCGAGATAGGAAGAGAGGGAGACAGAGAGAGAGAGCTGGAGGGAGAAATGAGAAGTAAAAAGAAATGCCGAGCTTTTAAAGGAGAGAGTGAGAGAAGAATAGAGATATATAGAAAGAAGGGGACAGGGATGTAAGGAGAAGAAATGAGCAGAAAATGACCAGAAGTGGTGCAGTAGTTCATTTTCTATCTGCAAAAACCACAGCTGAGAATCGATTCAATCCATTAGTTTAACTGAATGGACCTACACTACATTTTTTCTCTTGGTGCTGGATATACATTCACTATACTGAGTGCAGGTTTTTTTAATATTAGCCGACATTGTTATGCCTTAATTGTTTTGTGGTGATATGACAATGATGGGACTAAATTGTGTTACATTCTGTTAAGATCAATTATTTGAAGGTTAGAGAATAAATAGTTAAGATTTATTCAAAAACCTAAGTTAACCTTTGTTTAGTTTAATTATTTCTGAAATTATTATTAATAGTGTTAGTAAAAGTATTACTTAGTTGATTATTTTACAGGATGACATTAGGTTATTTTGCATATATTTTCAAAATAATGAATTTGGTACTTGACAGATATTTTGCTCTCTGTATTCATACACAAACGTGAAAACAGCAAACATGAAGGCACTACAAAGGTGGGGAGGTGAGTGGCTTATCAGAGAAAATGAGAAATGGAGAGGAATACTTAGAAATCCAAGAGAAGAGGAGAGCTGGAAACAGGAGAGTTGTGGGGGATTTCTACTCAAGAGAGTTCACAGGGGGCCAGAGAAGCAGCAGACGGCTGCTCCAAATGGATTTTCCTTGTTTGTAATGAGGCTACTTCTTCTGCCGCTGCCAGACCATGTGGTGTTTTTGGGGGGTTGGATGGGGAGGACAGAGAGAGGCAAACAGAAATAGAGGAGGATGAGTGGTGAAAATGGGTGGAAGTGGCAAAGCTAGAACAGGAAGAAGGGAGCCCTGGGACAAACTATAGGCGACTGAATGAGAAAGAGGCTGTGAAGTGTAGGAAGAATAGAAGTGGAGTAGTGTTCAGTCGTAGATCTTTCTGATGGTGCAGTTGCCAGAGGACAGGGGGGTTGGGGAATGAGCGAGAATTGGGCAGGAAGGGAAGAGGAAAGAATAGATGGTGGGAGAAACAATCAGTCATTTCAGGTAGTGGTGGCCAGTGAAGGGGAAGGAAATAAATGGACCAACGAATAAGTAGAGGGAGGAGATTTGTTGTAAAGTAAAAAAAGTATTAGCTTGGTGGTATTCAAAGATTTATGGTATTAAACTGTGTATTAGGATAAATGTAACACCATCTGGACATGTATATTGAGTTCTGTCAACACTAGTCAGATAATGAGCTAATTACCCAAATCACATGGGAACATATTCCAGCAGAGCAATATAAAGGTCGATGTGTGGAGTACTGGCGCCTGTCCTTGGCCTTCTTTTTCAAACAGTGGTTCAGAGGTTAAATAAGAAACATATGAAAGAGTGTTTCACCAAGGGCAAAACTCTGGTAGACACTGTGACCTTTTTTACAGTAGCTTTACTTTGATGTGAATTCCATGGCTGCAAACTCATATTACCTTCCACTTCCCCGTTCATCTTTCTTGTTATTTTCTCTCTTTATTCTCTGAAAACATCTAATTAAACTGCTGTTGTCACTGTATTTCATTCTCTACATTGTTTTTTGCTATTTTGTTTCATTTTGACTCTTTCAATAGAGAAACATTGTGTTATATGACTTACCTTTCATTTACTCCTTCTGTTCCATAATTTTTAATCTATCTGGTTTTTCACGCTCGTATTTATACGCTCAAGTCTAGATCCAGATCCAGGCTTTCGTCTTGTCCCTTCAGGGATCACCACAGCGGAGCGTATTCCACGTGTTGATTTTGCATGAGTTTTTACGCTGGATGCCCTTCCCTGCCCCAACCCTACCATTTTATCCGGGTCCTGGGCGGAGCCACACCTAACGTGGTGGGCTTCGAAACCTGCAGCCTTCTGCATCCCAGCCCAATCCTCTACCACTAAGCAACCTATTATATGCTTAAGTCTAAAATATATTTACTGCATACACATTTCTTTCAGTAATATCACTTTGGGACACCTCTTGTGCTCCCTCATCTCATCTGTAGGTCTACTGGGGAGAGGATGAGGAAAAACAGGAAAATACATTTAGAAAAGAGCCTCTGTGGACTGTATGTCTCATTTGATTCCATGTAATCACTCAAATGTTGAGTTGAAAAATGCATGTCAAGTGTCAACACACAGGTAGTCATTGGATAACTAAGGGATTTGTGGCTTGGAAATTTATCGGATAAGCTGAGACGTGATGAGAGAACTCGAGGAAAGACGGAGAACGACTGAGAGTTTATGAAAGCAAAAACAAGGGCAGAGAGTGAAGCAGAGGGAGAAGTCAGAAGCAGTGCACAGATGGTGAGCTGACAGCGGCCGGCTGTGCATATGCACATGTGCTCATCTTTATGTGTGTGCACAGTGTTCATATTATGCATATTTGTGGACGGTGCATGTATGTGGAGTGCATGTCTGCCCTTGCTTTACGTGTGCATCCATGCATGTGTGTGTGTCTGTGCCCTCTGAGCTGAGGAGAGGTACTGCATGTGCGCAGAACTGTTCCTCCCAGATGGCACTGGCAGACAGACACTGCAAAGGCTGGCAGAGTTGGCACGGCTACCCAGCACACAGTTGGCACTGCCAGCCACCATGCTCTCCCCTATGTACTGGGGTGAGGGTACCTGCTGCCAGCCACCTAAGCTCATTGACTGACTGGCAAGCTGTCTACCAAGTCACTGCAGTTGCTAAAGTTTCTCTGTCTGTCTTGATCCTTCAGAGAGAGTCCTTCAAATCTAAAATAAAAGTCTGTTTTATTTTTAAGATTTTACTGTCCAGATGCAGTCATTTCGTGAATCTGTTACTGTAGCTTGAAGCAACATCACAAGAATTCAATAGTTTAGATCGTAAGAGCTGCATTGTGATTATATTGTTGATTTTGTAATTCCAGCAAAGGTTTCATGTCTTAATTTTGTTGACAAATCATCGCCATTAAACAGTGATGTCTCTTAACATACGATTGCCCTGATCTATAGGCCTTTGCTGGAAGGTTGCCAGCACTGGAGGCTTTCCAGCTGAACGCCTTGATGTTTTCTCTCTGTGTGTCAAGAAAACAAGCCGTTCATATAAGGATGAATAGCTACTGAGGATAAAGGGCTGTATTAATTTAAGTGTTTGTGTGTGTATGTGCTGATGGCAAATGCACAGGAATGTCTGCCTCCGTGTAGGCAGTGTGTGTGTGTATGTGGGTGTGAGTGTGTGCGTGTGTGTGTGTGGACATTATTCTTCCCATGCTTTTAACAGGAAGTGTAAACTACATTAAGCACACGCATTCCTGTGTTTAACGGCAGTCTTCTGCTGTGTATGCGTTGTGTGTGAGAGTGCATCTGTAAGTGTGTGCGCCTCTGAGGAAGCAGCTGTGTAAGCGGCGCCATGTGTCAGGTCGGGAACACTTAAGCAGAACCAAGACACTGCGTGTGTGTTTGTGTGTGCATGTGTTTCTGTATTCTAAAGCATGTGTGTGAGTGTGTACATGTAACTGGGGGGATATTTTGGCCACCCATCTGCACTAGGCTATTTTGCTACTGTTTCTGTAGGCACACACACACACACACACACACACACACAGTCACGCACACACAGACCTAGCACTGTGCCAGGCAAGCTGTTCACTAGCTTGTGCTGGCAACGCTCCAGAGAGAGTGGTGGCATCCATCTGTAGCACTGGAAAGCGGTTAGGCTGTGTCCCTGAGTCTGTGTGTGTGTTTGTGATTGTGATTATGCTGCAGAAAAAACAATGGGTTTGCTGTGATGATGCTATTAGTAGTATCAGTGGTGGGTGTGGGCACAGAGTTCAGAGTTGGTTAAAAAGATGTTGTTGTTTGATGGACAGTGGGAGGTGGATGTGGGAGGGACAGTGATCTGAAGCGCCTCCTGCAGAACAAAGTCTGCAACATGTGTCTCACAGTGCAGATTTAACTTTCATCAAGTTTGAGCAAAGTTTTGACTGTTCTGATATTGATGATTCTGGTTACGTAACAAGTGATATCCGTACGTTTCATCTAAAGACTGAATAAACTTAACTAAACAAAATTTTTAATACATTTCAGGTGAAATCAAATTGAGTTGAATTTGATGATTATTTCCATTTATGCTTATGTATTGAATACACAGCATGTGTCATAATATATAAAAAGCCAAACCAAGTTAATAATTAGTACCACATACATTGAACTTCTGACTCTAGAAAGCAGTTTGTCTCTGTCCCTGGTCTTTTAAAGGTCAGCCATCCTGTGAACTGGTATTCCTGCCCATGTTGAGATGCTCTCTTCTTGTTTGTTAGTGGACTCAGATTGCTGTTGGGTGACAGGGTGTTGAAACAGTCAAAAGTGAAACGATTAGGGAAAAGAGCTGAAGAGAAGGTGTGTAATGGTGAGATGAAAGAAGACAAAGACACATCGCTGACCCGGAATGGTCACAGTGGTATTGCGTCTGCATGTGTGTGTGTTTGTCCATCACAGACAAAGAGAGAGACCAGAGGCCATCCCTCTGCTGTGTTTGCCTTCAGCTGTACTCTACTCTCAGCCACTCATAGCCATTAGCAAACCATGGTCACCGTATCGCACACAAACACAGGTACACGCAGTGTAGAAGCCTGGAAATGCCCTGATGCGAGGTCAAACCAACCACCACTCTCTGGCTCCCTGGTTACCAGATGAGACTAAGAACCCATTTTTAAATGTCTTCTACTGCCTGAGAGAAGAGGGAGGTCTGGAGGAGAGCGAGCATTAAAAGAAAAAAGGTAGCAGTTTTCAGAGGTTTTTTCGGTTTTGCAAATCTGGTTCTACTTAGCAGAGCCCTGGAACACATTTCATAAATTGCAGACATATTTTATCGTAGCGGCTTTGGGGAAGATAGTTAACCGGCAGTAATTTCCAACACATGGCAGCCGTCATGTGATATTTTGAAAACACCGGGCCGACGGGTTCTTAGCCACCATCCCCCCACCCCCCCAGGAACCCTCCTGTCTTACTGCTAGCCTCTGCCCTCGTTTTTTCTGTGCTTGTCCTCTGCCTCTCACGTTTGATTTCCCCATCTGTCTCTCATAGGAGCTTAATGTTATCGCTCATTTTCACTCTCTTTATTCAGGGTCTTCTTCTCCCTTTTCCTATTTCTTCCTTCTTTCTACAACTCAGTTTTTTGCATCTTTCAGCCCTCTCTGCTCTTCTACCCATTACACAAAATCCCTGCTCTTTCGCTTAGCCAACATTGTATATCACTCCATCCACACACTCTCCATCCTTCTTCCCCCTCTGCACCTCTGTCTCCATAAGATAACTGTCATGTAAAACGCGAGGCCCTTTATTGTCTGTTAAAAATTGATTTTACTCCTGAAGAGGGATGTGATTCCTTTCAGCATGATCACACCCAGGCTGCAGAGAACGGTTTCCATCTAGCGTAAGTGGACATGGTGGGTGAAAAGATACAAATTGCCACTTGAGTGTGTGCATATCAGTATTTATCAATGTGTTTGTGTTTATAGATGGAGTGGATTTGTGTTTATAGACAGCACAATGGGATCCCCATAGTAAGGCTTTATGAACTATACAGTGTGCTATCTTATAGACTGTAAGCAGCAACAATATGATTCCTCAGCCAAACAACACATTTATTTACTATATCACAAAAGAAAAAGGTAACTTACTCACTGTGTACTACGCAATGTGTCGCCTTCTTCTGTGTTTTGTGTGACCCCTTCCCTGTTGGCGTAGAGTCTTGCCTGGGAAAACACCCAGATCCATTCAAGTTCACTTGGCTGTTTGACAACATGGCACCAGAAATGAGCCAAACTGTATGCAGAAAGCCCATTTCCATAGGCTGGCTTCCATCAAATGGCCTAAAAGAGCTCACCGAGGCTTACATCTGATTTATACTGTATCCATCTATTGTCCCCAAAATGCAACGTTTACATCATGTTGGCAGTGACAGGCTAGCTATAAGAAAAACAATGCTTTTGATAGAGTTTTCGTCTGTTTGGCCTTACTGTGGAAAAATGTCTGACGGAAATGTTTTTCTAATGCAGCTATATTCTCCCTTCTGCCGTCTTGCTCATATTTACTTTACCTTTACCTCTCACTGATCCTCTTATTTCCCCTCTCCACCCTCTCTCTATATTTTTTCCACCATTCACTCACCACTTATTCCTATAGCATTTTTTACTAGCCCCTGTAGTTCAATCTTGCCTGGAAACAAGATGTGGCAGGAATCAGTACGATTTGAGAGGATGCGTAACGGGCACTGTGAATCATTTTTATTGTTCCTTAACACTTACTTCCTCTTTCGCTGCAAGACAGACTTTATTCAAACAGATGGGTAAAAGATGCATTACTATGAATATGTCTTTTGAAAAAAGGAGGCATCTGATGTTATACGGGCATGTTTTATTGTCCAGTGCATGCATACGTACATGTGTGTAGTTTGAGGTGCTGTGCTGGATTTGTGTCTTTAGTTTATGTATTTTTGTGTTTGTGTGTGTATGCATAGGCGAGTGCATGTTAATGTTTATGTGATCGAACAGATGGTGTTCAGACCTTTGTGTGCAATTGAGAAATCTCTTTATATCTTTTCTGGGTTGACAAGTGTGAACACATAATGTTACACTGAGAGAAAAATACAGATATGGCTGGAGATGCAAAGGACTGACAACACTGATCAGGAGCAGATCTCTTCTTAATGGTCTACTGCTGCATTGTACCATCACTCTTTTACTATTATAATTATTATAAATACTATAAAAACTGTCTGTGTATTCATTACATTGGGATCAGGAAGGGTCATAATTTATTTCCAATTAAATTTCATGTGTTTAATTTTGGGGCGTTTTATAGTATTGAATATTATAAAGCATTGTTAAATGTCATTTTCTTGTGATAAAGAATCACCTTTAAATTAACTTAAACATTTCTCCAGCATTTGTGGATCTGAACGAGAAACTCACACATAGCTACTGAAAATCCATAGCTAGCATTTTTCTACAATATGATTGGTAGATGGAAACGAAAAACTTAATTAAAATTAAGTAACTATCCATTAAACTGTTTCACCAGAAAAACCTTAGGGGGTAATGGTCATAGAAATTATGCTTTTCCTGTCACAAATTACTTCAGCATCAATCGACAAATTTAAATTATTGAATCCTTGCATGAGTCTCAGCTCCATGTCTGATTAGTTCTCGAAAAAAATGATAAAATAATATTTGTTTCTTGGCTGTGGATTTCAAGCCACATGAAAATGCAAAATTAAAAGAAAAGGAAAAGATGTACCGTTAGATAGATGAACAGACCCCATGGAAAATCATGTAAAGTAATGGGATTAGTATTAAAGGCGTCACAAGTGAATGCCAACACTATATGCTGATTTCTTAACTTCATCACCTCAACATTCTCATGAATGGCACATCATCAAACAAAGCCTTTTAGAAAGCAAATGGGAAGAGAGAAAAAAAAGTCCAGTGGGACACACTGATGGTGGTACTGCTCTCCTCTGCATCTGCTGCAGAGGGAAATAAATAAGATGATGGAAATCAGATCTATGTGTTTGTGCTAGAGAGAGGGCGAAAGAAGTGAGAGTTGTGTTCTTTTGCTTTCAGTGTGTGTGTGTGTATGTATCTTTGCAGCTGTGTGTTTGTCTATGTATTTGTGTCTTTATGGGTTTGCCATAGGGCGTTGCATCCATACATCTTCTTGACAAGCGGGTGTGGTTTGATGGGACATGCTCTGCATACTGCTCCATCTGGCTGCGGATGAATCTGTGTGTGTGTGTGTGTGTTTGTGTGTGTGTGTGTGTGTGTGTGTGTGTCTGTTTGTGTGTGTGTGCATGCGTGCTCTAAAAGACGAGGAATGATGGAAAGAGAAGAGGGGTTACTGCACTTGCATACCATTCCTCTGTTTCTCTGTGTACTCTGTCTGAATCTCAATCGTCCCACCTGTCCCTCATCTGTGTTCTTTAACACAACCATTCTCTCTATTCTTATCTCTCTCTCTTTCTCTCTCTTACCCAGTTCCCTCGCTCCACATCTGTACCTAGCACACAGAGCGATCACCAAAAGCAACAATCACGCCATCGCTGTATCGCTTCATCTATTCCATTACCTATCTGCCCCGCTCCCTCTCTTCACACATGATTGTGTAGTGTGTGTGCATGTGTGTCTGTGTAGGGGTTATAACGCACCTGGAGGCACCATTTTGCACTGACATTAGCATGTTGTGGACATTAGTACTCAAACCACAGGCCTCCCGAGGCTTCAGTGCCTCACAGTTTTCACTTTGACACCTACTTATCAATGTGTGTTCTCAAGGTATTATGCACGTCTGGATCATATGTTTCCCTGTGAGTGCAAGGCATAAGTGGGTCAATTTATATGCATTTTTCCATTTAACTACATAATGATGATATCTTATGTCTGACTAATGCAATCTTGTTGTTTATGTCACAGTCACCAACACTCAAAAATTCACCCAGCGTGATTGAAATCCATTGTTGCTTTGAAGAATGGGATTTGCCTGTGTGAAGTACTCTCGAGTGGCATATTACTGCCACTGTTATCACATCATTTTCTGGGTCTCCAACTGCACGATTACAGTGCACACATACACTCACACAAACCCACATACACACAGAGGCAATTTTAGCTTATGAAGTGTGTAATGGAGATTGTTTGACTCCATCTCTTGATGACAGACTTTGAAGTCATTGTAACCTCTATGAATAATCTAAAACACCGAGGTTAGGCAATGCTGCCCCCATTTCAAAAGGTGATTTGAATATGAAATGACCTAGCTTTGTAAGGCATGATGAAATGCAAAAAGGTTTTGATATAATGTTGTGTTTTTGCCTTGAGTTGTGGGTTAGCACAGTCCTTTCTGTAATATATTGAACTTCTCAGGGACTGCGTTCCTTCGAGATATCATTCATTGCAACAACCTTGTTTTAGGCGAGTGATGTAACTTGCATGTAACCTTAGAAAAGGCGTGTATCACAAGTCAACGGGGGGATAAAAATCTCCTTTCTTTGAGCTCAACTGAAAGACGGTATGAGCGAGAGGGAGAAAAAAGCGAATAAGGAAAGAAAAAAAGATATCGCAAACATTGAGGATCACGTAACCATGGACGATGCAAATGGGTGATGTAAATATGAAGACATCCTTGTGAGTGGCAGGTAGTTGTCCAGGGTTCTGCCTTATTTCTAGGATCACTCTGTGAGTCAGAAGGATAAATTGTAACGATATTAAAGAAGTTACAAACAAGAGCAACTTTTTCTTATTTTTTTTTTATAGGATGCCTTTGAAAGTGTATTTAGAGAGATGTGAGGGAGGATAGCATCTGTAATTCTTGTGATTTATTTTCCAATCACAACAAAGAGTATGATAAGCCCAAAGCCTAAAGTGTGCTGGGTTATCCCAGCGGAAGTTGGGAAGAGCCAGTTAGTTCAGAGTCAGAAGGGCCAAGGAGATTAATAAAAAAGTAAAGAAGAAAAAACTTTTTTAGAACACTTTTAACTCTTTAATCCAATAAAACAGGGGGACATCACTCCTCACAGCTTGAAGACATGCAACCCGTGATAAGGGGTTGTGATCAGGATTGATCTATACCCAGATCTTTTTCATTGCATGTGATACTAACATTACTTGTGCTGAGTTAGTTAATCCTTACATTATGTAGACTTAGCAATATAACCCCATTAGCACTCGAGAGTGCATATTTTAGTCAGATGTCTGTGTAATTACCTTTGGCACATGCTATGGTATGATGCTCACTAATTATATACAAAATGCATTTAATGAAGTAGCACTACAGCCCTCAGTTTGAGTCTCATTTTGGCCAATTGTATTATAAATATTTGCACTAAGAGCTCCTTTATGATGCTTGGAATACAACCATGCACTGAGTGGCGGTTGTGAGACATTAATCACTGTCATCTGTTGGCATGATCATCAATAGGTTTGGCACCTCAGCCTGCATTGAGTGCACAAGTGAATCAACACACATTTGAGAGGCTCTTTTGTGCCTTTATAGCTAATTGCTGCCTCTCCAACAATCGTCCTCATCCTCCTCAATCCATTAATTCCTGGACAACAGCACTTCTGAGAAGTCGTAAAGTGAGTAAGGCAAAGTCAAAGCACTCACGCCTTTCCATTAAAGCTCCACACATCGATACCTGTCCAGTGCTGGAATACCATCCATCGGCTGGCCACAGATCTCCTGCTTTACCTACAACATGCAACTGATGGGGCAGTAATTTGGCTAATAAATGGACATAGATGTGCATTAAGTTCAGCCATTAACATTTAACAGATGTATTAGACTGGATCAGATGTCTGACTTTGTTTTCAAGGTTGTTTAATATTGCTTGTTCTTTTTGAATTGAAATATGCATGAGGTACCATGCTGCAATAAAATCAAGATCAGCCTGACTGTTATATGTAGTAGATTTTAATTTAAAATATTCTACATGTCATATTTACTCCTAAAAATATATAACACACATTCAAACACATACTGTTTACAGTAATATGTGTTGCTCATAAGATGTATTTGGATTTTCCTCAACACTGGGTAAATTACCTTGTGGAGATAGTTTTGCTATTGATTCCATAGCAAGTGTGAATGGGTGGGTGCAGTCCTTGTCGGTTAGTGTGAAGCCATTGATTTTATTCTACTTATACACTTTGCAGTGCTCTCAATCAAATCAGAAACAGAGAAGATGTCGTTTAGAAATCACAAGGTGTGTGTGTCTTTGTGTGTGTATCCAAGAGAGAGGCAGGATTTGTTATTGCCTGGATGTATGTGTATGTGTTTGCTGTGTGCACGGATTTCACACTAATTCATTCCTTATCTGTCATCTTGAGGGACAGTGGATACATTTCAAATGCTTTCAGGGTTTATGTTTCTCTCATCTCTCCCCGACAACTGCCATCCAATCATAACACTGACCCAGGTGTTAATCCCCAATTACAAGCCTGTAACCAAACTCATCTTTTCATACCGCCGCAGGGTCCATGGTGCCATGCAGGTGCTCAGGTGGATCTTGAGTTTAGACTTTAGTGGAGGGTTTTTTTTCCCACATGAATGTGTTTCACATGCTGCCTCAAAGATTTGATTGTGAAAATTAACAAATAGATTTTTTGCCAGATGTATTCAATTTAAAAGCAGCATCAATAATTAAAGTGATAATGCTCCACCCATCTGTCAAAACACCAAAAAAGAATGAAATTGTATTATTTGCATCTTGGGGACTACTAGAGGTCAGTATCTGATTGCAAATTGCATCATGGGGATGCGAGTCATTTACTCTATCCCTTTCTCTAGCTTGTCTCAAAGATTAAGGTAATTATGACATCATTTATATCCTAATTTAATGTCCTACTATCTAACAAAACATCACGTGAACCGGGCCAAATAATTAGAAAAGACAACAAATAAAAGTGTGGAAACCTTGAGCTGAAACATCTATTGAATTGGGATAAATGCAACCATATGGTGACTTCTCTGTGTTTGAATTTGGCTTGTTAAATATGTGTATGTATTTTATATTTTATATTTTAAATATATTTTATGCTTGACTGGAAAGTGATGAATTACCTTGGGTCCCATCACCCACCCATCGTCTTTAATGACCTTGTATTTTTATAGATAATATTTTAGGCAGACATACAGGATGTGATAGCTGGGAGCCAGGGGTAAGATTATATGTTTCCATTGACTATTATTCGGTACACTAAGTTTATAAAATAATCAGATTCAGACTTTTTTACTGTGGGGAGATTAGTGTGGTAAACCTTTCTCTGTCTGGCCAGTTTGGGTGGATGGAGAATGAAAGAGTGTGTGGAAAGAGATACTGTAGAGAGAGAGAAAAAGAGACAAGTTACCGAATGTGCAGCAGACAGTTCGGAGAGGCTCTGTTCCTGCTATCTTCTCTTCATGTCGACTTCTCTTTCACCTCCATTCTTTTCTGCTCTGCTTTCCTAATCACGCAGTTTTTCCCTTTTTCCCACTAATCTTTACTCTGTATCCATTCATGCCGCTCTCCTGCAGTTAATCTCCTTTGCCTTCATACTTTATTCCAATCCTTTATTTTTGAGCTAAATATCATATATTGGGTGAGTCACCAATAATGAATAAACTCATTTTAACACTGAGATTGAATAACTTTTTAATTCAAAACCAACTCAAATAATTTGAGATTAAACCCAATTACCCAACTGTTTCTCATGCTTCTTCATCTACATTTCCCAGTTAAATCTAACCGTCACCCTGTCTCTGTACCAGTGTGGTGGGAGCAACAAACAGCCAACCTTCCCAGTGATTTTATCAGCCGACACCTCCTAGCGTGGCACCAGAGGGTGAGCATTTTCAGAGGGAGGAGCGTGACCTCTGTCTGGGACGAGGGCTGTGATCTTTCCACTGGCTGTGTGGATTGTGTGACTTTTGTAATCTTTAGAAGATCCTGGAGAGTCAATTTGTCCTCAACTAACAACAAAGGAATATCTTAATAACAGTGTGTATCAGCAAGGAGCAGTGCAAAGCAGAATGACGTTGACAGTCGGCTCAGTTAGTTCAAACCATTTCGGTGTGTGTGGTCATAAGAAGCTTCTATAGGAGCAGCTCCTCTGTATTTAGGCTTTTGTTTCTAGGAAAATGTCAAGAATTCCATCTACTACTACTACTTCTCTAATTTTACAATCCTACTCAGTAAATCTGTAACGATTAAAAAAGCTAATCAGTGTTCCTAAACAGGTCCTGATGCTTTGTGAAATAACGGCATTGTATTTATGTTTCATCGATTTACATTACACTCCCTTTGCTCAGCATGTAGATTAAACACTGATTCAAATGTTCAATGCAGAAATGCAGCAACGGAGTCTCTCTATTTAGAATTTCAGTGACATCTCCATCTCTCAATCGCCACGCTGCTAAAGCCGAGCTAGTGTGACTAAATTACTAATAGTCACAGTGCACCTCAGCGCCAACACGGCTCAGCTTAGCTAACACGCTTAGGCCATCCTGCTTCTCTCCCATCAGTATTTCTCGTTCTGTTTAAACTTAAGACTGTTTATCTGAAGTTTACACTATGATTCTAAACAGTCAGCAGGGAGACGCACCAACATTCATGTAGTCTGGGCACTCTATACTCTAGACATTTGCAAACATAAAAACGCATTGAAGTTATGCAAATAAACAAAGTTACATGTAAAGTATTACCATTAAGTAAGAGCATGCATAGTTATCTTGCAGAATCACACACATAGAGTCTTTGCTATTACTGGCAGAAGAAGATCGTGGGACTAATATAATGTTTTTTTCTGAAACATGCACTGATTACAGAGTGTCTGCATGTGTGTATGTGTGTGTGTGTGTGGCACATGCATTCTTTCTGTGATTACAGCTATGTTCCCAGTGTCACAGACAATACTTTGTTTGTCTTGCAGCTCCTCCTTTCCCTCCTGTCCCTCTCTTTCTTTTCACCCTTCTTCTCTCTTTTCCTTTTTTTTAATCTCCCTTCACAATGTGCCACAAAGACAGTTGATAACAGTCTGTTGACTTTGCGATAGGCTTGAAGCCTTGTTACTATATTGCTGAAAGAAGTTGAGTATCGTACTCTGCCCGAAACAGGCTCAGTCCTCTTATCAATCCAAGACTGTGATAATGTCTTCTTGTTGTTCTCGTACATTTGATATGTCACAAAGCAGCTGAATTAAGTGAAATAAGCATGTCTCTATAGAGAACTTTTTGTTTGTTTTGGAATTGTTTTATAAGTGATATATACGTAAATTGTTCCCAGAGATGCAAGCATTGCATGTGTACTTACATTTACATTGCTTTTCTACCTATTGGTACTGAATGCACGTTACACTACTTCTCATTCACCCATTAACAATCACACACACTTTCCAATGGGGGAGCAACTAAGTTGGGGTTCAGTGTCTTGCTCAGGGACAAGAGTGACAAGAGGACTCAGGGATCGAACCAACAACTGTGGGATTGGGGGAAGTTCGCTGTACCTCCTGCGCCACAGTCGCCATGTGTGTGTGTGTGTAACGTGAACTGCAGTTGTTTGCAGGGGAGGGGTGAAGTTGGGGGTTGTTGTTCTATATAGTGGGCATGCAGGATGGCACAGATGGTAATGGAATGAGACCTGTACTCTGCAGATTTACATTCCTCTCTTGGGTGTCTGTCTGTGAGTCTGCTCTTTCTCCCGCCCCCCCTATTTTTCTCATTTGACAGTCTGCGCATATGCATCAGTCTCATTGTTGCAAGACACGCACACATATGACGTTATGAGCCATCTATTTTCAGAACTAGTCTGTCTGGTACAACCTCACAGACAACCTTTGTTATCTAATTAAATCCTGCTGCTCTGTAAGTGCAAATGATTATATAGCCCTTCCTAGGCACACAGATGTGGAATGTGTTGGCTAAACCACTGTTTATTTCCTGTGTTAGGCTACAGGCTTTGAGGCTTGGTATGTTATTATAATTTCTACCTTGTCTTCTTTTTCTTCCTTCAGATCGCACTGGGAAGCGCTCCACCATGCCCGACTCACCTGCAGACGTCAAGACACAGTCCAGGTTGACCCCACCCACCATGCCTCCCCCACCTAGCACACAAGGTGCACCACGCAACAGCTCCTACACCCCCACAACTTGTGAGTACAATGATAGTTATAGGTCTTTGTGGTGTATACCATTAAAAAAGTATGTTAACATGAGTACATCCTCTTTAAATGATTGCTGATTTAATAGTTGCTGACAGTAGTCTATTATTGAGTAGAAAAGGAGACGAACATTACGATCAGTGCTCTATATCACAAACTGAACAAATGAATATGAAAGTTTGAGACAACAAGTACTTAACGAGCTGGTCATTTACCACAGTGGAGGTGCATTTACTTTATACACCAGATCAGTCAAATACTTCCAACTGTAAATCAGTTTTAAGGTGACAGCGAATCTGCTGCACATCAGACAGTGCAGTGGAATTCCACACAAGAAAAATATAGGCAGCAACAAAACAGTTGTTACACACATGCTCACACATGCATGCACTTGCAATATCCCCAAAACTGTCTTAACAATTTGCATTGAGCTTTTCCAAATCCAAGTCATTCCCAACAACTCTTAAGACAAATTCATTAACACCCATGCTTACAACCAGTTGGAGGTATGCCATGACGTTTCACATAGCCTGTGACGAGCAAATTACACCCCAGTATTCACTTAGAAGTGCACACTCAACCACTTGCATGAAGAGCACTAGAATCAAAGAATCATATCAAAATGCTCACAGCACTCAAGTCCGCTTTACTAGTGCTGTTTCTCTGCAACAGAGGCAATATTTTGTTCTCTTTCAACCACTTTCCCTTTCTTAGTTTCTGGTATGTACTTTCTCTTTCTGTCTCTTTCTGTCTCTGTTGCAAATGCTCACAGTCTGCAATTAACATCGGGGCTTCCATGCCATGAGGGAGGAAAGGCCCAGCTCTCTCATTACGCATGCCGACGGTTTTAACAAAGGAGTATGCTTTGATTTCCACCCAACGTAATTGTTACCAGATGCAGTTTGAGTATCTCGTCTCTCTCTTCTCTTTACAGTGGCAGCTTTGGACGCTGGCCAGAGGGGGAGTGAGCAAATCGCTAGTCAAAACCTAATCTCATTAGAGAAAAAGCTTTATGCCTCCTTGTATTTCTTTGTGCACCAACTCCCCCATAGAGACACACACACACACTGCTCCTGTGCTCTGGCACAACAGGGGGTCACACTGCCCCTGCTTGTTTAGATTGCAGGAGAAAGGGAGAGCGAAGCGACATGTCTTCAAATGCAGAAATATGTTTTTTTGAAGACAGGATGCCACTAAGGATCAAACAAGCCATGATTGTAAACAAATTTTAAGGTCTGTGAATGTTTTCAGGCTAACGTATATAATTTCAAATCAGTGGTCAGGTCCCCATGAAATTGACCTATGTTGTTTCCATTGTTGGTGTTTTTTAAAAGGGGCACTCAGGGTCTTAGATTATTTTAAGTGATCAAATCAAGAAAGAACAGCGTTTCTTTTGCACAACAGTGTGTTTCTCTTGTTCTGTAGTCTCCTAACACTATTCTTGTTCTTGTCGTACACAGTAACCAATGGAAGTAGCCACTCTCCTACAGCCCTGAATGGCGCTCCATCTCCTCCAAACGGCTACAGCAACGGTCCCAGCTCCTCTTCCTCATCTTCGCTGGCCAACCAGCAGCTGCCGCCGGCCTGTGGTGCCCGGCAGCTCAGCAAGCTCAAGCGCTTCCTCACAACTCTGCAGCAGTTTGGAAACGACATCTCGCCTGAAATTGGCGAGCGGGTCCGCACACTAGTGCTGGGTTTAGTGGTGAGTTGTTACTGT
Source organism: Channa argus (assembly GCF_033026475.1). NCBI lineage: Eukaryota > Metazoa > Chordata > Actinopteri > Anabantiformes > Channidae > Channa > Channa argus. The sequence goes on from NC_090197.1 coordinate 16,032,454, forward strand.
GTATGTAAGCTTTATTTCAGAGGGCTTTAGAGTGAAAATTGACACCAAGAACAAGTGAATCAGTAAGTAAGCTATTTGACAATAATCCTTAGCATTTGTGCAGCACCTTCAGATGGAAGGTGTTTACAGGGTCCAAAAGATTCAACTGGTGTCAGTTTGCTGTCTCAGTCAGGGATACAATAATAATGTACACTCTTGCCCATTAAGTGAGACTTAATTTTCACCCTGATATGTTTGGAAGAGATTGATCGATAAAGCTTTGAGAAAACATAGCCCTTATCTATCAAAAGTAAATAACATTGTCATAATATTTTCATGAGAAGAGGTAAAAAATTGTTTATTCCAACTCTATGGGCAACACTGTACATAGCCGTATTTTAGGGATTATCTTTTTTCTTATGTTAGAAACTGCAACCGCCTGGTCCATCAGATATAGGAAATGTGAAATAAATGAAAATGTTTGACTTCTGGATTGATATCCTTTTCTTCTTTTTAAAACAATACCTGGCCAAACAACTAGTGTGGTGTTTCCTTTAACAAATGAATTTAAAGCATCAAACTACCATTTTTATGCATCTGATACAGTTTGGCTTTAACTGCCACAAGACACTGACGAGACTATTCACACATTTTATTTAAACGTTAAACTAATGTTATCAAAATGATTAAGGCTGTGCAGGGGTCATTTTCATGACTCATGAGTATTAAAGTCTATTTTATTTGTTTATTTATTTAACTAATACTGGTATCAGCATTATTGATAATTACACTTGATCACACTCTAAATTCACCAATTAGTCAGTATAAAAACAACATGTATGCAAGTAATAACAGAGCTGAAGCTTTGAATATGTTAAATTACAGCATACAACAAGTGTTTCTTCACCGGAGATAAGTCATTAGCAAAAGAGCAAATACAAATCAAGCCTGCAAAAATTTAAATAGATGTCTCCTAAAACATTTGATGAGACAGATGTATTTCTGCAGCTTAGCTGACACGGTTATATCAAGGCTATATCACCGGGAGCATTTCATATAAAACACATTTGCAAGTATAAAGATTTACCACATGTCTGTGTGATCTGAGAAAATGTGAGCATAACAAGCAGGGAATACAAAAATAGTGATTCAATGTTGTGCAGAAAGGAGGAGGCAGAGAAGATGGAGGGAGGATTTTTTTTAATTAGCCACACAGAGCATAGCCTCCTTTTGGCTTCCCTATGTTTATTTTTCTCACCGTCTGCATATGCACATGCCTCTCCTGTGTCCTTTTGGCTTGCCTACCTCCCTCTCCACATCGCTCTCTTTCTCGCTTCCTCTCTCGCTCAGTGTCTCTCTCTGTCCCTCCCCCTGCCTTATTGAAAAGAGTGACACCGTTAATTAGCTAGTTGTGTGCTGGGGAGAAGGAGAGAGGGAGACTCAGGAGGTTTCACTAGCTGTCAAAAACAGCCCCTACGCAATCTGGGCGAACAGATGTAAGGCTGAATGAAACAAAATTCAGGTCTGGGAAATAACGCTGGGTGTGGGGAACAAAAATAATAACTGCAGGTTTTTTTATGTTGTCTGTCGCGCTTGATTTTTTTTTCTTTGTTTGTATTTTTGTCTGTTATATAGCAGATTTGTCTCCCATGTGCATGCTCTCCACTTTCTTACTCTTTATACTCTTTCTCTATACCCTGGGAATACTTCATGTTGAAAATTAGAAATAGCATCACTGCTGTCACCCAAAGAAGAGACAGAAACTAGACATTGCATGGGTGTTGAGGTTGACAATCCCAAATGCACACACGCATACATGTTTCCAGTTTGCAGCCATACAGAAAGTACAAATTCTCAGTCAATCTGCTGTAGTGTATACTGTATTTTGGCCACCTTTTGGCATACTGTCATAATATGGACGCAACAAAAAACTTAAAAACATAAGAATGAATGTCCAAGTAGAAAAGAAAAGAACAAGAAACAAATCCTGTCACTTGTAATGTTACTAAGCTAAGAACCAAGAAACTCAATGTACCAACATCTTTTGCAAAATTGGACAGACATTAGGAAACGTACAGAAGAAACTCAAAAGCCCAGAAACAGCCATTTTCTAGTCCATGTTCAAAATGAGCTTACTGGGGGGAAAATGCATGTGTTTTGACATCATATTTTTTGATGATGTGACTCTTGCATGTGTATTTGTTTTGTTAATTAAAGGAGATGTGTTTCTTTGTTTTCTGTGGCTCTCATCGCTGTGGCTTACCCATATGCTTCCTATTACAAAAATCTGAAACACTCGCTCTAGGCCAGGATATAGCGTAGCTTCCAATAAGTAATATTATCACTTAATGCTTTCCAAATGGATTCATGTGTTTTTTGTTTCTGTCTCTCCTCCAGAATTCCACACTAACCATCGAAGAATTTCACTCCAAGCTCCAAGAAGCCACCAACTTCCCTCTGCGACCCTTTGTCATACCATTTCTGAAGGTAGATGTTTAAATATACAGTTACTACAGGTTTGCTTTGCTGATTAACCAAATCTAGAAAACATTTAGCAAGCCTAAATCCAGATGCTCATTCTTATGTTCATGACATCTATCTTTATTTTTCCCCATGTTTGTGTCTGTCATTTCCTTGTAACTCTTTTTGTCCATCCTGTGGCCAGATATTTTCTTTCTCTTTGTGCTTTACTAGTTTTGCTGTACAATATTCAAAATGAAAAATGTTTTTTTAAGAAACTTACTTAACAAGCTGGAACAGAGTATGATGAATGTGGTTTTGGCACAAGGACGATATCCTCTTTCATGTGTTTGTTTCCAGTCTTCTTCTCCGCTTTCTCTCGAGCTTGTTCTGCCATCAGTTCTTCATCCTGCTAAACCACAATTTCAGAAAGTATTTCCCATTTTAAGCCATTAGCGTGGTTTATTACCAGTGGAAGGGGCATTCCCTTTAGTATGTGGACATGCCCAGTCTTCAGCCCATTTTTCATGCTGTGCCTTGTTTTTAGTTTTTGACACAGATTCTCAAATCTCCATATTTGAGTCAGGGATGCTGTCCTTTCTGTGTCAACAGTGGAGGTACTGGCCATTTGTTGACAGTTTGCATCAAATAGGTGCATATTCTGGATGTCTGTAGGATTTGAGAAGCTAAAGATGTGAAGAGTGAGATTGCTGTAGTGGCATTATTTGTTTTGGAAGTCAAAGATGACAAATGGGACTGTGGTTCAGATCATGTTATTGGGTTTAAATGAAGCGGAGATCAATATCAGCACTGCACTGAGTGATGTTTTACACAGAGCTCACTTGTTTGTATTACATTACTCTAGGAAGGTCCTCTTTGACTTTCTCACCTACCTTCTATTATTTATTTCTGTTTCTGCTCAAATTTTCTCTTGACTATTCTACCTCCTCCTTTTTATCTGTTTTCTGCCCTATCTATCTCGCCCTGCTCTGCTCTCTTATAAAAAACACGACACTTGGTTCTCAATGAGCACAATATCTTCTCACTTTTTGCATATGTGTGCATGCAAGTGGGTATTTGCAACTATGTGCACATGTGAGCTGACATTCACAAGCTTATATTACTCACTGAGGTCCTGCATAGAAATGGTCCCATTAGAACCATCGTTACTGGCTGCTAATGATACAAATGGGGGCTTTGTGCTCTCACTTTCTCCTTCCGCACATAACTCACTATCCTTAAGTTTTTTCTTTTTTTTTAATTCACCTTTTTATTTCTTTCCTGTCTCTGTTTATCTACTGTTCTCTATCATCTATTCTCGTGTCCCTGCTTCCCTTCTCCTAATCTTGCCAGATGGTTAGTGTATCACTGGGATGGCTGCGGAATCAAAGATGCAACTCTTTTTTTCCCTCCATTGCTCCTTTTCTGCCTCTCTCTCTCCCCAGTCTAATTTTAGTGTCTTCCCACTGCGGGGCCTTTAATGCCAGCTACCATATGGTAGCAGAAAGCAGTTGGAGGTGTGTGGGAGCTTTATAGGTGCGTTGAAGCACAGCTGCAACAATGCGCATCAGGGCTCAGTGTTTTTCATTACACTAATGTTAGACCAAGTCGACCCCTCCATCCCCCACTCCCTTCTCTTAATACTAAACCACAAATTGGTTAGGACTCTTTACAGGAAGGATGCAATCATAAACCACACAGCACCACTGACGTTATGTGTTGGCGGGACGCCCGCCACACAAGACAACAGGGTTACAAAGTAACAATGTTTCTTTGTTTTTAAGATGAAGTTTGCTCTTGTTTCAGCTGTCAAGTGCTTTGTTTTTCTTGTGTCATGCTGAAGTGTGAGGACTCCTATGCAAGAGAGGAATAAACATGTTGAAGAGTGAGTGTTGGGATAGGAAATAATTGACATAGGACTGTACAGACGTGCAAAGCTGCAGTCACCTACCATCTTCTTCAACAGCCAATTACACAGAAACACAAAGTTGATGAAGTGCATCATATCCTGAACGTGGCAGATTCTGACTAGTTTGTTGGCACCGTTTGACAAAATGACAGATCCAGTATTTTCACAATAAATCATCCCGAGCAGATTTTAGCCACGGCTGCTGAGCACTACTTGAAATTTTAGCTTTTATGCAAGTGCAGATGTTGGTTACTGTAAGTACAGTACATAGAAGCAAACCCTCATCATTTATCTAATGAAAAATGAGCCACTCTCTTCAGTGGTTTGCATTTCTTGACTCAGTCTTTTTGTTAATGCTTCCCACCTCTCTGGCAATTAGGATGACCTCTAATTAATGAAAGATGAGTTCACCTGGGTCAAAGCAATCTTTCTTCAGAGGGTAATTATGATCATAAACTATTAATGGGCCATTAACTTGGGCAGGTAAAGCAGAGGCCAGTGCTTGGCATTACTTTTACCACAGCCTGTATGATTATGAAACATAAATACCACTACACAAATCATGGTTGTGTTTGTGTGTATTATTTCTGTACACAGGTGGCAACGACATGGTTGACTAGTCAAAGAAATGGAAGTGAAAAAATGGGAAACATAAGGAAAAAGAAAAACAAGGCTCAGAAGAATTATGTTACTGAGAACAAAACAAAGATTAACAGACCAAAATCTCGGCCTCTCCAAAGGTTTTTGTGATGTACCTCACCAAAATAGCCCCCACTTTCATTCTGAACCTGCCTGACGCAACACTTTCATCTTCTTGCTTCAAAATGTACCCCATCAGATGTCTTTGAAGTCTAAGCTCACATACCTGCATGATCTTGTTACTCTGCACAAGAAAGCAGGCCCCCTTGTTATGTCGAAGAGATTGAAATAGGTGTTGTTTCTCGGAAAAACGTATATTTATATATACCATAGAGAAAGTGGTAATGGACTCTGGGTCACTGGAAGTGGTGGTGGTTCAGTGGTAATGAGCAAACACGGGTTAGATGACATAGAAGAAATGGATGTCTTGTTACCTCAAATTGATGTTTTTGAAATGAAAAGAATGTGAAAAAAAGCTTATATTGATTTCAAAATTCTTATGTGTGAGTTAGGGCTTTGTGTTGTTTTTGAATATTAAGGAAAAGTAAAGGAAGTATTCTGTCTTATGGGATGTATTTCTCAAAATATTACTTTTTCCCTACCTTAAAAACATCACTACATGAGATTCTCCTATAGCGTATTTGCACTTTTAAGGACGTTTCAGTTACTAATGTGTCAATGCAGAAACAATCGTATAAGAAATCGTATTTGATTTTAAAAATTTCTTACATTGCATTATTATTTCTACAAGGTGTGCTTGTTTAAGATATTTTAGACACCTCAGCTGAGGATCTCAACACATAACTGTTGCTGTTTTGCAAATTAGTCAAAGTTGAAAAAATGTCTTAGAAAGAGGAGTGAGTGACTAAACCTGTAATTTACTTTGTTCCTTTTTTTTGAAATGCAAAAAGGGAACCCATATATTGTTGCTTTCATTCCCATCACACTGTAGTGTAGCAGTGTAAATTCCCTCTAATAGTTTGGGGTTGTTCCCATCTGTAGGCCAACCTGCCACTTCTCCAGAGAGAGCTGCTGCACTGTGCCAGGCTGGCCAAGCAGAACCCTGCTCAGTATCTGGCCCAGCATGAACAGCTGCTCCTGGACACCAGCACCACCTCCCCAGTGGACTCTTCCGAACTCCTGCTGGACGTCAATGAGAATGGCAAGAGAAGGACGCCTGATAGGTGAGTATTGAAGTATAATTTAAGCATATATATATATAGCATATATAATATTCTGAATTAAAAGTTCAGAATATTGTGTGATTTTAGCATTTAGCAGGCTTTAATTTGGTTTAGAAAAGTTGCATAGCGAGAAGGAACAGGATGTAGAGTTCATACATTTATCAGCTCCAAACATAAAGGCAGCTGAAGCTTTTTACTCCTCTATTATTTGATTTCATGTATAAATCCCTTTGAGTCTGCCAACACCCCCATGCGCCCATATATTACTCCACAGATACAAGCTGAGGCAACACAAGGCAACAGTGTGATGTGTTAATGTATGTATGGGAAGTGTCTGTCAGTGCGCCACAGGGCCTCATGACTTGCTCTATTGGACATCTCAGCTCCTGGCTCCTGCTCTTAATGGGCCAGAACTGAGGAGAAGAACAGATGAGAAAAACAGACCTGAATGAATCTAGACACAAACACAAAAGCACATACACACACATCTCAGAGAAGGAAAAAAGAAGGAAAACAGCGAAGACAGCTGCACTGTAATGAAAAATGTGGATGTGTATGAATACTTCCGCTCTGTGTGTTTTTGATACCTAAGTTATAATTTGCTTCCATGCTCGATTGGGTGTGTAAGTACAGAGAAAGTGGATCTCCCTGGTTTGGTTCAACACCCCACCCTAAATCAAATCATTACATCCATTTGTTGTCACGGACTTTAGTAACGACTTAGTGTTCTCTGCTCTAATGGACAAGCAGTGAGACGTGCCATAGTCCGCTTTCCAACAGTCCTTCCCAAAGCAGCAAACAGAGTAATAAGCACGACATACAGCAGTTAAAACTGGATCCAAATCCCAGCCCCACAAAGCAAATTGAATGAGGGAGAGCAGCAATACAACTAAAACATAACATCTGAATGTGTATATCTCCATTTGCATTCTCTTCAAAAATCGCTTTACAAAGGGATTTTAATAAGCACAATAGTAACTGACAAAAAGCTTTTATTAAATGAAATTAGTTACGCGTTTATAACTTTTGGAAGGAAGTTGTGAGCTTGTGCCTTTGCTGCGAGTACAATGTGTGCGTGGTCTTGAAATAAAGTGTAAATCCTGGGAGCCCAAAATTTTTAATATGGGTATGGGAGATGAGAATGTACTTTTTAGATTTGCTGAGGGACAAAAATGTCAAACATGATATTAATAATTCTCACCTCTCTTTTCCCCCAACAGTCAGATAGGCAGACTTTTTTCTGTAATACGTGCATATTTGCAGGCCGTCTGGTGCATTGGGGAGTGAGCTTAGGGGAAAAGGTGTGTGTGTGTGTGTGTGTGTGTGTGTGTGTGTGTGTGTGTGTGTGTGTGTGTGTGTGTGTGTGTGTGTGTGTGTGTGTTTGTCTGTGTTTGTGTGTGTGTGTAAATGCGAGACACATAGACAATATATATGAAAAAGGTAAGTAGGCAAATGCATTCAGTGAGAAAAGTAGTCTTTGTTATTGTGGATGTGTATGTGCATGAGTCTTTATCCAGTGTGAAAGTTTAAGAATGCCTCATGTACGGTATGTGCACTTTTGTGTTTGAGTGTGTGTGTGTGCCCAGGGAGATGGTTTGATAACACATACAGATGAGTCTCCAGCACCAATACAGCTAGCTAAGCACCTCTGCTTTTCTGCTTACCATTGCGCTGCATTCCCGCTTACAGTGTCGAAATATTGGAATTTGAATGGGAATCCTTAATTACGGAAAACAATACGCTATCAGTGCATCCTGATTAAAACTAGTGTCCGCAGAAAATAGACCAGGAAAAATGCAATGCAATATTCATGTACGATAAAAAAGTGTAGGCGAAGGTGCAACATGACAACTACAGTACCTGTGCTGGGGTTTGCAACATAAATTTATTATAATTTGGCATAATGTCACTGCATTCATTTCCTCAGTGGTACACAGCATATTTAATCACACCAATCTATTTTTTTTTTTACAATGAAGCTGTTTTCATTCACTGATTTATAAATTATTATCATATTAATTTACCTTTCACACAGAATGTTTATATGACATAAGAGGAACGTTCTGTTTCTATAACTACATATATTGCAGAACATGAGAAACCAGGAGGCATTGTACTAACATATGATGAAATTTATTTATTTGAAGTAGGGATTTTACAGGTAAAGGCCACGTCTAATGATGTTACCAGATAGATATTTATCAATTTAAAATACACTGAATGTGAATGTTAGGCAACCTATGAACGTCGCCCTTCCGACACTTTTGCAGCATCAACATACAGGAAAACACAGAGCAGAATGTATTTTCTAAGGAGGCTAAGGTCCTTCAACATCTGCAGCACCATGTTTTATGAGTCCATAGTAGCAGCTCCATCTTCTATGCTGTGGTTTGCTGGGGCAGAAATATAAAGGTGGTAGACAGTAACAGGCTGGACAAACTAATAAGGAGGACTGGTTCTGCTCTGGGGAAGAAGCTGGACCCTGTGCATGTTGTGGCTGAGAGGAGAATGTTGTCCGAACTCATCTCAATCCTGGACAATAGCTCCCTCCCACTCCACTGTGTGCTGGCTCCACAGAGGAGCACTTTCAGCCAGAGACTGATCCCGTCAAGTGCTCCATAGAACGCCACAGGAGATCCTTTCTCCCAGTGGCCATTAAACTGTTCAACTCATACCCTTTCTGTATGAAAGAGGGGACTTAATGGTCATAATGGACCAGTAGTAGTGTTTTTTAATTTCATTTATTATTTTTGTTTAATTTATGATTACTCCTCTGGCTGGCTTATTGATCAATAGTGTTCTTACTTTTCTACTTTTCACAATGAGAGCAGCTGTAACAAGGCAACACAATTTCCCTATGGGATCAATAAAGTTTTTTTGAATCTTGAATCTTGAATTGTGAACATGTGTGTACTCCAGTGCCTGTAGATGAAAATATTGTTGTAGCAGGAAGGTGGTAGAGACAAGAGTGTGTTTAGAGGAAGGGAAGAATGGATGGATGAGTCGAGGGAGGCAGGGATAGACGGACGGATGGAGTGAAAGAGCATATGGAGAGCTGTGGATGAGCATTAGGAGCCCATAAAAACAGCTCATTAAGAAGTTCAATCTGTTCATTGGAGAGAGAGATGGGGAGGAAGAGAAGAGGGAGAGAAAGGAAACTGGAGGATTGCAGATAGTGGGGGGGGGGGTTGGCAAGATTTAACTGTGAACTGACAAAACTGAGAACTCACACCGACACACATGTGCAAGCATGCACACACACACAAACACACCTGGCCACATTAATCTTGAGAAGCAGGCTAACAAAAATCCACCTGATCCCCTTGAAGCTACTTGTGTGAGCACACATGTTCGAGCTTTTGTCGTGTGTGAATGTGTGTGTGTGTGAGTTTCTGTTGACACACCTTTATTGCAGCACAAAGGGGCTAAACAGTTGTTCTGATGATATGCTTCACATTTGGCTCTTCTATATAATAACTGTAACAGACCAACGAAAGCTATTTATGCCTCTGTCCTCTCCACTCCCTTCCTTTTACTTTTCTTATGATCTATTTTGCAGCAAGGGGTGTTTTGTTATTTGCCAGGACCAGGTTGTCATTGTAACAAAAATGTGTTCAGATCTGGCAACGATGCAGCCATATGTGCTCTCATATTCAGTCTTGAAATCTTATTTGGAACAAGTAAACAGCAACAGTAGGGTGAAATTATTCTGCACATACTTAATACTGTGCATTTGTTTTAGGATTTTTATAAAAAAAATGATCTCCCTTCATTTTTAAAAAAAAGCCTCAACATATAGTGATAGAAGCAGTGACAATAAAATACAAATTTAAAACTCTCTCCACCCAGAACCAAAGAGAATGGCTTTGAGCGAGAGGGTGCCCTGCATCCAGATGTTCATCCCAGTAAGCGACCCTGCACCATGAGCCCTGCCCAGCGCTTCAGCCCATCCAATGGGCTCTCTTACCAACCCAACGGCCTCCCTCACCCAGGCCCCCTCCCTCCACAGCACTACAGACTGGACGACATGGCGATTGCCCACCACTACAGAGACACTTACAGACACCCTGCCTCCAATCATCGGGAGATCCGGGAACGAGCCAGGCCCATTGGTAAGGACATGAGGGAATATGGAAAGGGTTTAAAAGTGTTTGTGAGCATGTTTCTATTTCTGTACCTTTAGTTTTTTAAACAATAAGCAATCCCACAACATAACAGTCATTTTCATAGTCAGTAATGAGTAATTTTACTAATATTGATAATTGGTTTGGCTGCACCTCAGCTTGCTTGTTAGTACAGCAAGTTTGACAGACGGTCTCTCTGGCCACAAGGCCTCACAGAGCACGAATCAACTCAGTGGCAACCTGATGGCTGACTGAAGTAATCTCAAGTGAGATGTAGGAGTGTAAAACTGGACATTTGGCAGATGATTTTATTCAAAGTGGGGTGTAAAACAAAAACAAAAATATAAGTCAGCGAAAAGATTTACATTGTGGTGTGACGAGATTAAAAGCTTTGGTTTCATGGGATTCAAGTGCGTGATAGGAAGGATAGGAAAATATACTTTTAATAGTTTCACTTATTAGTGCAGAGAAAGTTGTAGAAGTACATATAGACACAGTACTGTTGTATTAGAGACATTTTTCTGCATAGACTGAGCCTTGATGAAGCTGTAATGATGACTATGTCTCTAAAAATAGGAGAGACATTTACCATGTCTCGCCTTGTGATGGATGTTTATTGGACTAGAAGCTCAGTCGTTTGAGTTCTGCCTTCGGGGTAGAAGAAAGATATTGAGACAGCAACGAACAGAGAAGGGAAGGAAATATAAAGAAATAGATGGAGAGAAAGTGCCAACCAAGGACGAATAAAGGGTAGATGAAACTGAAGGGTGGACTAATGTTACGTTGCTCCTCTGTACCATACATTTGAACGTTGTTTATGTGTCTTTCTGTCTTCCAGGTATTCATGCAGGCACTAGGCAGGAGGAAGTGATTGACCACAGACTGACAGACAGAGAGTGGGCTGAGGAGTGGAAGCACCTTGACCATGTAAGAAAAGTAATAAAATTTTTATTACTATACTTTAACGTTTTGTCTCTGTAAGAAACACAGGTTATATGAGGTCTCATTTCAGTTTTACACTGAAGTTGAAACATGCTTCTGACAGTGTACTGTGTGTTTCTGGTGCACTTTTTTATCTAATGTGAAAAGAAAATGCATGTTGTGTGTGAAAATATATAAAAATTGTTTTATATAAAATAAAAATACTTTTATATGTTTTGTGGAAGTCTAACAGTCATGATGTTTTACAAAGTGCAGTCATGTATGTGCACCTGTGCATGTAAGTATGTCAGCCTGTAAGCGGCTGTCATGTAATAATGGCTGGATTATCCATATTATTATTATTAAATTACAGTTTAATTTAATAATGATAAAATAACATGACAGATTTAGAGGGGCATAATTAACTGTGCCACCCATCACCATTACTGAGTTACAATCAATATAGCATTGTCTATGTGTAAACTCAGCGCTATGTCCGTTTCCTTTTACCCCCAGCTGCTGAACTGTATCATGGACATGGTGGAGAAAACACGGCGCTCACTGACAGTGCTGCGGCGATGTCAGGAGGCTGACCGCGAAGAGCTGAACTACTGGATTCGACGATACAGCGACACTGAAGAACTGAAGAAGGGTGCTGCAAGTGGCCAGTCAAGGCAGCAGAACCCCGCAGCACAAGAAAACGCAACAGCAGGTAGGCAATTACCCATACTGAACAAGTACAGCATTAGGGGGATTAAAGGACATAATGGCAAATAAATAAGTATCTATATGTTTATGATGCTGCTTTTAGCCACGGTCCAGGAGCTTTTACTCGTCGACTTATGGTGAATCTAATATAAAACTGAGTTTCACATACTTACTGGATTAGTCTGTTGAAGACTTTTTGTCTATTTGAACAATTCTTACCATTCTTTATAGGTTTTTTATGGGTTAAGTTCTGTTCCTTAGTAACCTCAACTATTTCGCTTCACTATATACATACACCGCTTCACTGAAAAAAAATTGGATGTTTTATCTTAATCCCTAAACCTTTTGGTACAAACACCACTGTAACATCTGTTCTAAATCATGTCGAATTTCTTGACTGTATTTTGTATTATGTGATGCAAAACATGGGTTGATCTACAACTATTATGCCTGTGTGCTTGTGTTTCCCCAGAAATTCACAGAGAGCTGCTGCACCGGCCTGTGTCTGGCTACGTCCCTGAAGAAATTTGGAAGAAAGCTGGTAAGCAGCACTTTCTTTTTCACCTCTGTAGTTTGGAGGAATTTTACTTTGTAGAAATCAAGGCTATCTTTTTTTACCCATATGACTCACGGCTGGGAGTGGATGAGAGGCGCTTCTTCAAACCTCATTCTCCCATCTCATCCCAGTGTAGTGTGCAGTCTGCAACCTCTTCTCTTTGTAGACTGGAATTAATGTGTCAGCCTGCTCTTAGAAAATCATCTATTTTTGATACAGTAGGATTTTATATTGTGAGAGTTTCACTGTTGCTCCAAATATGATGTCAAGTCATAAAATTATTTTATTGGACCAGTCAAATAAAAAACATTAGTAGCTTTTACAGCTGGTCAAGTGGTTTCGGTGTTGAAAGTACAGTAGCAGATAGTATCTGTGTTTTATAATAATCACATTATCGATAGACACTGCAGGTCTTCTATTTAACAAAAAGTGATGTAAAATGTGCAGAGCCAACTATTATCAACTATTGAAGCTAATCTGTTTTATAACATCTTTCATTAATTGCTATTAAGGTAGCTTACACAAAAAGCATCTATAAACCTGCTGATGCAGCTGCAATGCCCATTATGACTGTCCCGAAAAACTACGAGAATTTTCTGGGCTCCGTGCTTGAGGAATTCACTTTATATTCATCCTTCGGTGATACAGTATATCTGCTTTTTAAACCCCTTGGAGAAAAGAAATTGTCCCCTTGCTTGACCAAGCATGATGTGTGAGATACTCAGAACAAGTAATATGCATTTAAATTGAATTGAGTTCACCATCGGGGTTCTGCCTGCTCTCCACTACTCTCCTCTTCTCACCAGCTTTGATTGATCTTCCATCTAAGGCATTTGGTGTGTAATCACAATTCCATGCACAAGGCGTATATCACACAACACCAGGGCAATTTCCATGACTTCAGGCAGCACAGTAGGTTAAAGACAAAACCACCCTAGTTTAAAAATGGAGCTCAATCACAATGGAGAAAAAATGTTCCTGTCTTCAGAAAAGTGCACATTCTGTCTGGTATTGACAACAGATTTAACATTTGTAGTACAAGTGTAATTTGTACTAAAGAAATTAAGTAAAGTGGAGCATACTTGTCAGACATAAAGCTGTATTTATCTTTTGTCTGTAGGCTAAAATAGTGCCTGCTATTTTTCATTCTCCCTGCATTCCTCTCAGTATTTCTGCTAACCCTTTCAGTTGCATATATTCTGACTGAGGAGAGACTAATTTAAATGTGACCCAGGGAGGATTGCAAAACAGGATTTTTAACACAATGGAGAGTGGTGGTGAATATATCTGTTTGAAATGGGCAAAATGTTTACAGTTGGTGATAAATATTCAAGCACCTTGCACGGTGTCCTACCAGTTTCCCACTTCCCGCACCACATGGGCCTCTGGGATCACAATGGAAATGCATAATTTAAATATAAATTGCCTGATTTGCATACACAATTAGTCAAGTTACAGGCTTGATGGGAGCAAACAAAAAGCCCTCCTTTTGCTTTGACGTTCAGTTTGAATTCCACCGCTTAACACCCGCATGGCGAGGTTATTCACACAAAACAAGTATAAAATAACACACAGCTCAGAAGCAAATTTTCTGACTGATTACCAAGGACTAATTGGTTTAGGCTCTTGTATTAGGGATGGTTTTCAAATGTGTATAGATGGCTAGATAGATAGTTAGGAAGACAACTTTTCCAATAAAAAATTCACACACTGGTCTGTTAAAGGTTCTACTCATTTAACGGTTGCTCTCATAATAATATACTAATTAGGGGCGGGTGTGCATATATAAATCCACACAAATATAAGTGTCTGATTTATTTAACAAAAGAAACTCATGAGTCTTATGGCTATATTGTGTTTATATTGCTTAAATTCTCTGTATTACAGTCAGAAGTACTCGATTCCTAAAGATGATCTCTTATGGGATTTAAAAACCTACAAACTATACTTAATGTAGTTTTGTTTGTGATCATCTCCAGAGCCCACAGCTACAGAGTATGTCTCGGATTATTTCCTAATCGAAAACTAAGTGACATTGTCAGTTTTATGGTTACTATCTTGCAGCTCTATCTTCCAGATGTCTTATAGATTCATCAGATGGAAAACTTCTAATAATTTTATTAATCTTTTGGCAGATATGTGTTATTATGCAACTATGTAAAAAATTTTAAATGAAACAATAGTTTTAAATGAGTTTTAAATAATTTTACTTTATCTAAAATGTGTATTTTCGTGTAATTGCAAACAAAAAACACCGCTCTACGTTGAAATTAAAATTTGCCATTGTGAGAACTGTTGATATTCAAAGAGAGTGATGTCCCAAACAAAGTTAGACACTAGTGACCTTTAACATTTTGCAGTCTACTCATTGAAAATGAAGGCGACAGGATGATGTAATGCGAACTACATTTCAGGTACTGGAGGCTTGACTACTATCTCCACACTCTTTCCAGAAGAGGCAGTGAATGAAGTGAAGCGGCAGGCCATGTCAGAGCTGCAGAAGGCTGTGTCAGAGGCTGAGCGCAAGGCTCACGAGATGATCAGCAGCGAGCGGGCCAAGATGGAGCACACAGTGGCCGAAGCAAAGCGCCAGGCTGCTGAGGACGCGCTCTCCATTATCAACCAACAGGAGGACTCCAGTGAGGTAGAAATCAAGCAACACTTACCCTGTCTTTAGATGATCCTCTTGTTTAGTTTCTGACCGAGCTGTAAAAAGGAATTAGCTTTCATTTACTAAACACCATTGAAGTTTAATCAATTAAGTGCGTGGGTAATATGGCTCATATCTGACAACTGCAGAAGTGATGGCGATGAGAGAGAAACATCCCAGAGGAGCTTTCAGAGAGAGTTGTAACCCTGTTCTCATGTTTCCTGTGTATATGCAACCAACCTGACATGCTCTCCCCACAGGAGCAGGATATATATGAGGCACTAAGTGTAATAAGAGATGTTTTTTTCTGTCTGTGGCTTAAAGAAAGCAGAGACTAATGATATGCAGACTGCTTCACTGATATCTGTTGCTAATCTTTGTATCCTGTTCACTAGTTCTCAGTTTGATGTGACTGTTTGCTGTCATTCATTAAACATACAATATTAGTATCATTTTGTGTCAATAGAGTCATAAAATAAAGGGGGGCTTGATTATATTTTTGACTTTCTGATTGTGAATCCTGCTGCTATATATTTTTTGTGTTGGTTAACTGAGTTTCTGTCTGTTTGTCAGAGCTGCTGGAACTGTGGTCGCAAAGCCAGTGAGACATGCAGTGGGTGCAACACAGCACGCTATTGTGGCTCCTTCTGCCAGCATAAGGACTGGGAGAAGCACCACCATGTCTGTGGTCAGACCCTTCAGGCCCAACAGCAGCAGACCATCCAGCAGCAGGGAGGCGTTACGGGGTCAGAGACCCCTGCTCCCATCAGCTCCTCCGCCTGCACCCCAAGCAGCGGCACTGGGAGCCCGGCTGCTACTCCGCCTGCTGCTACCCCTCGTTCATCCACCCCCAGCACCCCGTCCTCATCTGCCCTGGATGGCACACAGCGCTAAGAGACATACAAACAGACAGTGTAGGCGAAGACCTCCAGGTCCTAACAGCCAGCCCTCAGCCCCACAAACAGCATGACTGTCTACATTGCCTTGCAAAGATGCTAAGCTAACATGGCTAACAGAAAGAGATGGCAATGCTTCTGTCTATCTTAGAGCGTAGTCATAGGAGGAGGAGGAGGTCCATAATCAGGTCATATTGACTTGCCATGACTTTAAAGAAACACAAGGATATTCTTTGTTTTGAATGAATGAATTTAAATATTGACATCCTCTTATCATTACACTTGCTATTCTTGTTGTTCGTTTGTCATTGTGCTTGTTGTTGTTAATGTTGCTTTCATTGTAGCTTATTATTTCCTCCTGTAAATATAAAGAGACTGAGCAGTTTATTTGACCTCCCCTTTATTAAATGTTTTTATTTTCCATCCTTGAATAAAAACAGATTTCCTTCCTGTACCTGGGACATGAGACTAGAAAACCTCAAGACATTTTACCTGACAGCATACCAAGAGACAAACAAACTAGAAAGCAGAATGACAGAAGTTACTAACATTCTTTGTAAAGAAAGAAACTAGGTTTAAAAACCCTAAAAGATGCACAGAAGGATGGATAGATAGACAAGTTTGCTGCTGGAAAGGGAGGGGCTGAATCTCTGGTCCACAGACCTCTATGAAATGGGCAGATGTGCAGCAGATTGCAAGCAGAGCCAGCTGTTCAACCAATGTTATTTCCCTCTCACTTGTAATAATATCCAGGTCAGTGGGCTGGGAAATACAAATCCGTCTCCCTGAAGGATGTAAAAGGAAGAATTCTTGGACAAGATACAAAACTACTTTGCCCACTGCACATGTGGAGGATGTACTGAGTACAATTTACATGTGCATGCTCAGTGGATCACAGAAGCTCTCAAACAGGAAGTGAAGTCATCATTCCCACAGGTGAGACTGTCAAATCACCTGGACAGCAGCCGCTGGGCCACTCAGAGCTGACAACCTACAGTGTAGACTCACCCCAGATGCTCCCCTCCTGTCTTAACTCTGAAAAGCAGTTTCATCTTTCTTCATGTTCTTATTCATTTTCTGTAGATGTCATGGTGTTTAAGACTTCTGTCCTGTGGTGTCATCAATGGTTATTTATTGTATATGTGTTGGACAATTGTGACAATGCATAGTACTTCAACCAATCACAAATCTAAACCTTTTATAATTCTCTCTTTCTCTCTCTTGCTGGTGCAAAAAGAGATAAAAAAAAAAGTGTTATCTTTTTTCCCAAGCTGCTTTTCTATTTTGTGTAAGTCGTAGATCCCTGGTAGTTCTATAAGTTTTACTTCCCTTTGTCTTCAAGAAAAGACAAGAGCTATATCTCAGAGCTGCTACTTGAGTCCGAACCAGATCTTTTCTGAGAACTAGCATGTTGCGTGGAATGCTAACGTAAATGTTTTATACAAGGGACATACTTAAACGTATTTGCACTGTCACAGAGGTTATTTTGGCATGCTTCTTTTCAGCATACTTGTGTTGTCGTTAGAGCCATAACTCATCAACCATTTTGTATGTAGTGATAGCATTATCTGTTTTTGCATTTATGGGAATGGGGGGAGTTGGAAAAATGTAAAATCACCAAACCCACTTATGTTTTACTTGGCTTATAACAAGCCAACAAATGCGGCCATAATGTTTTTTGGATAGTTACAGACAGTGCATGCACATTATTGAACGTTTGTTAAATATTAGTTATTTTTTAGAAAATTGAAAAACAACCAAAAAAATTACAAAAGAAAAAACAAAAAATAAAATATTCTAACGAACTAACTTTCCAAATGCAGAGGTGTAGACTCCGATTGACAGCTTTAACACTGCAAGGCGCCAGGTAACACACAGTATTAACACTAGAAATACACAACAAAAACAGCCAAAGACTGACACCAAGGACCAAAATTCTGATTTAAAAAAATTTCAAAAAAGGTTTCTTCTCACAAACATTTAGTTAGCTATTTTTGCAGGTTTTGTTCACACATTCATGTGACAAAACCAACTTCAGTGTCATGAAAGTCATTTATTTTAATTCCTCGTGGAAACCAATGGCACTCATCTTTCATTGTGAAATGAGAAGGTGTGACCTAAACATAATGAACATTTTGCGGCAGTGTTACATTTTAACTGGAGCAATAATCACTAATGTGACTCATAATTTCTGTGACTACTTTGGGAGTAATTTATGAGATGTTTTCTGGTCTAGTTTGGACATTTTCTCATTACACAAATGTCAGATTAAGTGCTCATTTCAGCTTTAAAAAGTTAAGTTCTTTATTCCTAAAGAGGTGAATGTGAGACTGCGCTTTCACACCGATGCCATTTATAGTTGTTTTATTTATTTGTACCAGAGTATGTCATTTTTGGGATAGATAATCAGTAGCAGTGTTGTTGTAAACCTTCAGCATTAATGAAACAAACCTCTCATTCACAGTAAAAGAGCACTTACCCTAACGCACACAGAAACTCTTCAGCCCAAACAACCTGGTGCTACACAGAAGCGCGTTACAAATTCTGACCTCAAGGAACAAGTGGAGGCCCGGTTTGCTCCCTCTGTACTTCCTCATCTATCCCTTGTCGTCTAAAGTACACCTCTAAAGGGTTAACCAATCCAAAAAGGTGTCTGACACCCTACTCGCAACTCCTCAGAAGCTGTGAAGGAACAGCCAAGCTGTTTTAACACTAGTGTATTTGAAAGTATACATCAAATGACTTGTGTGTTCATTATAATCAGGGCAAAACCTGGGTGTAAAAATGTTTGAAAAAATAAGGAAGCAAACGTAATTGCTCAAGGGTTCTTTGAGAAGCTCTATTTTTTTCCTTCTTCCCTCTCCTATGTGCGTTTTGCTACAAATTCCTCCGTGGCAAACAAGTCTCACTCTACCTCTTACAGCACGATAAGAGCATCAGTCGCGGCGCTGATACTGGTCTAGTCGAAACCAAATGGGCACAAGAGAACAGGAAAATAAAAAAACCCAAAGTCGAAGCTCATACAGCTGCAAAACCATATCACTACTTGGTAACAATGCAGACCTCATAAATAAATGACACATAAATGAATACAAATGAGAAAAAAAAATGAAAAAACTTTTGTTATGTTCCTTTATGCCTGTGGCATTTTTAGAGTGCATCAAGAGTTTGAATTGTTTGAACAGATTTTAAAAAATGTGCTAATTTTAAAGAAAAGTGTTGTCGATTCCTATTTCAACAATACAAGCTAAGGTCACAGATAATAAACGTTTCTCTCTCGCTCTTTTTTCTCCTGTTTCCCCATTCACCTTTTTCTCTTCTCTTTTGTGAAGACATGCTAAAGTGCTTGTCGACTTGTCAGCTGGGCTAAATTCAAAAAGAGGGGATATGCAAGAGGTAAAGCTTGTAAAAATCAAACAAAAAAGATTAAGGCTATGAATTTAGGCATGCCTGTTTTTCACAATAGAGGGAAATGTTATTTAAATTTCCTATTTATCAAGAAAGATTGGGAAAATGTTGGGGCCAACAGTTAACAGCAAAGGCTGTAGCATCAGTCCAAGGGAGTAAGTTGAACTTCAGGGGTGGGGGGTGGGGGGTGGGTGGGCGTTCACTTGATAAACATTTATTGTGAAAAAAAAGCTCAAATGATTTCAAGTTGTTGTGCAATACTTAACTGAGACATGAAAACCACAGGTTAGTGGTAGGCTGACACTGAGCGGTCCTTCTATCGCTTAGGGTCAGTGTCCTCTAGAGAGCTTTCCAGTCTACTATGTCAGAACTGTGGTTTCTTGTTGATTTTATTTCTTTTTTGTTTCTTTCTTTATTCTTTTTGGGCTGTAAACTATGGTCTGTCAGTCTGTGAAACTTTGCAGTATAATTCTGGTATTGTTGTTCTCTTTACGGTGTAATAAATATGTTAATACCTGCTTCAGAGACTTGACACTCATGTTCTTCCATCACAGCACCAGTAGCAACACTATTCAGATAAACACCAGCAAAAAAGTACTTGGACTGAAAGATTTGCAGTACAAAGTCAATTTGTGGAGTTTAACTAAAGCTCATGTATGTCCTTATGGCCTAGAGGCATTATCCACTACAGAAACTACAAGTTTTGGACCCAGTGTCTTCAAAGGTAGGATGAAGTGTGGTAAATAAAGAATAATGTTGTTTCTTTAAAAAAAAAATAGACTGAATACAAAATATTGTTATTATAGTTCTTCACTACACTTCCTGATGTGTGTGTGTTGAATACAATTAGAAGTGAAAAATCACTTGAACCTGAGGTATTACTTCTCCGATATGCTTCCTGTTTTCATTCTTTAGCCTTCACTGTTACAGGACGTTCATCTTATATTGTAGTGTTTTTAGAATATTGTAATGGCTTGTTCACCCTTCAACACAAATGTTAAATGGCAATCAAAGATGTGGAATATATAGATGGGAAATATGAGAATTGTGTCTACTGACATAAAAAAAGTATGCCTCAGAAACATAATTCCACGCTTTATACACAGGTTATTCTTAAGTTATTCAGGCTAAGCCTTTGGCTATAAATCAGGCTAAGCCTTTGCAGTAATCAGTGATATTGTGAAAATAATTGTGGACTTGAAAATTACTCCTTACCTCTGTTTTATATCTCCTTTAATTTTCTGCCACTGACTACCTGTTTCTCTCATCTTCTCTCCAATGCATTGCCCACAGCATCTGCTGCAACATATGCAGGGTCTATAAAAAGTACTCATACCCCTTTGAAGTTTTCACCTACAATTTTCACCATTCTTCTTTGTAAGACTGCTCCAACTCTTTCTGATTGCGTGGAGATTGTAAGTTACCAGCCCTTTTCAAGTCCAGCCACAAATGCTAAATTGGATAGAGGTCTGTGATCTGACTCGGGCGCTCCAAAACATCAACACTTTGTTGCTTGCTTGAGGTCATTGTCTTCCAAGTCACAGTTCTCTAGCAGAATGCATCTGGTTTTCCATAAGGATTTCTCTACAGTTTGCTGGATTCATTTTAACTCTATCTTCACAAGCCTTCGATGCTCTGCAGCAGAGAAGCATCCCCACAGCATGATGCTGCCATCACCATGCTTCACAGTGTAAATGCTGTACTTGTGATGTGTCTAGTCAGATGGCCAAAAGCAACATTTTAATATGAACTCTTTTTGATTTGTCACTCTAGCGAAGAACCTGGCAGCATTTGTTGTACATACATCTCTTGTACCTCAGCTGTTAAGCTTGTATCTAATTCAGGGGAGTCAAAGATGTCTTGGTGGCCTCGCTCACTAGTCCTCTTTTTGCACAGTGACTCAGTTTTTGTGGAGAGCCTGTTCTGGGCTGTAGGCCTATTCTTATTTAATAATGGATTTAACTGTTCTCCAAAAGGCAATTCATTGAATTTTGTCTATCCGCTGATTTATGCTTTTCAGAAACCTTATTGCAGAGTTGCTTTATACTTTTTATTGGCAGTGTACAGCTTGAACTGAAGCCCACACAAAAAACATTATACAAACAACTTTTACACTTTATTTGAAAGATTTGCTGTTTTTTGAAACATGCTAACATGGCAAAAATATTTAAAACTAAATGATAAAGGGAATCACTTGCAGTTATTGTTGCACAGTATTTATTTCCTACTTGTAGGTACATTAAGTTGGGACAGTGCTGTGTTGACATCATGTGAGATAGACAATTTAAATTGTTGTAAAGTTGAATGAGTTTATATCCAGTTAATCTAGGTGTATTTACCTTGAGCAATGCACCTTGGCTTACATAGGAATTCATATTTGTTTAGTTTTTAGGCATTTCTGTATTATTAAGTGGTCAGAAAGGAGCCAGTAAACTTATATGTGTTAGGATGTCTTCAAATTTCATAACGCTTTCTGAGTGCATGTAAACTACTTTGATTTATACAGCATGAATTGATCTTAAAATATCATCACCATCTGCAAGTGGACTCCAATGAGTAGGCAGCTAGGAAAACTATTGATTGACTGAATTTGAGTGTGCATGACAATCTCAGGACAAGCGTTGGGGCTTTCAGTCATGTTTTAAAAAGGACAGCATGAAAATAGGAACGAGCTAAAATCAATTATCCTTCCATAAATATGTTACCTGGATGTGTATGATTATGTCATTAGTAACTTAATAATTACTAATGAACCATCCTAATCATTACCTACGCCATAAATAGTTAAAAATGCATAAACCTTATGCCTTAAAATGTTACTTAGAATGGTGACAGGACTTAACGAACTGTTAAAATAAAAGTTTTATATATTACAATGGAGCTGGTAAGATAAGTGCCTTTGATGGTGTTATTTATATGCTTCTCTGACACCAGAAGCATTAACCTCTCAACCAACCTCGGGTTTTTGCCTGACGAGATTGTGTTGGACCTCAAAGAGCTGGGATCATCTTCTCCCTTTTACAACAAATGACAGTGAAGCCATGAAGCAGCTCGGCAGCTCTGGAAGCTCTGCCTTTTTGTGACCCTATCCTCTTCCATCTTTATCTCTTAGCTGAACCCCTGTGGAGTTGATAAAGCTCAGGGATGAGTTGGAAAGCGGTGATATTCCTGCCACATTCTTCTACATAAAGTTCATTGTGACCATGGCTCTTTTCTTCTCCCCTCAATTCCCTCTCTCTCTTCCCCTGTCTTTTCTCACTCTCTCTTATCAACCAGACAGAAGCAGACAGCGACTTGAATTAAGCGCTGGTCGGGGGGGAGCTGCTTGGAGCCGATAACAATACAAAATGGATTTTCTCAAACAGAGAAAAACAGCTGTCTCCATTATTTGAATGCTTCACCTTTCCCCACTCCATTAATTGGCTCTTTGATCATAGGCAGAGGTGCACAGTGGCTGATAAGGAATAGGTTATTAGTAAAGTAGCCTGGAGGACGGAGTGGCAACCGGCCGTGCGGGGCTGCAGGAGATGAGATAAAGGCGTGGTAATGCCGGTGTGAGAGAGTGCTGGTGAGCGATAGGGTCGTGGCGTCTGGCCCTCCTGCTCCTGCTTGGCTCACAGGCAGCAGGAAAATAGAGCAGCAGCAGGACGAAGTGTGATATAGCAGCTAATGCAGGATTGTGATTCAGCTTGTGGGGGATAGAGCGTGGGATTTGATTCCATGACGGCTTGTTCCTTTAAGTAGTATCTCTCTCTTTCTCTCTCTCTCTCTCTCTCTCTCTCTCTCTCTCTCTCTCTCTCTCTCTCTCTCTCTCTCTCTCTCTCTCTCTCTCTCTCTCTCCTTTTCAGTCGTTCCCTCTCTTCTCACACTCTCTTAAAAAATCAAACTGTGTGACAAGAAATTTCCTCCTCTTTTCATATTGCCCTGATATGTGGTAAATGTTGGGCCTATGATAGCCCGTGAGGAGAAAAACTAGGAGGAGGGGGGAAATGACATTACCCCATCCAGGGCTTTTTAAAAGATGGGCGTCTCCTTTGATGTTGCACTGAGCTAAATTCACTGCATTAAATCTGATGGAATTTTCACTATAAGCCTGTTTATGTATTTTCTCACATCCATGGACAAGGGGCAATTTGCCACACTACTCAGTGGAGGAAAGGCATCTTCAAGAAGTCGCTATCTTGTAATCCTCTCTCTCTCTCTCTCTCTCTCTCTCTCTCTCTCTCTCTCTCTCTCTCTCACTCTCTCTTCAAGAAATAGTACCAGAGGGGACAAGAAGGGTATTTGTGTGTTGTAAAGCATAGTAAGAAAAGAGGGGAAGTGTTGATATTAAATTACCAAACACAAGGTTATCTAGTTCCTGCACATGGCAAGGCTGCCCTGAGCCAAGGGTAATCTGCTAATAGCGTTCACACCGAATGACATTATTAAGGAACTGGGCCCATGTGTCAGGCTTCTGTCTGTCTCTCTCTCTCTCTCTCTCTCTCTCTCTCTCTCTCTCACACACACACACACACACACGGAGTGAAGAGAGGAAAAGGAAAATAGCAAAAGAGACAGGGACAGAGTAGGAGAAGAAGAGTTAGGAAGACAGGGGTAAAGGATATGAGTCTGAAATGTTCTCTTTTTAAAAGTGGCATTTGTTAAAATGCCCTGCAAATATCAAAGTTCAAAATGATTTATGACTCAGTGAAAGCAAATGACAAAACACTGGTATGTAGAGAATTATGACCCACTGAACCACTTTGATCTAAGGAAGGTCATGTTGAATTATGTGTAGTTAGTTAGTTGGCCCAACAATATCATGCAGTAATTGATAAAAACCAGAAGCAGCTCGCAGAAACAAACTTGCAATTACACAACAAATGCAACTGTGATTTGTGAGGTTTGAGGTTAGAGGACACCCTAACTTCAAACCTCCATGTCACTTGTGTATTCGGCTGTAGCATATACAGGCCAAGGACAAAAGCCCATCAGTGTCAAGTAATGGCCTCCATACACTGCCCAGCAGGTGAGTGTTAAAAAAAATACACAACACCAATTTATGCCCCTGGGGGATAATGTAAACTCACCTAGAAGCAAAAGAAAGCAAAAGAAAACTCTCTCTTTTTCTTTACTGTCCACTTCCTTCATCCCTCTCTTTCTCCCTCCCATTCATCCGATCTCACCCAACGCCATGGAAGCAGCCTGTAATGCACCAAGCAGTAGCTCTGGCTAAAACAATCACAGTTGTTTTACACAAACAGAAATGCTCATTCAATAAACGATCTCATACATGCATGGTTTTTCAGTGTTGATAAACAAGACTTTGAATATAGCAGTGAATTCATATATATATATTCATATTTGGATGTTACACATGCAAGCAAGTTACTGTTGTTTGCCCTTTCTCACACAGGATTTAGAACATACTACTTTTTACTGATGTCAATGAAAATCATTCTCTGTGACAGTGAAACTGCAAATAACAAAAGAAACATTTGCAGACACTGCAAACATAAACCTTACACTTCCATTCTTGCCTAAAATGATCAGTCTGTACATACTATACAGAAGTAACCAAGGACTATTGACATTTCAAAGCCTTTTCTAACTGTACAGGATAAACAAGCTATTTGCCTTCAAGGACTGACAGACCATCAAATCATAAATAACCAGCACTGCATTTTCACAGTGACTAACCTCTCGGTAAGTAAATATTACTCTGACATTGACCTCATGAAGTTTTCACTCCTGAGTGTATTTGTGTATGTGTGTGTGTGTGTGTGTGTGTGTGTGTGTGTGTGTGTGTGTGTGTGTGTGTGTGTGTGAGTGTGTGTGTGTGTGTGTGTGTGTGTGTGTGTGTGTGTGTGTGTTTATGTGCCAAAATGAACATCTTGCTATAGGAACTCAGGAGGTCTTTCTGTATGCAGGCAGCCAGTAGAGAGTGGGTGATTGATGGCTAATGAGGGCTGAATGAGGAGTCGGGGCCAAACACACTGTACACACTGCGTACTGTGGATTTACCACATGATGGATGACACCCTCAGAAACAGTACTCACACACAGGTAGTCACACACACAATACTGTGCAATACACAATATTGTGTGGTGTCTATACAAGACAAAAGACATGTATATTGATATGGAAAAGTTTATTAAGAGTTTTGGTATTACTGTCATTTTTTATAAAACCCCAATTCCAAAAAGGTTGGGAAGATGTGTAAAATGTAAATAAAAACAAAATGCAATGATTTGCAAATGTCAGCAACACATATTTTATTCACAATAAAGCAGTGCCGGTCCAAGCTCAATAGAAATTTGGGAGGGTTGAGTCAGGAAGGGCATCAAGCGTAAAAACTGTCAAATCAACATTCGGACAATAATCCACTGTGATGACCCTGATCTCACGGGATAAGCCGAAAGGACAAAAAAAGAAAAAGAAAAAAAGAACAAAAGCAATATATCAGTTGTTGAAACTGAGAAATTTTACCATTTCATGGAAAATAGCTCATTTTGAATTTGATGGCAGCAACACATCTCAAAAAAGTTGGAAGAGGTTGATGTTTATCATTGTGTAGCATCTCCTCTTCTTTTAACAACTGTCTGTAAACGTCTGGGAAGTGAGGAGACCAGTTGCTGGAGTTTTAGCAGAGTATTGTTGTCCTATTCTTGTCTAATGCAAGATTCTAACTGCTCAAC
Source organism: Channa argus (assembly GCF_033026475.1). Classification (NCBI taxonomy): domain Eukaryota; kingdom Metazoa; phylum Chordata; class Actinopteri; order Anabantiformes; family Channidae; genus Channa; species Channa argus. Next base: position 16,058,569 of record NC_090197.1, read on the forward strand.
CATCTTGGGCCTTTGTGGTTGGAATTTTTGTTTTATGATGCGCCAGACTGCGGGCGGGCCAGATCAGCAACTGGACTTCTCTTGGGAAGCCAGGAGAAGAGTTGCGATGGATGCAGTATGTGTTTTAAAATTGTCTTGTGGAAATAAGCAAGGCCTTCCCTGAAGGCAAGGCTGCATAGGTTGCTCTAAAACCTCTATGTATTTTTCAGCATTGACAGTGTCTTTCCAGATGTGTAAGCCGCCCACACTATTGGCACTAATGCACCCCAGTAATATCAGAGATGTCTGTCATTGAACTATCTGCTGATAACAAGCTGGATGGTCCTTCTCTTCTTTAGTCCACAGGACACAGCGTCCATGGTTTCCAAAAAGAAATTCAAATTTTTATTCAGCTGACCACAGAACAGTTTTCCCATTTTGCCTCAGACTATTTTAAATGAGATTTGTGCCAGAGAACACGGTGGCATTTCTGGATCGCGTTCGCATGTGGCTTCTTCTTTGCATGATACAGCTTTAACTTACATTTGTGGATTTCACGGTGAACTGTGTTCACAGACAGTGATTTCTGTGTTCCTGAGCCCATACGGTGATGTCAAGTAGAAAATCATGCCTGTTTTTAATCCAGTGCTGCCTGAGGGTCCAAAGATCACATGCATCCAGTTTTGACCTTTGGCCTTGTCACTTGAACACAGAGTTTCCTCCTGATTCTCTGAATCTTTTGATAGTATTATAAATGGTGGGATCTTTGAAGTCTTCACAATTTTATATTGAGGAATATTTTTCTGAAATTGTTCCACAATTTTTGGAGCAGTTTGTTACAGATTGGTGACCCTCTGCATATCTTTACATTCGAGAGTTGTTCATTGCATTGCAATCATTGCATTTTGTTTTTATTTACGTTTTCACATCTTCCACACTTTTTTGCAATTGGGGTTGTATGTGAATCAGTGTGTCTCTAATATTTACCTGGTTGTACATTTAACTGTGACTGTCCAACCACTTGCATGGTAACTTTGGAGCACTCTCGTGTTGTCTTTTCTCTCACAAGCCATCCTGTTTCACTCAAATCCCAGTGAGCCAAATCACATCCAAAAACAGTTTACCATGACACACAGTGGGGCATTACACTCAATCAGTCATCCTGAACCCAACTGTTTCCTACTCAGTGCAGCCCTCCCATATCATTTATAATACCACATAGACTTCTCCTATGGACACCACATGAAGCCTCCTATAAACGTGGCACCATAAGGCTCATTCAGAGTTGTAGGGGGCTCGAGACTATCCCAGCTGCCATTCAGGGAGAGGTGGGGTACACCCTGGACAGCTCGCCAGTCTATCTCAGCGGCCAACACAGGGAGACAAACACAGAAAGACAACCATTCACACCTACAGGTACAGTAATTAAGAAACACCAATCAACCTAACATCCATGTCATTGGATTGTGGGAGAAAACCCACACAAGCATGGACAGAACATGCAAACTCTACACGAAAAGGATTAAAACCTGGAACATATAAATAATTAAAAATGTAGTGTGCTCATGAATAATGTATTTATGGTAATGGTCTTGCACTTATGTATTACTTTTTTACCTTACTGGAACCCAAAGTGCTTGACACCGCTTCTCATTCGCTAATTTGCACTCACAGTCACACACACTTGGTACCACATACTGAGGGGGGAGCTGCTATGCAGCTGGCCTACACTCACCCGGAGTAGCTAAGTTGGGGTTCAGTGTCTTGCTCAAGGACACTTTGACATGTGACAGGAGAAGCTTGGAATCAACAACCCTGGGATTAGTGAAGGACTGCTTTGCCTCCTGAGCCACAGTCACCCCTGTGTATATCTTCTACACATGTTTAACATTATGAGATTATTTTGTCAAGGGATAACACAAACTGGAGGAAATTTGTTCTAATGCTGCCACCTTTAAAATATAAATAAACTATTGTCAGTAGCATCTAGAAAATAATTAATAACCAGCATATGTTTTATTTTTCAGTTTGTGACCTCTCTTAATGTGTATTTTAATGTGATACATAAAGGATAGTGTGTTTCCCTGACAAAGTATGGATCAATCCATTTTTTATAATGCAATTTCCCCTAAGGGCACAAAAAAAAATATTAATTACATATTTTATATATTATTATTATTATTTCATATATTAAAGTAAATGACTGCTAAATGCCTGCAATTTATCTTTCACAAAAAGTCTTCAATAAGCAAAAACCTTTTTTTCTACCTGGGTCTTTTATATTATTTTTTTCTGTTAAGAAATACCATCCTTTCAAACTCAGTTAAATCTACTACTCACCAACTACAAATAAGTGCAGAGAATATTTTTTTTAATTAACAGTGACAAAGTGCTTGATGAAACTTAACTGACCACAACAGCATCACCATAGATTTACACTGCTATTTAGAAACACAAGGACTCAGAGTGCCCCAGAGGAAATTTATGGTTCATCCCAGAGCATCTTTCACACCCTCTGGTCCGACTTCCATCCTACCACTTCTGGTCCTCTATCTCCCCCATCACTCCTTACCCAGCACCCTCCCCATGGTTTCCCCAGCTGTTGTGCACCTGGCTGTTGGCCTAGGAAAAAGGATGTGAATGCATGCCTTCCATCTCTGTTTGTGTGTGTATGATATGTTTGTGTTGGGGGGGGACTGGGGGTTGCAGGTGCTTTAGGTTGGTGCTGCTTCCATGCACGTAATTGCCTGTATAGACCAGAAATTACACTTTATACTAAATACACTCAAGCTAAACTACCAACCGTGGGATTGGTGGATTTCTGCTTTATCTTCAAGCACGTTACTTTGTTATAAAAATTTCTCCAGCCTACTATGTTGCTTTCTATGTTTGCCCCAATTTTCATTAAAAACAACTTGTCATATTAATCTGTTGAAGAAAATTGAAGAAAGGATGAGAGATCCAATGTAATATTTATGGTGGACCACTTTGTGAGGTCGTCCCTGTGGACAGTATGAATATATGCAATGGTGGATGCAACGACAGAAACATGGCTGATGATGGCTGCCAAGCCATCATCTTGATTAAAAGCTATTTATTGGGGAACTGATTATTTGTGAAATAAATTTTACATTCTAAATGGCACATTTCTCTGGGTTTTGCAATGCAGATTGTCCCGAGATGTTTTGTTAAAATATACATGGGACTTAATTTGCTGTCCCATGGCATTCTAATTTGATTGGCGTGAGAGGGACAGAAGATGGATGAAGATTGTGCAGAATCCGTTGTCAGGGGACCATGAGAGGTAGCAACACTGTTCTATATCTGCGTGAAATCAGAAATGATCAGAAAATGGCGAATCCCATATGGATTCAAATCCAGACACAAACAACATGCTAATCAACAAACTGCAGACACAAACATATAGGCACATGTAGAATGAAGTAAGTAAGTCAGTGTCATGTGCCCATTTGACCAATTTTACAAGCCAACTGAAAAAATATATATACAGACTGAAATAGCTTGCAATGTGTATGCATTAACAATATTAAATCCTATATTTGATTATTAATATGTACTGTTAAAGTATAACTACATTCTAGTTATGAATAAATTAATAATTCCAGTATTTTTAAATTAAATTATATGAATAAATAAAATTTTATACCACTTTAGCACCTCCCATTATTTCCATAAACTTATGTGAAAATATAATGTAATGTAATGTAATAATATAATGACTATAATCCACTGCAAGCAATAGAGTAGGATATTTGTCTTATAGTAGGGAAGAGGCTAAAAGCTCTGTGAAGATGCAGGACACATTCTCTTTGGTGACTAATAAATCCATGGATCAATTAAATTTTAAGTCTAGTAAATATGTTCAGCACAACTTCTCACTAAGCTACATGAAGTGTTGTTAGCATTTCCAAGAAAATCTAAGTCTAACTGTATTTAGTTACAGCACATCAAAGATAAATGTGAATTGCTTTAGAAATTTGAAAGCTCACGATGACTTTTTACTGTAGAGCTAATAAGTCCATAATGTTTTGTTTTAGGTTTTGTTGTGTTGCATGAGGCAGCTTCTCTGGACAAATGACAGAAGCTGATGGAGTTTTCCCAGTTTATACAAAACAAATATTTAAAGCGTTGAATCTAACTTCAATTGCAAGGAAACAAATTAGAGTTAAAGAACGTCTTTATTATTAGCAACCAAAGACAAAGGCATGCCATATATAATATTCTGTTAAAATTAGATGAGGGGGTCATAAAAGTCGGATTTGTCAGATTTCTTCTGCTACTCTCTATCTCTGCTCATGCAGCTATAAATTGCTAAAAGTTGTTAGACTGCATTTCAACCTCCTTTTAATGGGACTTAAAATTCCCTGCCATTTCAAATAACTTTCTTTCTCTCTCAATTATATCATAATCTAATAATCAGTGTACATCTGTATCTCTACTTCAAGTGGTAAAAACTAGAAAATCAAAAAGATCCCATTAAATTCTGACGTCAATTTTTTACAGCAAGGTAGGGCTCCATCTGTGCTGAGCCCTCATACAGTACAGTAGCTAATGTCAGACCATCATAAAACTATTTCCTCCATCAGATCTTCCAATTCTGTGCTTCAGTTTCATCATCCTCCCCTGTAACATCTTGTATTTATCATTTCATGTTTACTTTGATTTATTTCTTTTCTGGCATCACCCTCATTCAAATGACATCCATTCCATTTATCAATCCGTCCTTTACTATTCTAACATCTTGGACCGCTTCATTGATGCCTTTCTGTCTCTCTCTCTCAGATCTACAATTAATGTTTGACCAAGCTGTTCCACACTGTATTATTCAGTGGTGTGTGTGTGCCATCGTCAGACATGTATGCCTCACATGATGCATTGACTCTGTTTAATTATAGAGATGCTGAATAAATATTTACAGATGGCTGATCACTCTTCTTTCAGCCAGGGCCACAAATGTGATTTATAAAGCATCAGTGGAAGCAGAAAATAATGGCTGTCATTGTTACTGTATAGGGTCGGGATATTATACATCCATGCATTATAATGAGTCTGAGAGGTCTTAGACACTGTAGCTATAGGTAACTTCTGACTTTGACTCTTGATGGAATTTGTTCTAATTTAAATTGGTTCTTGAGGTTGTATTGACCAGTAAAGTTACTGCAGTGGAGTTAACTTCAAAAGCCATTAGGTCTTTTCAGATATTGGGATTCTGCTACGGGGAAAATTGTAATTGGAATATATTAAAGTTTTTAAACTCCGCTTTAAAATAAGACCTGGTTTAAATTCTTTTTTTAACCCTTTTAATCTATTACTATTGTGACTATTTTTTTAAAATGATGTGAGTTTGTTAGTGAAATAAGAGTCGTTTTTTTAACTGTATATTCTGGACTGTTGCTCAATAGGCTTATTACAGGCAAGAGTTGCCTGTAAATTACATCAGGTCAGATTAAAAATGGGGTTACATTCAAAATACAATTCTATTAAATGAAGCATCAAAGAAACAAACGAGTAGTGCACCAATATTGGGGGGGAGTTAGACAATAATATTAAACATGACCTAATTAAAGCCAAAAGGAATTTCGAATTCATGCTTTATACAGCATATGATGGTTAGACCATTAATGGTAATAGACCAGCATTTTAAATCGGGCACTCCAATTTCCTCTCACATTCTAAAGACGTACATGTTAGGCTAACTGGTAACTCTAAATTGCCCATAGGTGTGATGTAGACTGGTGACATATCCAGTGTGTATCCCACCTCTCACCCCCCCCATGACAGCTGGGATAGGACCCAGTCCCCCTAAACAGGATATGGGTTACAGATAATTGATGGACGGATGTATGGAAAGTATCTGGCGTCCAGCTTTATAGGTAACATTTCTGCCAGCTCTGAGCTAAACTAATGTGTGCATGAGTTATACCTCGGCGGCTGGGAGGCAAGTACAGTAAAAACGCTTTTAGCATTTAACTTCAGAACTCACTGTATGGCTGCAATGTTTCCTAATCCTCTACTTTTTACTGCATGAGTCGCTCTGTGTGCGTGCGAGTGCACATGACGTATGTGTGAGAAAGTCCACTTGCATGAGTAACTGTGTGTTCTTGTATGTGTTGATGTACTAGCCTGTCTGCTGGTGCTCCACAGCCATCTGGTATCTGGTCAGTATAGTGAGCCTCTGGAGGGCACCTGGCCAGCAGCTTGCTCACCTGGCTCTTTTAGCCCCTGCCAACCACCACACCTGGGCTGGCTAGCAGACAGGGAAGGGGAACAGCTTGCACAGAGCTCTCAAAAAAAAAGTCACTGAAGCATGACACAATCATGTGATACAGGATAGATCTACTGTTTAATGTATAGAATTACAAAATAGATAAGATATAATATACAAAAGGTGGATGTGATTTTATTTTAGTACTTCACCATAGAAGGTGTTAATTTTCAGATACTAGTAACCACAATACTTCATAAAGAGATTCTCAAATTACTCACAAAAGATTCCACAATGAATAAGGTTGCCTTCTACTGCATCTGTCCCAACAGTTTGTGCCAGTCTGTGCCAACTCATTCATTTAGCATGCGATGGCACTTCCTTCCTGCAGGTTGTAGTTGTCCTCTGCTATCAATTACACTCTCCTCTCCCGGCAAGAAAGATGCTCTTTGTCCCCTGCCTCACACACAAACACAAATGGGTGCACAAACTGTGGTCGCAGAGGGACAGGCACCTGCAGAGTGTTTGTCACCTCGTCTGTTGGCATCTGTGACCGCACAGCATTGTGGGAGAGACGGCCATCTGTTGTCGGCAAGGTTGGATTGGAAGGGGGCAAGCGGGCGCGGTGCATCATGCTGCTCTTTTCTGTTGGTTGGAGCTGTGTGAAGTGTTATGGTGCTGTTTTTGTTGTTTTCAGTGCTATAGGCTGAAAATAATACAGCAACGGGAGAAACTTTTGAATTTGGTAACCTACAATCTCAATTGAGAAGTTATTACTACAACTATGATGTTAAAAGCAATTGTAGGTTTTCTTGAGGGTAAGAAATTCAACAAATCCAAAACTACATGCAAACACGTGCTTTTTCTCAAATTGAACTCTCCTAATTATCTTGAAATGTTTTCCAGCCATCACAGCAAAACAGCGTTTGATTGACATGACAGTGGTTGCAAAGTTTCTTCAATTATCCTGGCAAGGTTACGACTGCTGACTCTTGATTCCCAGCAGGTCCTTGTCATGCAGAACACAGAAATACTAAACTCTCTTCTCCTACTTGCTGTAACCTATGTATTTAAAACCTGCTGAGATTGCACATAGAAGGGCGTTAGAACCAGTAAAAATGACCTTGCTACCCTCAGTTTCATTTTTAGTAGCTCAACCATGGTAGACCAAACAACAACAACACTGAATGTGATCAAACTTTGTTATCAATGAACATGGCAGTATTATCTTCTAAAAATCAGTTTATTGTCATTGTGAAGATTTTCTTTAGCTGATATAACCATTTAGCTGTAGATGTTCAAATGTACATCCAAAGAAAAGTATAGACATGCATATTTATACATATACACTCTTAAATATGTAGGTATGCATGCAGAGCAGCTGTGTCCACATTGTTGTGTTGAGGAAATTAATTCGTCATGTCTCTTTGCAAAACCAGGTGTGCTTGAAATGGCATTAGCTTGGTGGTTCAAATTTACTGGAGGCAACAAATGTACCATTTTTTCCAGCAGAAATGACAGAATCTCATAACTAAAGCGTATTCTGTGCACTGCATCTACAACAAAGGTAAATATAAAATAAATTATCATTCTATTTTCAGTTATGTCACTGCTAAATTGTTGGGTGTTTGAAGAAAATATGTGCTTTGCATAAAATGAAGCATTAATAAACATGGGACTTCAGGGAATGTGTTTCTATTTAGAAAAACTGCTGGAGAATAAAGACTACAGAACAAAAGCAGCATTGGAAAATATTACATAAAGGACTGAATAGTCAGACTGAAGTAACAAAGACATTAACCCACATATTCCTGAAGGACATTTGTGTGTGCAGGACGTTCCTTTGACTGGTTGCTTGGGTTGTGGGTCTGCTCATCCAGCCGGCCTGCACATCACAGACAGATGTTCAGCCAGCCAAGCCTGCAGTGCCACAGGCACTGTGTGTTCTAGAAAAATGCGCGGACCAGATGCTGCTACCTGGTGTCCCACCCGCCTGCTGCACCAGTATACTGGGCATGCTCCAATGGCCATCACATGACCTCAAACTGGGTTTTCAGATTGTGTGCCGTCAATCATATTGATGATAGAGTAGAGTGGAGCTGGCACTGAAAGATTTCGTAGGGTCAACTCAGCAGTTCGCCACTGTGTGTCTGACAGACTGAATTCATATGTCAGATTATTCTGAATAATGAATCAAATATAATATATCAAAACAATGAAACAAGAAAGGAATATTATACATTACACAACTATTTTTGGAAAACACCAGCAGCAAAACACATTAAAATACCACATGGCATCCTACTGAGTCAAGTATCTGAAGTAACATCAAAAGATCTAATGCAGACGCTACATCTCTTTCAGAATCATTTTCCCTCCAGTTTTGTTCCCCAAATAAATAGTCACTCTCCTCCAAACAAACAGAAACACACATTTTTATGTCTCTCTCCTCGCCGCTGTTATTACTAAAATGGAGGAAACTTTCGAAGAGATTCTAAGACACTCAAGATTAAAGATTTATTTTTTTCTTTTGAAGTTCCAGCGGTGTTTCGCCTTATTTCTTCAACAAATGCAGCGTGATAATGGTGTTTTTGCATTGTGGTTGGTGCTGACCTAGAACTGCCAGAGAGAGGGTTGCTGGCCTGATGGCTAGGCTCTTGTCTCAGAACCCCTAATGAGGAATGTCTCAGTAATGGCATCTCTTCCTTGTATTCTCAAAGGACACACAGTTTACTTGCCTGTATCCAGAGTGTTATTTATATATTGTGATGTAAAAAAACAGGAAAGATTAGGAGGAAGCTGGGTTATTACACTGGTACATCTGGGTGGCTTTGTTTTGTAGCATCTTTTTATCGTCTACTGCACTACAAGTCAAGCTTGTCTTTATTATTTCTTCTCGGCTTCTAATCTATATCAAGGAAGCTCTTTTGTTGAATTTGTGCTGAATTTGATAAAGAGACAGCGCTGCTATTGTCCTGTACATCAGGTGTCTTTCCGATCCCTTTTCAATTGAAATGCATAAATGAGTTCAAGAAAATATTCATCTTTTCCAATACCTGGCTGGACTTATTACATTTAATAGTCACACAATGCTCTAATCTGATGCTTAGATTTCAACTAGGCTTTAAATTTCAATAATAGCTCATTGTGCTTGCTTTTACTAGCTGCTCTATCTCTTAGGTTCATCAAGCATATCCTAGTGTGCTGTACATCAGTGCATCTCTTTCCACATCTGTTCAAGAGCCAGCGGAGAATCATACTGCCCCCTACTGCCGACAATCTTTATTAACACAACAGAATTGATTGTGCGGCCATCAAGCAGACAATACCCTGATACTCTGCCAGTGGCTCGATACCAAGATCTGTCATGGGCAGCGATGCACGACAATAGATTCCACTGATTGGAGTGGTGCACACTCCTGGCTATGACATTGGCCTACCGCTCATTATTGAATGGCTGTTTTTTTCTCTCTCCAGTCACAAGGCCCCTAATTCAGCAATCAATGCTACTCATTTTAATAGCACCTCTGTCGTTGGCCCGAGGAGAGACGAGGAGAAATCTGGGTGAAGCAGTGTCAAATCATTGTTTTGAGGTGAAGACTGCAATCATGGCTTTGATAGATCTAATCACGGTACAGTGTTGCAGTAGCGATATCATGCTGGAAGTGTTTGTTACGGAAACCACTTGCAAATACCTGTTTAAGCATATTATACAGTAAACCTTAAAACTGTGGGTTCAATTACAACCCCAGATGATGCACATAAAGTAAAATACAGACACCTAGACAGATTAAAAGATATCAAAAAGTACAGAGCCAATGATGTATTTGATCTTAAGTTGCAAATGCTCATATTTTGTCATATCCATTACAATAAAAACTTGCAACCTGCAACCTACACTCTCTTGTTAGACAACATATCACTTGGCTTTTTTAGCCCTAAGAAACAATATGAACTACAGGAGCCATGGGCTTCTCCAAAGACATCCCCAGTAAAAGTGCTCTAAATGATGAGACTGGCTAAAAACACCCTAACAAACGACACAAGACTCCAAAAAGCGTTTAAATAAAGGAGGTATGTAATGAACCCCATGTGCCTTCTCCCAATATATCAACCTGAGTGAATTTGCCAACATGTCTTTCTTTACCTTGAAGCATAGTAAATGAGAATTTATGCGCCCACTACTTTATCATTCTTTATCTTTATCCCTCCCCATGAGGTAGCCATGCCATGTGAGACAGAAATTTTACACCAAAGGCAATATCCCCCTGCAATAATTATATCAGAGCGAGAGAATGGCTCATTAACATATGCTAGGCATGTCAGGAATTTACAAGCGCCTTTTGTAAATGCCTCTCGTCACTATGCTGCTCCCATCCGTAAGGTGTCTCCTTTGAGGATGCAACTTCCTCATTTCCATAGACGTCAATCAAGCTGTGCGGGGTTTTTTAGAAACACTCAAAAACACAGCGCTCACTGAATATAGCAATCATAAGGGACAACTCAGTGATATGGAAAAAGTGTGTCTGCACACATGTGGGGGTGTGACTATGTGTTTTGTGAAATGACATGATGAAAACAAAGCGGTGGGGGCAAAATTATCCTGATGATGTGCTTTCAATGCAGGGTGAGTGGAGGGAGGGTGTTTGCTATTTCCGCAGTGTGTTAAAAAAGCATGTGTGTGAATACATGTAGAAAGCTCGACAACAGACAACAGACACCAGACTGACTAACAGACAGGTCCCGAGGTCACTATGCTGGTGGCGCTGCTGCTTCAGGACCCAGAATCTGGTGGAGGTGTTGATAGACTAAATGTTCAGATATGTTACAGAAGCTGGACACATTATGTGATTTCAGTTTTTTCTTTAATCAACATTAATTGAATTCAGTCCAACATAACCTATATTATAGAGGACAAATGCATAAAAGTCAAGTGATCCTATATCCAAAGAGAGACTGGTGTGGTGTTACACTCCCACATATTAGCTGATGTGGCCAAATGCCCTAATACTACCTAAGCAAAAGTAAATCAGAAATACAAATACCGCCTATTCACTTTTTTGTGCTGTAAATAATTATTTAACTTTTAAAGAATACGTGAACATAAACAAAAAACATTTTTTAAAGAATATGGATCCATTAGCCAGGCGTGAAAAAGTGACCCAACAAAGGCAAAACGGGGGTTTGACAGAAAACCTAGAAAAGTGAATGGAGAAAGACAGAAAAGTCATTTTTTTGTTTGAACAAGGAGCTTCAGCAAATGTCAGTGCAATGACTGAAGACCCAATGTCCATTTCCATCACTGACTGCTCTCTCTATCTCTCTCTTTCTTTCTCATTCGTTGTCATTGCTTTTTCCCTTTAAGTGCACTTTCGCCCACACCACTTGGAAATTGATTGAAACAAAATGTCACAATTATGCCCTGTAGCTCGCCGCTTCAATTATTCATCAATTAGGGGCTAGGCTCCTTTTTTTCTCTCCTCTGAGCTGATTTTTCATTCAGTTTGCTCGAGATGTATGGCTCCCCTGCTGTTAACCAGTCCAAAGTCATTAGTTTCTGGGTTTGCAATTAAACCTGATGCATTATGCATGAGGCTCCGACTCAGTAGACACACGCAGCAGCGGCCGCAGCAGCTAGCGAATGAGCTAGCAAGCTCTGGAGGTGTGGATGGGAAATTAATTTGCTAGAAATGAAGTTCTCTCTTTCTCCCCACCTCTCTCTCTCTCTGTATCTAATCTCTTGTCTGGCAGGTTGGAACAGATGCCACTGAGTGGAGATGGAGATAGAGATTGGGAAGCGATGGAGTCTAGTGCAGCTTCATCAGCACTGACAAGGGAGCAGGATCCCACTAGATTTACCCAGCCAAAAAATGTGAAGATGAAATGCTTTAGTAAATAGTCTGTGCTGTATTAATATAATGTTGAGGATTGATTTAGGCTTTATTGGTTATATACTTGCATTGAAAAATCCTGTTTAAATAAAAAAGCAGATGTGAAAAATGTGGGTTTGCACACACAATATTTCCTGTAAATAATGTTTGTGCATGTATCAGTGTCACAATGAAAAGGCCACGCTGAATGGACAAAATACAGTGTTCATTTGCTGCCACCTAGTGTCAGCTATCATCTCTGAGATTTTAAAAGAACAAAATACTGTATTGATTGAAAGTGTGGATGTACCTTTTTAATGGACTCATATTTATCTTGTAGCCACACCATAGTAAGAATGTCCGTGCGTACTGAAGCACTTGTGTGAACAAAGAAGGGCACGCACTGGGATTCTTCCTGAACTCCTCATTTTCATGTCCTGTAACAAATATAAACATGATAAAGGACTTGTGATTATATAAACATATATTCATTCAGGTGTAGTGAACTTTTACTTATGCAATCATATGCCTCAACATGCAAGACAATCACTTAACACAGTACCATAATGCAATGAGAGAAAGACAAAAACATTTACACAACCTTCCTGAGACTGACAAAATGCACACACTCCAGCCAGGTGGTGAGGAAGGGGCTCGAGCACAGTGCACAACAGCTCCCACTGGCCAACAGGGCAGAAAGGTACGGGTAGTGTGAAAGCATTTTGTGGACTAGAGAGGAACTGTTCCTGTCCTCCCACAACACAAATCTGGCAACCAGTTCCTAGGAAACACACAAAAACAATGGTACTAAACAAACCCAAACACTTGAAGTGAAGTATCGTACATAGTGGATAATTATCATGATAAGTGTGGTTCAGTCTCCTCCACTTCAAATACTGTTACCTTTAATGAGAGCACCTCCACATTCTGCACCGGTTGTATCGGCTCACAGCGCACAAATCTGTTGCCTTCACAGTAGAGCTCCTTCAGGGGCAGCAGATGAAACTAGAGCATCAGACAAAGCAGAAAGTGAGGTTTATTTCCACAGTTGTTAGGATTCTCTGCACCATGGCAGGCTCAAATCAGATCATACTGTACCTCCACAGGGAACATTGACAACTCGTTCCCAGCCACATCCACAACCTGGAGTTTTGCCAGTGCCCTAATTCCCTTGATGAAATGTAGAGCAAGTGTTAGTTATGAAGTCATGCTACTGTATCATATAATGAAAGGGTCCAGATCAAGCTGGCTATAATAACATATCCAAACATTGTTTACTACAATATCTCAATTAATTATGAATGCTATTTCTGTTTGTTTCAGATAAGTGTCATGACTTGATATATGAAACTTGATGACTTTCTTCGATGTTTTCCAATTCAAATATTATTCAAATTCTGCAGTGAACTGAGAAATCCACAGCAACACCAAAGACAACAGCTTTGTTTTTCAAGATCACCTGAGAACAGGTGCATTTCTTGAGAAGCCAAGCCTTACCCACCTCTGGTAGGCTGGTCAGCTTGTTTCTGGCTACATGGAGCTTGGTTAAGTCCTTACACTGGTACATCTGCTTGGGCAGAAAAGACAGCCTGTTGGACGTCATGTTTATCTCAGACAATTTTGTGAGATGACCCAACTCTGCAGGGACTTTCTCCAGTTTATTGTCCAGCACACTGAGGTATACAAGTTTCTTCAAGCTGAAATGTTTTTATTGCAGAAATTCATTATTAATTCCTTCATCATTTTGTCAGGTAAAAGAGATGCTTATTAGCCTTACAAGTACAAACATGTTTCTTGAGTACCAATTATTACAGGCATGAAGAGGCATCTGGGATAAATGTACCTTCTAATCTCTGGTGGAAGTATTTGAATCTGGTTGTGGTTCAAATTGAGCAAAACAAGATTTTGTAAGCCACCTGTAAGCAATATAGTACATTTACCTTTTTGATTTTTAACAAATTAGGTGTTAATTATAGGCAGAAGAGTGAGAACCTACCTATCACCTCAGGTGGCATTACTGTAATTTGGTTGCTGAACAGATATAGTTTTTTCAATGACTCCAGATGGCCCAAAACAGCAGGAACCTCCTTTAGGGCATTATTTCCCAAATTCAGCTCTGCCAGCTTCCAGCCATAGCAAAAGAAAAAGGATTTAATGTGAGCAAAACGCTTAGTTTTTTTTCTAATTAGCACAAGCTGGAAAACTCACGTGCTGTAGAGAAAGCAGCTCGACCGGCAGAGAGGTGATGGAATTGTTGTTTAACAGGAGAACCGAGAGGTTTGTTAATCTGGAAACACACTTAGGAATATCTCTTACTTTCTTTGAGCTTAAATTTAAAGAAGTTGACCCACCATATAAAGCTCTAACCACGGACTCTGCCATTTGCTAAACCTAGTTGCCTTCAAGTTTCCATGGGGATGAGATGCTTTCTGTGAATGAAAATTTCCTTTTAGGCATTGGTGACTCCTTGTGGTAACAGCTAAGTAATGCAAGACGGTTCTATTTACATTCAGTTTGATGGAAATGTTGACTACTGAAACATTTCCATCAAAATTAAAAATATGACTAAAAATGCAAGGTAATAAATGTGTGATCAGCTTCTCAGTACATGTGTACACTTTAACAAAGACAGACATGACACAGATGAATAAACTGTACAACAGTATGGCATCTTCATTTGAACCTGAGAAATGAAAGGAGACAGCAGCACTAGTTTTTTTTCCCAACTTTCTTTCGGTATATGGATATTTGTAAACCAATTTTAATTTGAGAATGTATGGATGTGTGCACCTTCTAATGATCATCACATAGAGCAAAACACATCACTGGAATAAAACGAATACAATTAATACTCAAATTGAGCACTGACATAACTCATCAGTATTGAGCGTGTAACATTAATGTGATTTACAGTTTCAGCAAATGAGTCCATTCCACACACTCAGTACTCTGTTGACATTTGGTTCAATGACATCTATGATGAACAGCTCTTACATCCACTCCAGGCCAGGTAGACCTGCTTTAAAACTATGTGGGAAAATTACGCGTTACACCACTGCTCCTCAACATGGGCTGTAGAAGTACCACTGGGAGTCACCGGGTTAGACCAAGAGTGTCCAATATAAAATCATTAACACATTAATTCCCTTATTAGTCTATTTCTTCGTTAGCATTAACCATCCTACAAATACATGTGGATTAAGGGGCCATTGGTGTGAGTGGTTCACTCTCCGCATAAACAAACTAGTTAAAGTCACACCAACAGTGAGATATTTCTCAGCTGTCCTCTACATTGCAAGGGTCTTTCAGCCGCTCCACAGAATTGTAGTGTTCTCCTAGTCCATAGGCATGATGCATATAGCTGTAAACAATTAGAAAATAAAATCATAGTCAAGGGCAATGGTATAAAACTATGGTTTGCTATGTAATAGCCCTAAACCGCTTACAATATGTCCCTCATGACAAAGTACAATATATGTTTGTATCAACTATTGTTAATCTACCCAATTTTATTAATACACATGTTTTACTAATTTGCTGTATACCTATATCCAAGAAAATATACACAACATACACTAGGGTGATAGGGTCACCATCAAATTCGTCCCCAATTTTTATAGTTGGAGAGTCGGCCTGGATCACTTCTATTGGCAAATGGAGAACTTTGGTAAGGGCTCTGAGCTGTTAAAAGACAAAAGTATTTACTGTAATATACAAGAAGCAACTACATAATGTAGCTGTGACAAAACGTAAACAACTCACCTCCAGTTGCCCACCCCAAGCTGCTGTGTGCTCCACATCACTGCAGTATTTCTCAAACTCATCTGGAAACCAATACACACACAAAAACTTCTATGAAAACTGTGCATTGACAAAATTACCATTTCTGGTATCCAATATATACCAGAAACAAATTGTTCACGAATTGTTTCTGAAAACTAAAAACAAACAAAACAGTGTTACCTGTTGTGTACATGTCCCCAGTTTGGGGATTGGTGAGGAAAGGCAGGAAATCATCAGTGTGATTTCGCATATGGTCAGCAGTGCTAAACCTTAGTTCTTTTACACTCATGGTTATTCCGGGCTAGAATAAAGCAGAACGATACATGTACTCTTCGTATACAAACCATGTTGCAAGTTTGTCGCAGCACAACTACAGCAATTCTACATAGTGCAGTAGCATGGAGTGTAGATACAATACATTTGCTTATCACATATCTAGTTAAGTATTCAAATACATTGAATAATTGGTACCTTTGAGCGTTGTGCCAGCTGATCTTCTATGGCACGGTACATACAGTGGCCATCAGAAGAGATCTCCTTGATCTGAAGCTGTTGCTGGGAAAGTTTCTGAGCTAGCTTCAAACCCTCCTGGTGCCTCATGCCCTGTAGATTCTGCACCTCTGCCTCAGCTATCCTGCTCTCCCTCTCCCTCTCCTGGGCAGCTTTCTTGTCCTGGAGAAAGATCATTTAAATGTCATTTATTTCTACAGTAAATAAGACATAAAAAGCACAAGCAAAGCAAACACAGTTGATGGATGGAGCAACAAATTATAAATGAGTTACGGATATGATGAGAGTTCGAGTAAGTAGGTATATAAGTTTATGAGTATGAAGTGTGATTGTCATGTATTGACATGGTCACGTGTGTAGTCATAGTGTGCAGGGAAACTGCATTATATTTAAGAAGGAACTGTATCTCACTCGTCTCTTCTGGGCCTTGGTTACTCGCTGTTTGACTTCTTCTAGTTCTCCACCCTCCACCTGTAAGGTCTCAACTCCTTTTATCACCTCTTCCACCTTGGAAAATACAGTGACAAAGGCTTTGCATATGTTGCTAATTCAACTTTATCTAATAATCACACTCTGTGTACAACATATATTGACACCAAAGTTGGACAACGGCATTCTGTCAGGAACCGGTTCAAGGCTATGATCCTTCAATCACCTAGCTGCAGGCTTTTACCTCCGTGTTAGTTGTGAGTTTTCTGGATTCCTCCTCATGTTTCTGGTTGAGGTCAGCCTCCAGTTTGGTAATCTCCTCGGTCAACTGTTTCCTTCTTTTCTTATCATTTTTTGGGACAGCATTTTTCATGCTCTGTATTTTAGCTGAAAATAAAGCACAAGTGCTAACCGTCTGATAGCATAATAACAAAGTGTAACCCTAGTCTGTGTTGTCACATATGACATTTACTACTGGTTGATGTTGAATATGTCTACATCAGCTAAGTATTAAAATTACTATTCACAGAGATCTGTGTGGTAGCAGTGTTCTGCCTTCTCTGATTCTTTGTGTTAACTTTAAAACACACAAAAGACAAATGGACTAGTAAATACCTGGTACCTACACTATTATAATAGTACTGGGTTCTATAACTTGCTCTATTACTCCTGTTGCTACTATTATTGCTTTTTGGTACAGTGTGATAAATTCCAATAGTTTAAATCGCACGAGAATTGCCAACAATGGTTTGAATAAAAAGTTATATTGAAGAAACCAGATGACGCTAAATACCTTGCAGATCCTTCTTTTCCTTGCGGTGCTGTTTTGCCAACAGCTCCTCGGGTGTCTCCACTGCCCCCTCCTCCATGACAGGATGCTACAGCTCACTAGTTTTTTTAATGTGAGTCTTTGCCATATACATGAAACTGGAAAAATATTTTGTCATAAACTTAAAAAATATGGCGCATTATCATCACGAGATAAAAACATACACTTCGCCACAAACAAAACGTGCTGATATCATGGGCTGATATGGCCTTTTCCGGAAGAGACGAGCGCAGGGCCGGGCGCTCTTCTTCTTCTTCTTCTTCTTCTCTTCTTCTTCTGGCTAAACTCCGAGACTGATTACGCTTTTTCGCCGCCCATCGGCTTCTTACTGTACTGCAGTTCTGTCTTGTTACAGTGACGTCGATCAGCTACAACATTAACGGTAATGTTTTTTCTAAACCCTTATTTGTATAGACCTCACTTTACATGTCAGTTTCATTGTTTTTGAGGCACACAGAGAATAGATTTGTCGATTGACTTTATACTGTGGCTCGAGAGCTTGGTGCCCATGTTTCTACTATTTTCCAACATATTGTACTGCACAATGACTAACTCAATTACTGAATAAAATAACTCAGGTTGAAAATAATTGTTGCTTGCAGTCTCTATATATTCTTAATTTTTCAGTTATTTGAAAGACATAAAAGGAAAGCAATTCGTTTCAAGAGACCTTTATGATAAAAAAAATTGCCATAATACAGAGTATATAGCAACTTAAAACTATATTTCAACACTGAGTACCTTTTAGAAGAGAGAAGCAACAGGGTGGGGTCTATCAGATGTCTACTAGATATTCTACATCATCAAATCTAATAATAATAATAATCAGATAAAGAAAATAATAAGAAGAAAAATAAGATAATATAATTAATATTGATCTCCGTTGTAGACACGTTACACAGAATGATAGCTGCAATGTTGTCTAAATATAGACACAAATGTATGATTGCAGACAAAGCAGACGCATAAACTGTGTAAAAGGTGTGAAAAAATATAAGATGATTCTCTTACATAAACAAGTGCCATTAAAATCTATTTAGAGTTTGCTGCGAGTTAATTAAGTATTGGGTGTAAAGAGGTAAGGACACGGCAGGTGGGACACTTATTTTGGACGGCAGGCGACGTGTGACGTGGCACGGGGGGGCGGAAGAGCTTGTTTGTGTTTTGGTTCTAAGGGGAAGTTGCGAGAAGAAAGAAAGGAGGCGACGTGACAGGATTGTTGAAATTATTTTTTGGGTTTTCCTTCACCACCTTACCACAGTGTCTCGGCTGTTGTGAGTAGATATTGCGGCGGCAGTATTTAAAGTTCAAAACATCGTCTGGCTCTCAGGTAGCGTATTTGACATGAATCGACAACTTGTGGTTTCCAGCTGTATGACTTGCTAAAGCTAACATTTGCTCAGTTGTCATCAGGGACTAGCGGTAGCTAACGCTGTGGTTAGCTGACTCCAGCTAATGTCGATGATGTTTGATAGCCATGAGAATGCCGAAATATAGGCCTTTGTCACGTCTTGTCGAATCGAGTGGTTCCTCTTCTGTGTCGTTGTTTTTTCATTAGCAGGTGGCTTGTAACGTATGGTAACGTTATTGCAAGCAGCATATCAGACTTTGCGACTGCTATCAGCTACTAGATGGGTGGAATCAGTTCTGTGGGTGGAATGCTAACAAGCTAACCTTAGTGCTAACTACATAATTAAGGGGCTGGCAATTCCTTATTAAATAACGTTTGCTACCCTGTATAATACTTGAGTTTGTTAACAAATCTAGCCATATAACGCCTGCTTTGTTAAGCAATCTCATTTCTTTTGCTTTCTTTAGTCGAGCCTGTTGTTTTATGTGCTTTTCAAAAAGTGGTTGGGAGGCTAACGTTACTGCCCAGGCTAAGACTGGCTAATAGCAGGTAGGCTAACTAGTTAGACAACAAAAACAATTTGGAAAATGGCGCCCCCCTCTAAAATCAGAATAGGTCTATGGTAACATTTAACGTGAGCAAGTGTGTTTACTCTCGACTGACTACAGTCAAATCCAAATATTTGTGGGTTTTCAGTCACGCAGTCTGCAGCGTTTTTTGACAGTCCCTGACATGTTAAACGCAGTTACAGTTTTCTGGTTCCAGTTGCTTATGCGTGTTTCCTTCGTACTTGTTCTCTAACGTAGGATCCCCTACATGCCAATATTCAATATTTCAGGTTTAATAAGGTGTACCCTGCCTCTCGCCCAGGGACTGCTGGGATGGGCTCCAGCCCCCCGAAAACACCTACGGGGGGCTGCACAAGCGGTTTAAGATAATCGATGGATTGACATATAGCATAATGCCTGATATAACCAGTACACTACTCAGTTTCACTTTTGAACGCTTTAAATTATTTGACAGGGGTATGAATTCTCGTGTAAGCTTGTTAAAAATAAACAGGACCATTTACAGAGATAAGATCTAGATACACATGGTTTTGCAGTGCGGAAGACATTGGTTTAATTTGTCCCACTTGATGGCTTTCTATACTAAAGCTGTACACAGATCATTCTCTTAGTATGTGATAAAGAATATAAGTGGATGTTATGATTTATTAATAACTGACATGACTTTAGCAGGCCATCACCTGACAGACTAAATACAGGTTATTAGGTCTGTCTTTGCCTTCTTAATTCAAATATAAACATGCCTGCATCTAGGCATGTAGCCAAATGTGATTTTTATTTTTATTATGTTTTTGAACAGCCATTGTACTTTTTGCATTAGTGAGTAGGTATAATATCTGACTCCTTAATGAAGACATTTTGTTGGAGGGTGCACAGTTAAAGTTATTTAGTTAAGTGTTTATGGTGAGGGAAAAGATTCCATCCATCATGCTCGGGACAAATTCTCCCTGCAAAATCAGAGGTAAATAGACGAATACAACAGCCATTTGTTGTATACAAGTTAGTCAGCAATTCATTCCTGAACAAGTTAGTAAGCAATCCATGGTATGTATGTAGAGGTTCTTTAAGTTGTAAATCGCAGAGTGAAGTGGCATGTTGTTACTGTTTGTGATTGTGGTAGGCACTACGTCTCTTTGATAATATAATTCACAAAAACACTGTTGTAGGGATCTGCTTACTTGTGTTTGTTAATGGTCAAAAATTGCCAGTGATAAAATAATGTTATTTATTCAAATGAAGTAAGTGCATGTTTGAGGCCTATTTAACTTTGCACAAACCAGCTGTATTTTAATACGAATAAAATAATTTATGCTTTATTGTCTTAAAAACTAATTAAAGTGAATAAAAAGTGAAAGCTTTATTGAAAGTACGGTGTATTAAAACTCAAACATTGATTTATTTCTTTCATAGATTAATTTCCTAACTATTTAGTATCAGAAAGTAACTATAAGGATGTTACAACAATGCCAGCATTATCAGTGAAGTTACACCTGTTTATTTTGTCTGCAAAATGGTGTAATGCTACTGGCTTTAAGCTTAAGCTTGATATGTGAATGTACTGATGTGCAATTTATCATTTTTGGGTCCACTTTTGCATTTGCTGATGTAGTTGTTTAATCAGGTCAGCTGGGACCAGAAAAGACCATTAAGTAGAATATAGTATGTGTCTGTACAGTGACAGCAATGGCTTATGGTAATTCAACAATGCAGTAAATAATGTATAAAATGGTGCATAGAATACAGCCCCTGTATTTCATTAGCATACTTTAATTATTATGAGCTTATTAGTAAGTTAATAATTACAATTTATTGCTATAGCACCCATCACAGATAAAATCACAAAGTGCTTTACAAAATGTAAAAAAGAGAAAATAATACAGAGAATAAAACTTCAAATCTAAAGTAATACACGAACACAACCATATGCAACTATAAGAGCCCAGACAGCTAAAAGCTCGTCTGAAGAAGAGTTTCTTCAGTTGCTTTTTAAAAGAATTAGCAGAATCATCCAAACACAGAGACAGGGGCAGGGCATTCCACAGTCTGGGAGCCAGTGACTGAAAAGAAAGATCCCCCAAGTTTTAAAATGTGTTTTAGCCAACACAAGCAGATTTAAACAATCTAGTCCTAGTTTTTATGACTTGCATGTTTTGCATGCTTTTTGTCTAAATGGGTTATGAATATGTTTTCTCTGTGCATGGCAGTTTTCTTGTAACTTTTAATACTTGTTTGTCTTGGTGCACTTGTGCTAACGTTTGCATCCAGTTCTGACAGTGTTTTTTAGAAGTTCTGTAAATCCGTATCTCATTACTCAACCTATTGTGTAACTAATGAGAGTAAAAAGTAAGTAAGTAAAAAGGTTTCTGAAGCTTTTTGTATTTTCAAATTACATTTAAAACTAATGGAATTTTTAAATATGTTTTCTGAGTTGTTTAATACATTTAATTTTTTATTTATTTATATATATTTTTTGACTCTGCAAACATTTGTATGCATTATTTACATCTTCTGTCTTGCAGCAGAAGTCCTGATAGTGAGGTTTGGCACACAGGACAGCGGAGGATCTGACTAGGTCATGGCCAATCGGGGAGGTGCTACAAGACCCAATGGACCCAATGCAGGGAACAAGATTTGTCAGTTTAAGTTGGTGCTGTTGGGGGAGTCAGCTGTGGGGAAGTCCAGCTTAGTCCTCCGCTTTGTCAAGGGCCAGTTCCATGAATTCCAAGAGAGCACAATAGGAGGTGAGCTTTATATCAACACTTTTTACAAAATGATAAAAGGGGTGGAGTGTTTCTGGATTGTTAGTGATTTTCTTTATTCATAAGGTGGCTAATTATTTGAGCTTCAGAAAAGGTGTATTTGACTATAGCATGATGCCTTGCTGTTTTCGGAACAGCATGTTAAAATAAGAACCTTTTGTGTGGACAACAATATAATAATCAGTTTTATTTACGCTGCACTGTAAAATGTATTTGGTAATCTAGTGCTGACTCACTCCTCACCTTATCTCCTTTCAGCGGCCTTCCTCACCCAGACAGTGTGTTTAGATGACACAACAGTGAAGTTTGAAATCTGGGACACTGCAGGTCAAGAGCGTTACCACAGTTTGGCACCCATGTATTACAGAGGAGCACAGGCTGCCATTGTGGTCTACGACATCACGAACGAGGCACGTTAATCCACCCTCAATGCAGTTTTTCTAACCTTGTTTTCAATTTAAGTTGTAGTGATGATACCAGCCCTCACTTCAGACTAGTTATACAATAAATGCAGCCAGAGGACTTGTACAGGAATTTAGTTAACAGTGCAGTAACTAATATTACAGACAGTGTTGCATAAATGGCAGAACCTATGGCATAAAAGTTTTGACAGATGGTACAAATTCTATTTGTAGGAATCCTTTGCACGGGCCAAGAACTGGGTGAAGGAGTTGCAAAGACAAGCTAGTCCAAATATAGTCATTGCTCTCTCAGGCAACAAAGCTGACCTAGCCAACAAGCGAGCTGTCGACTTCCAGGTGAGATCAAAATATATGCATCTCTCATTTCTAACATATCAAGGCTATAACATTAATTTGTACTGCTAAGGCTTTAATTTTTAAATTCATTTCCAACTGTCATTCTCCTGTGTCTGAATGCATGTGAGTTTGAGGATGAAATTTCATAGTGTTTATGTGTTGACAGGATGCTCAATCTTACGCAGATGACAACAGCTTACTTTTCATGGAGACATCGGCCAAGACATCTATGAATGTGAATGAGATATTTATGGCTATTGGTGGGTAACAATTGACACTTTATTCTATAATACTGAATGTGCATAGGTAGATATTCTTACTTACGTTATTTGAAAATATGTTTTGATTAAGTGGATCATTGAGGTAAGGTTTGAGCTATGATTTTTAATTAGTTTTGTTTTTTGTTTGTTTTTTTTATTTGTAACTTTCTGCTCAAATGGAAAAATTTTAGTTTGTTTTAGTATCCTTTGTTTGATTTGAATTGTAACCCTCAGCAAAGAGATTGCCGAAGAGCGAGCCTCAGGCTACAGGAGCCAACAGTGGAAGGAACCGGGGAGTAGACCT
Organism: Channa argus; assembly: GCF_033026475.1. Lineage (NCBI taxonomy): Eukaryota > Metazoa > Chordata > Actinopteri > Anabantiformes > Channidae > Channa > Channa argus. The sequence goes on from NC_090197.1 coordinate 16,082,196, forward strand.
GACAGAAGCCGCCCAGCCAGCCAAGGCTCCATGCTGCAGTACCTAACGTGAAGGAAGCCTTCCCTCCAACCAACCTGTACAGTGGGAACTAATGTGGCCAATGCCCCGAATGCCACTGCAGTTAGTAATGCAATGTGTTGTACCCATATGTCCAATTCTCCAATCTGCAAAACAAGAAAATACACCCTTTGCTTCCCCTTTTTTGCAGTAGCAAAGTCAATGCCATTATGCTGATCTGTCCATGTGATTCTGCCTTTTTTCCACCATCATGGTTCTACTGCTATGTGCTGCTGGTCATTTTTTTTTTTTTTTTTAGGCTTTTTGCCATCCAGCATTTTGCGTCTATAGATTAATGATGGAGACATTAAGACATTAGCGCACCCTGCCTTCCATCATCTTTCTTCCATCATATAGACTAGGTTTTATTTTAAGGAAGTAGTCGCTTCCCTTTTCTGGCATAACTTAAGACTTTACTGCTGCATTTTGAATAATAGTCCCCAGTTTTTGTATATTTCCTCTGATAAATGTGTTTTTGTTTGCAAAACGTTTTTCAAACTAATGGATGCACACTTGTACTTATATGGCCTAAAAAAGAAAAACAAACAAGCTGTTTTAGTGGCACAGAAAATAGTCTATGAGAGAAGAGTAGTGTATTACTATGAATCTGAGACCGAGGAAAGGCGGAGGGTAAAGGGAGAGAGAGGGGAACCATTAGCTTAATGTCTCTCTCTTCACAGGGGCCTTTTCATTTAAAAGTTTAAAAACCTTTGTGGATTGTAGTCCTTTTAGACTTCCTTTCTCATATTCCCTCTCCTTAACCCAAAGTAGCACTAGTGTAAATTCTTTTCTACCACCCCAATGCTTCATTCAGGGGCCATGCCTGCTTCTTGCTGTCCCAAGTGGCATTGTGCAATGTTTCACAATATTTACTCTGTGACTTAATTGTCTGCAAGGACCAGTGCAGCACAGCAATCCCCCTCCTCTCTGCTCCACCCAACCTTTTCCACATCAATGTGCAAGGGTCTTTGAGGTAGCCATCGGTATCACCACCTTGCCATCTCCGTATCCAGTGTCCAGTCTGGCGTAGACCATCTTTTTGTGGTTATACTGGGGTCTCTTTGGTTTCTATCTTTAATGGATTTTGTTCATGGAGATTCACCTTCCATTGTATTAACATTGCTGGACTGCTGAAGGGTTAATCGAAGATGTTGATAGTGAGAAGTAGCAATATGCAACTTTGCTTCATAATCACCTTTGAATCATAATTATTTTTCATCTCTTGATTAGGAATTGCTTTAGACACAGTTGTGTTTCAGTGTGTACAAACTGGGACTGGACTGGGCTGACTGGCTGCTGATAGATTTCAACCATAAACTCAGTGACTCACGATCATTTATCTTGTGTATATGTTTGAACACACATTTGCACATGAACACACACGACGGTGACTTCTTCTCTCTAAACGCTGTCAACCCTAAGCATTATTTTACACAAGCACATGATCTGTCACATCCCTCTGTCACCTGCGTTGAGCACACACTTTTTTTTCCCCTCTTCTCCACACCCTACACTGTACATTTTGACACACATGCACATATTCATACAGTACATCTGGTCCATAACTTTCTCTACAGGTCTGTCTTTTACTCATGCCTTGCACTAATAATGCTTATGAATATATCTTGTCATATTTACAACAAGTGTGATATAAATATATAAATATATATATAAATATATAAATAATATACTGTAAATAGCGTGTTGCAGTGTAGTCTACCTTTTTTCCATTTATTAGTGACGGGACTAATGCTTGCTCGGGAGTTGTTGAGATAATCATAAAGACTGTACAGTTAACATAACAAACGGCTACAACTCTGATTTGGAGTTGTTTTGCTGTTCCCTTTTCACACAAAGTGGTGGTCTTTATAAATGTATGTATTGTTATTAACAAAAAATGAAATTGCAATTATTTAGTCGTCTGTCTTGTACCTTTTTCTCAAAAAAGAAATAATATCCAAACATTCTGGTTTCTATTTTTTTAACATTCTCTTTCCTGCATTTCACTAATTCTTTTATTTTTTTAGTTGTATCAGGCTACCATGCCTTGTCCTGTGCTCCTCACATGAGTAGAAATGAACTTCCACAGACACTGGTTGTAAATGCTCAGGACTAGTCCTACAAAAACAAAACAGTTTGATTAACCAACTGTCTGGCCCTTCATAACATGTCAGTTTAACTGTGACAATATTGTAGGAATAGTGTGACTACTATCAGCTGCCACTATGGATCCATGAATAAATGACTTAACACATAGGGATGTAAATTGTATGTTTTTGCCTTGAACACTTAATTGCAGTCCAAAACAATTACATGCAAGCATTTTACAGTTATGTAATGACCAAATAAATAATGAAATAAATTTGATCATTTATTATTGTATTGAAATGGTTATATGTGTGTGTACATGTTCTCAAGGACTTTCCATTGTTTTTTTTGTTTTTTTTTGAGGTTTATTATTATTTGGCTTTTCTTTGATTGATTTTGACTTCGCTCACCCATGACCTTGATGACACAGACCTGTTTATTTTCATATTAGACGTTCTGTTATCATCTGACTTGATTTTTCCTTATTTTGATACAGACAAATATTAGTATAAAGTCTATAAATTATCATTTGTTGCAGGAGATAGACATGAAGCACCAGATTATCTGTTCCCATCCATCCCATCATTATCAGCCACTTTTGTTTTTAATTATGTTTGACCTTGAACATTTTTCTTCAAATGGTTGCATTTTGTGACCTCTCCTCTGAATTGTGGTTGAATTGGCCTATCCCGTTCGTGTCCCCTAGCGGAGGAAAATGGGCCTACAGTGAGAAACTGAAAATAAGGATGAGCGCCATGTCTGATCCTCCGCTTGTGGAATAGAGCGGACAACAAAGCAATTATTTCCCGGGCCGGGGGTCCGGTCGTGGTTCGGTGCGAATCATGACCGACACTGCTGGAATTCAGCAAGGTTCGCCGGCCATCGGTGCAGCGGGCCTGGTTCCGGCCGCTCCTGGAGCCGGGGGGACAGAGGGCTCTGGCGCCGCTGGAGGATCCGCACGTATCGCAGTGAAGAAGGCGCAACTCCGCTCCTCACCTCGGCCGAAGAAACTGGAAAAACTCGGAGTCTATTCGTCCTGCAAAGTATGCAATGTGTGTAGACAGCTGACTTTAAGAAGACGCTGATTTGTGGGCTTAAGGTTAATTAAATGTATTTCCTGGGCTTGCTTCTAATAGTTTACAAAATGCAAGCGCAGCAAAGGAAGCCATTGCTGCACTTCATTTTTTTTTTTCATTTTACATGCCTGCACCAGTTAAAAAAAACATATTAAAACACACACCTCGTTGTTTTTACTGCTGGGCTTTCGGGTTTGGGCTTTTCCAGCTGTTTTTATGATGTTACCCTCCTTCTGTCAAGGTGGTGGTGGGGGGGTTGGTGAACGTAAACATTGGCTTGGCGCTGGCATTGGGGAGTAGCTGGCTGTGTGTAGACGCTGCATCCCGGAGTGTGTTTTGGTGCGCAGTCTATTCCTTTAACAGGAGACTGCATGGTGTCTGGGTGCCGCCTTTAAACTCACGAAGGCAAATAGAGGATTTTTTTGGGTGTATGCGGAGTATGATCCACAGAGAGGGACGGGGTCTTTGTTTTGACAGGGTGACAGCTGCTGGGGAGGGGGGCGGAGTATGTTGTTGTTTCAATGCGCATGCTCAGTGCAGCACCGCCAGCTGATGGTGACTGGCCTGCTTAGCCCACCTCCTGATGCTGTATCAAGTTAATCATAACAAATCTCTATTAACCTGAGCACTCTTGTCAACTTTATAAAAGTGTGCCTGCTGATATGGTCTAATTATATTAACTTAATTATATGTGTGTGTGTGTGTTATGCATGAATTCTATGATAGATGGGTATGAGTCTATGTTGTGCAAATTAAAAAGGAGGATAGTGGGTAATAGTGGGTAATAGTGGGTATGTGCTTGAGTTGTACTAATTTAAAGTGCTTTCCCTAGGCTGAGGGAGCTTGTAAGTGTAATGGCTGGAAAAGTCAGAACCCCCCTCCAACACCCCCTCGAACTGACCAGCAGTCTAACGCAGTCAACTTGCAGGAACCCTGTCGCAGCTGCTCTCACACTTTGGGTATGTCTGTATGTTATGTACAGAAGAAAACTGCTGGTGACTGAAGAACTCTTGTATTACAGTGTTGTGAGATTTCATTCTGTGCTACACATTTCTCGCTCTCTCTGACAGGTGATCATGTTACCCATCTAGAAAATGTTTCTGAAGATGAAATGAACAGACTTTTAGGTATTGTCCTGGATGTGGAGTATCTCTACACATGTGTGCACAAAGAGGAAGATGCTGATACTAAACAGGTCTACTTTTCCCTTTTCAAAGTAAGCCTCTGCTATTTGAAATAAACTACGTGCTTTTAACATGTGGATTGTGAACAAGTAAACATGCATACTCCGATTCTGCTTTTCTTATAGCTGCTGAGGAAATCCATCCTACAGATGGGTAAACCAATGTTAGAAGCACAGGACAGCCCCCCATTTGAAAAACCCAGCATCGAGCAGGTAATTACATGTCTACATGTGTATCTGAAACAACACATCCACATAAATGTGTTTTTATGTGTCCTTATTTCTGCCTTTCCCTGTGTTTCTTAAATAGGGAGTGAACAATTTTGTTCAGTACAAATTCAGCCACCTACCTTCCAAGGAACGTCAAACAATCATGGAGCTTGCTAAAATGTTTCTCAACCAGATCAACTACTGGCAGCTGGAGACACCCTCTCAGAGACGCCAGGGGGTGCCCAATGATGATGTGGCTGGATACAAAGCCAACTACACGAGGTAGGAGCCCTATCAGTCATCCTGGTAACATGCAGAACACCTATGTAGAGTCATTTCTGTGTAAGTTATTTCTTTGATGTGCTCATTGTAGATGGCTATGCTACTGCAATGTGCCTCAGTTCTGCGACAGCCTACCCCGGTATGAGACCGCTCAGATCTTTGGCCGGACACTGTTGCGTTCGGTGTTCACTGTGATGAGGAAACAACTACTTGAACAGGCCAGACAAGAAAAGGACAAACTGCCACCTGAAAAGCGCACACTCATTCTCACACACTTTCCTAAGTAAGAAAAAAAACCTACATTTATCCAGAAGAAATGTGCAACAAACATAAATGCATATGCAAACAAATGTGCATGTGCATGCACATTGTCAGTATCAAGCAGTCACATATGATATTGAATAACTTTTTGTGATTTAGTAAAGTTGTGATTCTTGTGTTGTCTTTGGCTTAGGTTCTTATCTATGCTGGAAGAGGAGGTGTATAGCCACAATTCTCCAATCTGGAGCCAAGACTTCTTGTTAGGAGCATCGGGAGGTCAGATTCCTATCCACACAGGTAACACACATGCTGACTTAAAGCTGACTACTAGATTTTTGGTTGCTCTTTTTAGACCTTGTGAAAATGTTACTAAAAATAATGATGGAATAAAAACATGAAAAAAACCACAGATGGTTTTATGTCCCCCTTCTCTTGCTTCGTAGTTGTCAATGCACCCCCCGTGGCCAGACCATTGTACTACAGCACCAGTCCTGTGTCGATGGACCTATCCACAGGTGGCAGTGCCAGTCCTGCCAGGAAAACAGCTTCTGTACTGGAACCAAACCCAGGTATTACAGTCAAACCTGTTATTAATCCCATGTGACTACATAACAACTCACACTTATAAAAAAATAAATTAAGTGAGCGTTAGGGTTAACATAACTTTGATTTCTTTACCATAATGAAATCTTGTTTTGAATTTCAAGAAGGGCAACTAACACATTTCCTTAAGAATGTGGCCCTTAGAGCCGCATCAGAAAACAGAAGTGAAATATGGAATGGGAGTGCTCCTAATGTACTGAAAGTAGTTCAGTTTTGCAAATCATGACTTGGCAGCGAATGGAGACAAACCCATAGGAAGATGGCCTTAAATGTGTGTGTTTGCAGTTAGATACACTATTCAGTGGATGGGGAGGTTGACAAGAGACGTGATGATGAAGAAAATCTTCTTCTCCTCTCTGTCTATGTAATCTCATAGTTGGAGAGAAGCGTAAGCCCTCAGAGCCCCTTCCTTATGAGGAAAACAAAAGACCCAGGGTGGTGGGTGACATCCCTATGGACCTCATCAATGAAGTCATGGCAACCATCACTGACCCTGCTGCCATTCCTGAGGTAACTAGTAATAGAAATACCTATGGTTATATATTTTTGAACACATTTGTGATAGTTTCAGACTTGACAGACTTTTTCCTACATTTTGAGCTAATAAAGAAAATATTTTTTTTATTTAGCAAATAAATGGAAGTTATTAAAGGAATAATGAAATAGAGTAGTTTGAATGAAATCTACACTGAGACTGCTGCATTTGAAAAATAAGCCTTCCAATAAACCCTTAGACCTAAACATAGTTATAAGTCATTTGAAAGCCTTACTCTTAGCCCTTCACAACCAAACTGGAAAACTCAAAAACCACTTCTATTTGTTATTGTGTCCCTTATTCAGAGCTTTTGACTGAACCTTCAGATGTTCTATCTGATTTAGTACAGATAAAGTCATCATAGTGGGTGACTTTAACATTCATGTAGATGTTGACAGTACCTGCCTCAAAACTGCATTTAATTCATTGTTATTATTCAATTGTTTTTTTCCATGATGTAAATAAACCCATTCACTGTTTTAGTCACACCCTAGACCTTGTCCTCACATGCGGCATTGAAAGTGATAATTTAAAAGTATTTCCTCATGATTCTGCTTTGTCTGACCCTTTTCTAATAACATTTGAATTTACAATATTGGAAGAATCCCTTTCAGACTGGAAAAACTGTTTAAAAATATACACAAAAGTCCTCTGTAATGCCAGAACAGCATATTATTCATCACTAATAGGACAATATTTTCAGCTCTGTAGCTAAGCTGACTAAGAGCCATATATCTGTTGAGCCTAATATTCCCTTAACTCAGAGCAGCAATGACTTCATGACTTTCTTTATTAATACAGTTGTAGTGAGCAAGAATTCAGCAGATCCTCCTCCCTTTCCTCCTTTCTTCACTTTCACCCCACATGTCTTTGTCACCACTGTATGACATTAACTTTGTGTCTTCTTTCTCCCGTAGTTGTCTGTCTCCCTCTCTCTGTCCCTTTCTGCAGGTGTCCTCGACTTTGGAGCTGTGTGTTTTCCAGTTTGCAGTTCCAGTTTGTTGCTCTTGTCTTGTCTCTCTCCATTTTCCACTTACTTTTGTGTTATGAATTCCTCTGTAGACCAGTCTGCTATCAGCACATTCTGCACGTGATGAAGCTGCTCGTCTAGAGGAGCGCAGGGGGGTGATTGAATTCCACGTCATTGGTAACTCCCTAAACCAGAAACCCAACAAGAGAATACTGATGTGGCTTGTTGGTCTTCAGAATGTCTTTTCCCACCAGCTTCCCCGCATGCCCAAAGAGTACATCACACGGCTGGTCTTTGATCCGTGAGTATAACTGTACCTTATCATCACTTATTATATGCAGAGATGTAGAGGAGGCGACTAATAACTCCTTTTTGTTTTTATTTGTTTGTTTGGTCAGGAAGCACAAGACACTGTCACTGATCAAAGACGGTCGTGTAATAGGAGGCATCTGCTTCCGAATGTTTCCCTCACAGGGCTTTACAGAAATCGTCTTCTGTGCTGTCACCTCCAACGAGCAGGTCAAGGTGAGAGCACTCCCTGCGCATCAGTTTGTTGTATCATTAAATACTTAATTTAATGAGGTATTTTATTTACTCATTTATTTTGTGGGTTGCATGATTGTAGGGCTACGGGACCCATTTGATGAACCACCTAAAGGAATACCACATCAAGCATGAAATCCTCAACTTTCTCACATATGCTGATGAGTACGCTATTGGCTACTTCAAAAAACAGGTATCATGTCCTTCACATTCCAAAACAAAATCATTCATTTATAAGAACTCAAATAACTTTTACAATACTGAGACTCATTGCTATATTGTTCTTCAAACATGGTTTACTGCTAATTACAAGAATTTACACGGGTCTTTTCAATTTTAAATGTTTCAGAACGAAAATAACTAAGAAATGAGATCGGTGTGTTTTGTAAGTGGGTTTAATTTTGCAGTGATTGCAATGCTGTGTATACTCCTGCAAGAAAACATCTCCTCCTGCATCTCAGGGTTTCTCAAAGGACATCAAAGTTCCCAAGGCAAAGTATGTGGGCTACATCAAGGACTACGAGGGAGCCACACTAATGGGCTGTGAGCTCAACCCCAGCATCCCCTACACAGAGTTCTCCGTTATCATCAAGAAGCAGAAAGAGGTGTGTATGTTTGAATTTAAATTTAAATCTGCACTTGGTATATTTTAACACATTCCCTCTTTCTCAGATCATCAAGAAGCTGATTGAGAGGAAGCAGGCTCAGATCAGAAAAGTCTATCCAGGACTTTCTTGTTTTAAGGAAGGAGTCCGGCAGATTCCCATTGAAAGCATTCCTGGCATACGTATGTTACTTCCACTACTTATTTTACAATAAGTCGCATGGCTGCATCCCACTGTATCTCACATTTAGATTTAACTTGTTTTCACAATTCATAAACATACACAGTACATATATGGGTATATATATATATAACAATAACTAATGTTGGCTTCATTACATTAACAGGTGAAACTGGCTGGAAACCTGTAGGTAAAGGGTAAGTGTTACCCTGCTGTAACATTTGATTTGAACTTAGCTAGCCCTGTATTGCTTCACCAATATCATTTTTGAAGACAGAAACTATTAAATTTGATCTCTTAAGTCAGCAAAGATACCGACTTTGACCCCGAAATTGTTCGTTCTTTTTCTTTGTCATGACCAAAGCATGAGAACGATTTTCAGGAAAGGAAAATAGCTCATGTTAACATCCCAGATGACAGTTTACTGTAGATAAAAGTTCTTCAGCTATTTTAGTCAAGTTATCTCTACTATAAATTCAGTGTTTGTCAGTACTACAACTAATGTTTTTCTGTTCTCGTATTTGCTTTTGCTCTAGAAAGGAGATGAGAGACCCCGATCAACTGCACAGCACTCTGAAGACCATCCTGCAACATGTGAAGGTGAGGGACACACACACACACACACACAGTATGTGAGGAATACCTTTTCCAAACTCACACACCTTTTTCTAACAAGACTGGTCTTTATGTGGTAGAGTCACCCGAACGCCTGGCCCTTCATGGAGCCAGTCAAGAAAACAGAGGCACCTGGATACTACCAGGTCATTCGCTTCCCGATGGGTATGTATTTACATTAACACTGTTCCAGGGACAGGGAGCAGACAAAGTGAAGCACACTGCCAGAATTCAGCCCAAATGAAAAATTATAAAACAGACATGGACAATTAAAAGTATGTAGTAAGACATTGTACATGAGCTTCAAAGGCACATGAGATGGATACGGTCACTTCTGGGTAAAACCTGGGCACTGTAAAATGATGTGTTGCAATCTATGTCGCACATGTTCTGTATTTCACAGTCCATTCAATTACACTTGTGTTTTCTAGCAGTACCAACATGGACTATTTAAATGATAAATAAAAACCTCTCTCCAAAACCCTACATTCAGCACATATACCAGTGCATTTCAGTTATATACTGTCCTAAACAAAAATGTTTTAATAGCACTTTTGCACATAATGGGACGAGAGCTCATTGTTTAGTACTGTATTTATTGAAGCATTGAATGTTAGAGACTTTACACTTCACATTCACAAGTTAAGATTTTTTTTCCTCACAGACCTCAAGACGATGAGTGAGCGTCTGAAGAGCAGGTACTACACAACACGCAAGTTATTCATGGCCGACATGCAGCGCATCTTCACCAACTGTCGTGAATACAACCCTCCAGAGAGCGAGTACTACAAGTGTGCTAACTTGTTGGAGAAATTTTTCTACACCAAGATCAAAGAAGCAGGTCTCATTAAAGACCTGTGAGACTGTTTCTGATATAAAAGTAATTAATAGTCTTCAAATTTCATCATGTAGCCCATAAGAAAAAGGAGAGTGAAAGGTTTATTACATATTAAAGAGGACAAGAGGATTCTGTTATTATTTTTGTGTTAGACATTGAAAGGCAACACAAGATGGCACCTGATTCACCACACCTTACTTTGTCTTTCTCCATCTCTCCTCTAACAATGGCTACTCTCAGTCGACTCAGGTACAGATGTCAAGAGCCACATCTTCTGTGCATTGAGTCCTTTAAGTGACCTGTAAGGAATGTGACTGAGAGATCAGATTTCCCCATCTAGTATACAACTCTATTCCTGTGAGCGTGCGCACTAATAATGAGGTCAAAGTTTGTCTGTGATAAGTTCATTCTGCCAAACGAGGAATACATACTTTAATTTGTACAGATTGTAATTATTTCAAAGCACTTATACCAACTGTATATTGTAAATGTTTATATAACATATATTTTCTGTTTCAGAACTAAATTGTTTTTTCATAAAGCAACCTAGGGCAGTTTGACTATCAAAATGCACTTTTATTTTTCCAAGAATTAGTAAACATAAATAAGAGTGTCTTCTTTTCTCCAGAATTTGTTCTGCATATAAATTATCACTGTTGATTAAGGACTAATTTAATTATCCAGAGTTTATTCTTATTTATGTGCTGTAATTTAAAAATTATGCTTAAGACAAGGCTTAATTTATTCTCTTATTTTTGTCCCGCAGATGGAGATTGAAAACTTTATACTTTGGAGATAAATGAAAAGATTGTGCAATACTATGTAGTTTTGCTGTTTTGTAAAAAAAAAAAAAAAAATTAAATTAAATTTAAAAAAAAAGGGGGGGGGGGGCTTGTAGTTTTCAAATTATAGGAAAGATACATTTTGTAAAATGTCTGGAAAAATATTTCCTTCTCTTTGTACAATTGGTTTTAATGACATACCATTAGCCTATTTTATAGACTGAATAAAACACAAGTGAGGCTAATTTGGTGTCTGTAATTATTCAGCTGTAGGTCATTAAAAGGTTTTCCAACGCTTCAGCCATGAGTTTTCACTTACAAAGACGTCAGGACACTGCCCTTGTGCCTCTTCAAGGTGAATCATGTACAATGATGGAAATTGTTTCGCAACTACAATAATTTAAATCATGGCACGATCATGGAAGTTGATCTGCATTAGTCAAAGTTACAAAAAATATTTTTTATTAATCAGCTATTTAGGAATGTTTTTAATAACATGACACAAATTGAGTTGGTTCCCCATTTTGTATGTGTTCACATGTTAGACTAAAACCAAGAATAAAGTTCCTCCAACATAGATCATTATCATTCATTGTTTTGTCATTCTAACAAACAAGCTTTTCTGAAGCAGCAGAGAAAAGAAGAAATAAGTTTATTGTTACGTGATACTTTAGAAGATAAAATTTACCAAAACACCAGTTTACACTGACAGGATAACAATTTGTGCTTATATTAAGGATCCTACAGTAAAAAGGTATATAATCTAAGTAAGCTGAGATCAATGAAAAATGCTCCAAAAATAGCTATTACTACAACGACAGAGAATGTAGAGAGGAATTTGCAAAATGCCCTGGGGAAAAAATATATATCACAAACAGATCCGGAGGTCAGGCACTCTTCCTCACAAAGGAATACAAGTTTAAGAGTGTAAAACTCAACCACTTGTCACATCTACTACAAAAAAAAAAACAAACAAAAAAAAACAATACTTTTGGCAATGCCCGCCTACAGTCAAAGTTCAGCAAGGACAAACAAGGTAGCTGCCCTCAGCGACATCCAACAAATGACTCATTGTATTTCTCACTCACAGAATTCCTTGATTTCTGCACAGACCTCCTGTCAGACTTCTGTTTGAAAATGGGAGAGCGGAGGAACTGCAAGTCTGTGAACTTATCTCCACGCCGAAGTTTCCTGTCATGATGAAAATATGATTGTTGAGCATTTGTATAGTGCAATATAGCAAAACCTAACAGTAACAGAAACTTTGCAAATACTTTTTATAAGTTGTTTAAATTAATCCAGTTGTCCAGTTTACATAAAGACAATAAAGCCACCATTAAATCTTCTCTACTCAGGTTCAGTCAGGGTTCAAGCCACAGCCTGAATTAGCTTGTTCAACTGTTCCACAGACCTCCAGTGTTGTCCAAAAATAATTAAAAACATATTAGCCAGACACATACATATTGTCCCAACTCACGTGATTTGCCATAACTCTGACTGAGATTTTATACATTCACTGCTAACCGGCAGCAATACAAGGAACTGTCAATTTGGAGCAACATTTATAATAAATATATCACCAAATGTTTTGAAATGAAGAAATATGCCATCGAGTGGAGTGATGCTTCTGCCGGATGTGTTTTTATTAGTTTGTGGTTATTTAGATTCTAGACTGGCAAGTGACCAAACATTAGAAGAGAAGGTTCTATGGTTATTTTAGTGTCTGTATTGTGGCTGCAGACAATACATTTTATTTAGAAAATGGCCAAAATGATTCTTTAATATGTGAACTTACGCATTCAGTGAGGGCTCCTTGTAGTCCACTACCATGGTGCAGCGTCGCTTGCGAGCAGGAACGGGAGTAGAGCATCGGGCATCAGAGGGGAACTTGCAATAGGCTGCAGGGGACAGATTGGTCACATCACATAGACTCAAGCCCCGCCCAGCTGTCCTTAAACCAAGCCCACCTGTAGAAATGTGAAGCAAGATGTGATCCACAAAGAAGGAAAAAGAAACACAAGTTGCCTGTTTTCAGGTGCACAGACCAATGAAAAGCTTCAACAGCATGCAATGAAGCAAACGCATAGAAATGTGACAATACAGTGAAAATGTGAACTGACCAAGTGCTCATAAGTGTTGTGGCAAAGCTCTTGTCTTCAAGTTGTCACACAGAGATTTCATTTTGTCAAGAAGGTTCAGAGGAGAAAAAACACACTTACGTTTGATGCATGTCTTGACTCTCCAAGGTGTTTGGTGGGGTAAAGGAGGTGGACCGTCACAGGAGGAATCACCAAAATTTGACAGGACACTGTCTATTCTCTTCATCTCAGCTTCAACCAGTGGGCTCACAGGGAGCAAACACTCCCCCATTTCTTGCCTGAGCGGATCTAAAGAAGAAAAAGAAAAAAAGAAAAACAACATACATAATTCCAAAAGGTTGGCCATATAAATATTTTATATATATAAAACAATTATAACAATTAACCCAGAAATTTTTCTTGTGCACTTGTCTACCTTATTGGTACCCAAAGCACCGTGCACTGCTTCTCATTCACCCATTTACTCTTAAATCACACATACTGCTGGCCTGAACCACTGGGAGAAAGTAACTTGGGGTGGGGCTAGGAATCAAACCACTGACCTTGAGATTATTGGACAACTGCTTTACTTCCAGAGCAAATGAGAATAAAATACATTAATTATGATACTACAAAACACCCCTCATGTTTCTTGCCTGTTCCTCACTTCTACCTGTTTAATAAAAGGTAAATATGCCAAAAAGAAAATATTTGATATTCTCAGTTTGGCTAGAAGGGCAGGCCTAGCTCAAAAATATAGAAGTGAAGTTTAAGGGAAGGACGATAGGAAATAAAGAAAATGTGTTGATGTTAAGAACTTGCTTATTACTACTGTATAAATTCTGATCCAATGCAACTAATAGCACGTTTCTTTTTCAGTCTTACTTGTATCATTAGAATGTGAGAAGTAAACAGTACTTTAAGTAACAGAAACAGAAGAGACATGTATCTGAACAGTTACTCACGAGGGGGGTTTTCTTGTTGCAACTTTGTAGCATCAGGACTGTTAGAGAAACTAGAGACAGGGGAGTGATGGAGATGTTCTTCCTTTTCCGGCTCTGCAGCTTTTGGACTTGGCACATCATCTTTGAAGACTAAAACTAATATTTAATTACTATAACTCAAACCTCTCTTATATAGCTTTAAAATGGAACATGAAGTTAAAATATTAGCAGCTGGACTTACCAGAGATCTCCTGTCTTGGAGGGATGTTTTCTTTCCGTCTTGAGAGGCGTCCTCTACGAGTAGTGATTGCAATGTTTGCGTCTAATGAAGCCTGTCTCCTCTTGGTCTTCTGAGGAACATAAAGACTGTCTTCTGATTCAGAGGATGGTGATGATGAGCTAGAGTCATTCTGTTTGGTGACGACAGGGGAAGCTTTGGTTTGGGCTGGCTCGTTGTCCTCTGCCTTGGCCTTAAACGGCGTGATGTGAACTGCTTCTTCACAGTCAAAGTCAAACGTATCATTAAATCCCAGTGAGTTGTTAAGCTTATTGCCCTGTGGCGGAGGTGCTGTTTTGGCACGCGTGGCTGAATGGTCCCGACTCTTAGAGCGGGCTCTAGGTTTTGGATTCTCCCAAGGTTTCTTTAAAGGGGCACGCTCCGCTTTGCGGCCTCTCTCAGGTTTACGTTCAGCAGGTTCTGCTTTTGTGCGTGACTGCTGGGCTTGTTTCCTGTTTGGCTGCTGCTGGGTGGCCCTTTTAGGTAGAATGGATTCTGGAGTAGAGTGCTGAAAATCCTCAGTCTGAATAGGCTCTGCCAAAACTGGCTTTGGCTCTTTCTGTGGCTGATTCTGATTTCTACTGTCACTGTGAATAGGACTTGCTACTAAAGCCTCCAAGCCTGCAACCTGATCTCCCTCACTTAATGACCTCTGTTCCCACACGTGTTCAGACCTCCTCTTACTTCTTCTCTCGGCCTGACGACGACGCACACCAACTGTAGATGGCAAGGTAACTTGTTTCTCACATTCAGCTTGTGCATTCATTTTGGAGTGCTGAGAGTCTGCAAAGTAAAAGACAAGGCAGTATAATACATTGATTATATGATTACGAGAACTGTATTTTTATTAGGTGTTTAACTGGTTTTATTAACATTCCTAGAACTACAAACAAATACAAAAAAATATTGATAATCCTTAATACTGAATATTAAGTGTGTGTGTGTACCTGCACAAATCATTGAGGCTTTGCACACAGTGGCTCCATCAATGTCTTGGCAGGTCCTGTAATGAGAAGTTACAAAACATGCAACTCGAGATAAAGCATTTGATGAACATTTTGGGGAGGAACTTGATGCAACAAATAAAAATCACCTGGATGATTCCACAAGATCTTGACGTTCAATGAGGACTTCTGCAGGCATAGTCTAAATCAGCACATAAAGAAGTGATTTTTTTTTTCCTTTTATGGTGACATATGGTACTTTAAAATCATTTACATGGTTTACTGAGTTATCTGGATAGCCCTGAAACATGGACTGGATATGCAAATGCGCAGAACACAGGTCTCCTGTACCTCTGTAGCTCTTGCAGCTAGAGCTTCCTGCTCTTTGAGCTTCCTCTTAAGCAGAAGCAGATGAAGGAATAGGGCCTGTTGCTCTCTTTTCAGCTGCAAGATAACTGCATTGGCTTGTCTCACTTTCTCCTTCTCAGTTTGCAGGGCTACAGCCAATGTCTTATTGTTCAGCTGGACTCCCTTCAAGATAGTGTGTGTGGAGTTAGCCCCTGGTATAAAACAACAGAAGGTTCCACAAGTTTGTTTAAAGCAGCAAAACATGTCACAGGTCAGCACCCTCTTGGGAAGAATAAGTTCCATCTCTTGAACCTACATTACCGATATATCCTGGTTAAACAGACTATGAGCGTAGAAACAAAACCATGTATGTAAATCAAACAAGAGTTTCTTACTGTAGATAAAACTCTTCTCTGCTTACCACTGCTGTTGTTTTTCATTCTGGACCGTGCTCTGCTGGGAGCTGAGGCACTAGCCAGGCGTTTGTTCCTCTTTTCCTTCATCCTTTCCTTGATATCCTCCAGACTCTGCTGGAAAGATTTCTTCTGGGCCCGTTCTTTCACCATGGCTCACGATCTTTGATCAGTTCAACGTTTGTATCTTACTCAACTGATCAACAGCGCAGCATGATGATAAACCTTTTCAAAACAAACGACGATGCTAACGTGCTAGCTAAGTTAGCGTTAACGCAGTCAATCCAAGCAGCTATCGTTAAGCTTCAATAACGTTAGCAATATAACTTAGCAGTATGCGTTTATCAAATAGCTATTTATTATTTAAATAATCACTAAACAAAATGCCAAAGTAACTCAAATTGGGTAACAAAATAATGATTTTTCTTACAGCATATCCGACTCTGACACACTTGACTTTCGAATTTTGGAGACGCGCCCGCTGATTGGTAGGAGTTTGAGATACGCCACTTCCTGTGCTTGAGATTCCGGGTCGCTAGACGGCGCTAATGTACATCATAAAATTTGTAAGCATATTACACTGATTTGCATTAGTAGTCAGTCTGCAAATTCTCTTTCTTTGATATTCAACAAAAGGCTACGTCACGGAACCAAATATCTCATTAGCAGCTCTCTGACCAGCCTCCTGTTTATAGGAAACAAACAAAGCTAAGTGGAGAACATGTACCGCTGTTAAACGTTATTGGAGTACATTTCTTTAAAAATGCAAATTAGTTTAATATTCATCTAGGGTCAGGCTAATTCAGTCCTTCCAAAATGTCTAATTGAGCATTTATAATTGACTGCTCGCGATAAGAGCCTGAGTAGTGCTGTGTAAAGCACTCGGCTGCATGTGGATGGAGCTGATAATTGTGTAAATCTAAAAGCCCACTGACAGGCAGTGTTTGAGTTATACTCCTTGAGGTTTCTCAGAAACCCTGCGCTCTTTAAAACTTAGATTACACAGTAGCTCAGAAAGCAAGTAATTACTAGATAAAGGAAAAATTTAGTTTGAGCTGCTAAGTCTTATGACTTTATGCCCCAGTGTCTATTCTCCTATTTTCTTGTCTTGCCTGCACACGCGCACACACACACAAATGTCTCCTGTGCATACACACCGCTGTCTTTCTCAAAGAATTCTTCAAGCCATTCCTATCCTTCTCGGGTTTTGCTTAATCATTTTTCCGTAAATATTGGATTACATTGAGCACCCAGTCAGGATCTCATTTACTTTTCCAAGTCAGCCATGTCTTACTTGGCAGGGTGAAGCGAAGAAACTTTCACCTTTTCTACATGGCACTGCAGCTAATATAACATCCATTTGGACCTTCTGTCCAGAAATCATCCAAAAAGTGTCCACGACAGTCAGCAAAATGGCATTTTGAGGCTACAGACAGGGTTTAATGAAGCTTGGGTGTTGTGAGTGTCGCTCACTGAAAACAAATGACTTCAGCAGTGTGCTTCAGCTGGGAAACAGGCCTGTGCAGATGAGACTCTCATGTAAAGCTTACAGATAATCCTTGATTTAGTTCTTTGTATGCTTTAATAGGAATGTTTCCATATTTTTAATGATATGTAGCAGTTAAGTGTTATTACAAACAAAATAAAGGAAGAAAATCATTAGAGCTTCCAACAATCCTACCTACACTGCTAACATCATACAGTGCATGCACTGTTAAGTGCTCTGTTACTAAGTGAGCCATACAGATCTGTAATGACTCACTGTTTGAATAATAAGATCACGTCTGTTTACCTCAAAGGTGTATTATTCTTGCTAAAAGCAAGTAAATGTTAAATCAGTTCCCTCACAGCAGGGAGATGGTGAGTTGTGTGTTTTGTGTGAGTGCTTGTGTGTGTGTCTGTATTAAAAAGAAAAGAGCTAGAGAGAAGTAGGGAAAGCAACATCTAAAGTCACACTAAAAGACAGCCAGAGGGACTCCACAGATTTTAACTCAGCTTGCTTTAATGGACAGATCCATCACACAGTTATTTCATGCTACCTCTGACTATGAATGTGTCAGATTCCTGGAGAGAAAACGTATTATCGCAGGTACAGGAAAATGACAGAACATTGGGGACTAATTAAAATAAAAATGCAGCATTGTGGCAACCAGAGAAATTAAGATATAACAAAAGATATAAAGAACAGACGACTATGAACCTCAACACAGATGAAGACGTGGCCTTTTTTTAATGCAAACAATATAAGAATCTATTTATGTACTGATGTGATGCATTGATATCATTACTAAATCATTAAGTCATACTCACCTTTGGCCAGACAGTCTGACTGGCCAATGAAAAGATCATCTTCTTTTCTACTAAAAGATAAGTTTTACCTCCAATCTAATTAAAAAATACACAGCCCTGCCTTTTAATACGGAAAATGTGTGCATATTGTCATGCTCACAATATATAATGAAATCATAGCACATGCTGTTTAGTCAATCCTGAAAGCAAACTCAAGAGACAGAAATCCAATTATAACTTGTTTTAAATATGTGTAGAAAATGACCAGATAGGCATATAGAGCTTTATCATGATTATTTTAAAGTTCAGTTGATCTGACAATACGTGACAAATGTCATAGGCAACGCACTTTTTCCATGTTTTTTTGGCGTAAAAATAGCAATTCTAGTATACTATTCGCAAGCCAACAAATTGTACAGTATGTATTTTTTTAGTCTGTAACTGTTGCTAAAACACAATAAATATTAAGAAATGGACCATTTATAGAAGATGACAGATACAGGGGTTACTATAACTGGAAAAACTTTAGTATTTTAATGTTATTTAAGGATTTTACCATGACAGATGCTTGTAAAGGCCAACGTCTGACTTCACTGCTAACGGATCAAGCTGAAGGAACTCTTCTTTACCATCTTCTTTACTTCGCTTTGAACAGAGACGACAGCAGCACGGGCTCTGACACTCAGTCGGCTCACTATGAGTTGCAGTTTGGACAGTATGCCTTACACCCAGCTGAGCCATTTACTTGGCAGCCAAGGTCTCACTGGCACTAAACAAATCCTGCCTGCTGCAGCAAAAGAAACAATTGCTATTCTTAGGAGAGAACTGGTCTTCACGACTGTGTCGGAACTTTAAACTTTTGCTCCCAGGACTGCTATGGAATCTTGTTGACCCAGACAGATGGTGCCTGTGCCACCACTCCCCCCTCTCCCACACATAATTTTTTTGCCCACTAGAGCTGGGTAAACACAGCTCCCACTAGGCAGGTTGCACACAACTTGTGGTACATAAGTGTCGAACTGGACTTAGTTTGAACAGGTTTAGGGATTGCTGTTGCCCACATGATTCCAGACAGAAAGGTCACTAGTTGGTGAGTTACGATAATAATACTAAGGAGATACATATTTTAAGCACTGTTTTTTTAAATACCCTATTAAGATAATAATGGAGAACGTTAGTGCTCACCAATCTACCCACAGC
Source organism: Channa argus (assembly GCF_033026475.1). NCBI lineage: Eukaryota > Metazoa > Chordata > Actinopteri > Anabantiformes > Channidae > Channa > Channa argus. The sequence goes on from NC_090197.1 coordinate 16,101,517, forward strand.
AGAAGATATTCAATTATGGGGCGGTGATGGCTCAGTTGGTAGAGTGTCTCTGGGCAAGGCACTGAACCCCTAACAGCCCATTTCCATCCCCAGAGGTGCAGTGCCGGTCCAAGCCCGGTAGAAAGTGAGGAGGGTTGCATCAGGAAGGGCATTCAGCATAAAAACATTCTCAACTATGGCGACCCTGAACTCACAGGATTAAAAAAAAAAAGGTATTTAATTATCCTTGTCACAGCTCAAACTGTGGCACTGGTGATAGCCAGTTTTCTTTTTACCTTTACAAAGACCCACTCTAGTTTTTTATCCGTTTCTATGATAAACCAAGCTGCTGGCAGAAGACCCTATACAAAAATAAAAGAGGTATCTTTGCATCTAAAACTCATCAAAAAAATAGATTATATTGTGCAAAAACTGTGTGTCCAGTCTTAGAAGTACCAGTAGTATTTCAGTAATATTTTGACTTTACTGGGGAATAGATTCAGTATTTATCTCAATATATGTTAACTTACATTTATTATACACTATTTTGAAAGCAAGTACAGATTGCAATTGTTTTCAAAAGGTTTAGTTTCCATTTGAGTTTCATAAAAAAGGTTGTGGTCTAATTGTAAATACCCAAGACCACCTTTGTTTGAATATTTGAATTAAAGTGCAATGTGTAGAAATAAAACTGTTGCATCCTTATGCCAGAACCTTATTATAGAGTTTTCTATGTGAACAACTAGAAAAGCTGCACTCACATGGCCTACACAGCGTAACGGTAAATTAAAGAAATCCCTACATGCCAAGACGTTTCTGACTTGTGCTGACATGTGTTTACGTGTGCATGTGCGCATGCATGCCACAACTTCAATATAGGGATGAGACACAGAAAACCAGTGGAGTGAACAAAGTAGCAAGATAACCAAAGAAAGATGACAAAAAGTGAAAGGGAAAAAGCAGTGAAGGCTGGCAAGGGAATGAGCCAGGGAGTTAAGGGGCCAGAGGAGGCTGAATTCCGACAGCCTGTGGAGAACCGAGCATCCCACACACAGATGTTCACAATCCCAGACAATTAATAATCATAATAATAATGACTTCTGTGACAATTGGGAGGATTGGGAGCCAGTGGTCGATGGGATGACAATTCTGTGAGTTGGATGATAGAATTATTTACTTTGGCGTGGCTGCGGGGAGGCAGAAAACATCTCAGTAATTAATCTAGTTTGATGTCAGTTGGCTGACTTAGGAGCAAAACGAGAAGATAGTTTGAGAGGTCGCAGAAAGTTGAAAAGGCAGCAGCCACACAGCCTCTGACCTGTTGAGGTGAGTTTGGCCTCTGAGAAAAGATAAAAAGACAATAAATCACATAACATCAGCATGGGGTCTCATGAGAGATCGCGCAAACGTAATCAGTAGTTAAAGGTTTTATCACATGAGTCAGCCTTATGGAGAGACAGCATGGAAAAAACAACTCAGATCAAATCTAAAAGCCTGCTTGTCATATATTTAAACCATAAATTTGCTCCACAGATCCTCGGATCAGTGCTTGCACTGAAGCAGCAGAACACTTTCTCTCTATATCTCTAGGCTTTTAAAATTACATTGCTCAAAAAACATAAATTTACCAAAATGGGCTACATGCTGCTTGGGGCTGCATTGTAGTAGGCCTCGTCAAAAAGACAATAAAGTCTGACAGAACATTCCTGCTTTGATTTATCTCAGAGAAGGAAGCTGGAGGGTTTTGAGTTGGGGGTGGGGGTTAGACACAGGTTTATCTCTACCTTTAAGTAATAAATAGTTGGAAAAAGACCTAACCTCTCCTAAAGCCAAATAAAGGCTATACTGTAGATGTGTTTTTTTCATTTAGTGTTTAGGCAAATAGCTGAATCCAGACCAAGGAATATTTGTTTTGCGCACTGCTCGCAAAGAAGGATGAAATAGGCTCAGGTCAGAGTTATGGGTTTGGAAAGAGGTGATGTCTGACTGCGCCTCGACGCGTCTGGGTGAACACGTACGCAAGGAGGTGAAAAGACTAAGATAGATGTTTGTTCCTGGCTAGCATCTGATTTAATAAGTCTTTGGGAACAAAGATCCGTCTGAAGAACTGATGAATATTGTATTGGCACAATGGCACACGTTTTGAAGTATTAAAATAATGTTCGTCCTCATTTTCAGCAATGAATCCATGAACCTGCTTTCACACTCTGAAAGGTAATGAAGAGTTTGTGGGCAATCACATATTGGTATCCACAGCTATTGTTTATTCGAAAATAATAAACATCTTTAGTCGAGCATGGTCTTATTGGCTTTCATGCTTATATGCTTATGAGCACGCGCAAACACACACAGTTGTAGTCATCACAGAAGGTCACCATCCTGCATCTTTCTTAGATCATTACTAAGTTTAACTGGATGCTCTTGAATGATAGGGATTATCAGCATCTACAGAGCAGAAATGCTGTAACACGTTCTATGATGACTACTTCTGCGCATGCATTCACACACATTTATACACACGCACTCACATCAGATAATACTGTCTTTGCTTGTTTGCTGCTTTGTACTTCTTCCATCTCAACCCGTCTTATGGGTTTGGCATGATCCGTGATGCTCACAGTATCTGTTGGTATGTGGAGCACAGCAAGCACTGTCTTATACCACATCTTGTTCAAGTCTTCTTTAGGCTGTAGTTCAGAGCTGATTGAGATGTCGACGGGGTCAGTACGGGGAAAACAGAACCGGTGTGTGTGTGGAACAGATGGGTCCAGGGGCTGGATGCAGAAGTGCCTGGGGGAGTGGCTGACTCTGAAACATTGCTGGGCTTGAATGTGAGGCAGGCTGCAGAGGGAAGGCAGGCAGTGTTGCCATTGTGGCAGCAGCAGCAACAGAGAGTTGACGTTGTAGGAGACACGAGGCCAGAGGTTTGGTCAGATCTTGGTTGTTCTGTAGAGCCAGCTGGATCTGAGGAGGAAACACAGACAAAAAAACTGCAATCAAGACTTTTTTTCTCTCTAAAAAGGGAATTGAGCACTTTAAGTTTTAAACCAGAAAAGAAAGAGATAAGCTCATAGTAGGTTGCCAGTAGGGATAAAAGCTCTTTCTGTTACTGCCAAACATTCTTATCAAGAATCTGCTCTTCTTTCTAACATAATCTGCCCTTTTGTTCTTCTAGAAATCATAGAAGTTTTAGACATGCGATTCTTCAACCCATATGACTGACAATTTCTCTGGTTGGCAGTGGGGAGTGGAGCTTCCTGGAAGAGGCTCTGGAGAATCATCTCATGTACACAAACACAATGATGAGTGGTGAAAATAAATTAGAAAACAGCAGAGTACTCACTGTCTGGAAACTCTGATGACGCTGGGTGGGAGTGTAGGGACTGAATTTAGGCTTGGCTGGTTTACCTGCTGCTCTATCCTTGTGTCTTCTACTGCTGATGTGCTGGAGTGGAGAGAAAGACAGTTAAACACACAGATAAATAAACCCAGACACAGGCAGCAGTATAACGATGCAACAGAGAAAGCAAGAATGTGACAGTGGCCGTTGCTTGGAAATTTGAATAATTAGTGAAAAGGAAATTAAAGGAAGCCTAATCAAAGTTCCTGTTTGACGATTCAGGCAGACTGTTGATATTTTGTTGGCTCTGACTTTAAGGTTCAAAATATTCATGAGGGGCAGGTTTAGAAATCTTTTATGATTTGATTGACAAGCACAAACAGATGGCTTCGGCCCACGCAGCCTACAATCATCAGTGAACTGCTAAATATTCATGAGCACCTGGCCAAAGTTAACTTTTAAACAATAGTGAGATATGAAGACCAACACTATGCATTCATATCACGGACAGAGATGCTAACATCATATTCAAATGCTCGCTAAAACAGACTAAGCTTACCGGCTTGGAGCTCATTATCTTGAGGGATCTGTGATTTTTAACTCACCAGCAGCGACAGATGTGGCATGTTAACACTGTGATTTGGAATAAAAAAAGCATGGGCCTGACTTGCCTTGCTGTAATGTGCTACAGATAAAGTGATGATGCCTCTGTAGATGATTTATGCTGGCTCAGTGGTGTGATTGGCAAATGTTTGTGACAACTAACCTTTTTATAACTTTACATAGGCAAGAAGAACTAACGAGCAAGAAGTGTGACGAGCCGGACTCTTGTGTCATCTCGTCCATTGTTTGTTCGTCTTGAGCAGTGTTGACACTATAGTTAATTAGTGAGTTTTTAATGTTTTTTATTGTGTCATGCACATACAAGTTCCTGGCCCACACAAATCTAAAGGATACACACAAAAAAATACTGTTGCCATGGTAAAACACTAGTCAGACAAGATTATAACTCACAAACACAGAATTTTATCTTCTGTCTCAAGATCCCCAAATAAAATTGACACCAAATGAAAGTCTCTAACATGCAAAAACAATAGAATTGAAGGACACTTTTCTAAGAAGTGCATCCCTTAAATCGTTGCATAATGATCAATACAAACTAAAACGCACTTTGTCTTCAGTCACACTAGATTATTTGACAAAAAGCTTTTTCTGTTGAATGAGATTAATAAACCTGCCTGTTCAGTAGGAATGTACTTCTTTGTACATTTGTTTTTTAATTTGGGTTTGTATCTACATGAGAAACCTTGTGCATGTGTTTAGAAAAATGAATTTGCAAGAATGACCCAAAATAAAAGATTTTCACTTCACAGGAACCACTTAACCAGTTTTTTTTCTCATTTAAGTCCAACGCTTAGTTGTTTACATGATCTCATGTAAACTTACTATATCCACAATGTACTGCATTACAACCATATTGTGTCAAATTCATCTTAGAGGGAATCAGCACAAAAATATTAGACCTAAGCTTTGTTCTTCACATAGCATGTTGGCAGCTAACCTGTTTAAGCTGAGTCTCAGAGTTGACATGCACATTGCAAATCTCACAGTGGAAAGTTTTGTTCTGGAGTCCAGTTGACAACTCAGATGGTGCAGCCAACTTGGACTTGGCCCCTGTCCTTGGGAAGGACTTGATGGCTCCATCGCCACTTCTAGCCTCCAGCATTGTCTTGTGTTTTGTGCCTGGGCAGATATAATGTCACATGAGCAGAGTATTGTACAGTACAGCTAGGCTTCAGTAATTCAGTCAAATTTCTTACCACTGTTGTGGGCCTGCAGCTGCGAGGCAGAATTCACAGCCACTTTGCAGAGGGAGCAGTAGAGAAGACGTATAGCTTTCTCTTCTTCTGTCTCTTCCTCTGGAGCCACTTCCACATCACCGTGTCTGTGTACTTCTTTCTCTGTTGCCCGTTCGCAGGATGACAGAGAGGGGTCAGAGGATGGTTTCACACTTTCAGTAGTGACATCGCTCGACAGTACAAAGTCTGAGGTAGGGTTTGGGACTGGGCACTCTGCAATGAACCCAAGATAGAACAGAAAGACATGAAGACAATGTAAGCAGAAGAAGTGATGGTGAGAAAGACCAGGAAACATTCTTAAATATTCTTACACTGAAATTTCCGAACTCTTACAGGTTACACCTTAAAATAAGTAAACTCTTACCAGACTACAGGCGACTGTGAGCTCTGTCAACCTCCCTAACTGCACTAATAATCACTGATTTCCCATAGGATTTGCCTCCCAGCACCAAAATGAACAGTTACTTATAGCGAAGATTTGGATCATTATCTTTTATGAGGCAGACTTGTCGATGTTTCCTGTAAGAGTGTGATCTGTATTACGGATTTACTCTTTGCTAATAACAGTGATTGGCTCTGCATTCTCGAGTGGGTGTCTGTTTTTTACTATTGATTTACGACTCTTAGAGACCAAAAAAACTGTTTGCTCAAGTAATCTGCAGAGAGCTCTTCTGCTGTATCATCTTAACTTTGGAAATGAGCATTCATTCACTTATATACACTCATTCACTCATATTAAAAAACTTGGTAGTGTCGAGTACAAACTATCATCGTTTTGCTTTTTATGTTGTAGGACAATGTATTCTCTAAGCAATGAAATATCTTCATTACTATGCCCACACATGCAAATGTAGCTCATCAGCAGTGGAACACATATTTACACACACACACACACACACACATGTTGGAATAGAGTCGACACACATTATTTAAGTGCTTGTGCACACACAGACACACACAAAGCAGCTACACACATATCATATTCTAAGCATTTGCGGCGTGTTTTTGATCTGAGGAGGCCACTGAACAATGACAGTAAATGTAGACTTAAAGAAGGAGCAGAGAATAATGCTCCAACTTAATCTCTTCACTGTGAAACACAAAAGCAGCAGTAGGTACATGACCTCAAAGAGTAAAGTCATGACTGGGAAAAGAAGGTTGAAGCTTAACATTCATATATCTAACGCTGTCAGACATTGGATGTCTGCACACACATACATGCACACACAGACACACACAGAAGAATCATGCATGCCTGCAGAGGCACACACCTCCTGATGCTGTGTCAGAGCTGGAGGGCTGTGAGCAGGGTGACATGAGGCTTGGCGATGTGGTTTCCTTGGTGACTGGTTCAGAGGTCCTGATCTTTGAATCTGGGGTGTCCAGAGATTTAAACCTTTTTGCGTGTTTGGTGCCACTATAATGGGAAGAAGCCTGTGCCTGTGTGCAAACAGCAAACAAGGAGGCATGAACCAACTGCTTATTATTATTTAGTTATGCAGACCTGCCATTGTTTTTATTTTAAGCCACAACACATGACGTGAATGTGAAAAATGTAGAATCACCTCAAAGTTTTAGAGCTTGCTACTCTCACAGTAATTGACAGATGGCTTATTAAACAGACTTACACTGGGCAACAAGTAACAAGTTTGTAATTTTTTTTCTGATTTACATGCTTGCTTGCATCAGTGGCAATTTTTAGACATTGGAGTAGAACAGAAAGTAATTTGATGTTTACATACTCCATCTTACAATCCTTGACTAGCACGTACATGTACTTATTTCTTAATCATTTTAATAGGTACACAAATGTATTGTCTGAAATATTAGAGGTGTGATCATTTTGAAAATATAATACATCAGGCAGCACACCACAGAACCAGTAAAACAGCCAAACATAAGGGCAGGTCTCCTTAGTTGTTCAACTGTCATGTAAGGGTGTGTGTGAGAAATAAAAGCACCCTGAAAGAAAAACAATTTAAAGTGTGTGTTTCTCACATGACACCACTCACCTCAGAGTTGAACCTCACTCGACAGACGCCACAGGAACTATGCTTTCTCTTCAGCGGTGAGGTTAGCCCGAAGCTTGGGCCGATCAGAGCTTTATGGATGTGATCCATCTGCAACAAAAGAGGAGCGTAAAGTTAAGGTCATGACTGGTTTAGGATTGTGCAACAAAAGAGTAGGCAGAGAAAATGATCATCTAAGGTGGGGATGACATGCTGTCTGCAAGCAAATACCTTTCTTTCAAAAAGGCACACTATCTTAGCTTAGACGTGTTGTAAGAAACAGCTGAATAGAGGAGTAGTAGGGTGATGCCAAGTCATACAGGAGCACAATAGCAAACACACAGATGAAGTGTGTGTGACACTTACATACACTACTCACAAAACATTAGGGATATTCAACTTTCAGGTTAAATTTATGGAAATTCATGAAGTTCATGATACAGTGATATTATTATCACGAAAGTAGGGCATTTAAGTAGAAGCATGCAATTATTATTTCTTCATCTAAGACTATTTTTATTGAAACAAAAGCTAACAACAGTGGTGGCTATACCGCAACAAAAAATCTGGAGGTCTCAATAATTTGTCAATTGTTAGGTGTTGTCTTGGTCTTATGATGTCAAAATGTGAACAGCATGATGAGAGAGGACTGTGCAAAGTGTCACTGAGCGAGAACATTAGTGGTCGATTTATGGATCACATAATTTTTGCAGTTAATCACCTTGTTAGAGAAAAGCATGTTATCAATGAAACATTGAACAGTTGGACATTCGCAAAATTAGAGAAGGTCAAAGTAAGTTCACCTGTAAAGGTTACAGTGCATTTTAGGTACATTCTGAAATTTCACCAGAAAGTCGAAAATCCTTAACTTTTTGTGAGTAGTGTATAAGCACATGAGCATACACATAAACACATGCACGCACACACACACACACACGCACACACACACACACACAATGTACATTCTATAAAACCATAATAATAACAAAATATTTGCAAAACTTCTATCACAATTTATGTCAAGTTCAAAAGCATTGATTTGTGCCCTTGTTATAAATGTATGCTTTTATTTAAGTTCTACAGTTGCATTTCCCGATGATGCATTACATCCTAAAAAGTAACATAGCATGTGACTTTTTGCTGTGTAAAACATTCCATCCATTTGGACCACCGTGAAGCCACCATAATGGACAAACTACAAACTTTTTACAGACACCTTTAAAGCCTACAGGTGGTGTTTGTGTTTCCTCACCCAAATGTCTTCCAGGAAGACTCCATGACACTGACCCAGCAGATGGACTTTCCAGTCCAAAACAAAGGTGGGGTTTTGAAAAATTCCTTGCAAGGTCTGAGTAACTACCGTTATCTGTTGTAATCACACATCGTGTTGGGTTTGACTTTCTCCATGCTGATAAGCCATTACTTAATAATAAAATTACAGACATTTCATATCAAGACAATTTCTTTACAAGTAAAAGTAGCATCCAGTAACCCTAGATATCTTTGCATATGTCTGTGTCCTGGTATCTGACCACACAGCACAGTGCACCGCTGGAAGTTACCTACAGGAGGTTTTAATGAGCAAGTATATGTTCAGCAACAATAAACCCCAACTGGCCTTTTTTCGTGGAGCAAAACAGAACTATTTCCTGTGATGAAATGTATAGAGCCATATAATCAGCTACAACGAGGGAGGCTTTATGGAAATGTGGCTGGAGGTGACATAAAAATGTATGTGTTATTATGGGTCAGCCAACAAGTTATGTAAGCTCTGGGAACATACAGCACTTCACTGGAAATTGGTCTTGTTTCTTTAGTGTCAAAAATGAACTCTTTGGATTTAAGATGTCAAACTCACAACAGAATCTGTGTGTGTGTGTGTGTGTGTGTGTGTGTGTGTGTGTGTGTGTGTGTGTGTGTGTGTGTGTGTGTGTGTGTGTGTGTGTGTGTTCTTGCTAATTTTCTTTGATCATCACTCTTGGCAGCTACCCTGGAATGCATCTCTGTAGTCACCGGGCTCTTATCACTCTCTGTTTCCCTACAGCTGTTTAACTCAAACAAATGTAAACGCAAACATAGTTCTTTTCAGCACGATGTGTAACAATACACACAGCCACAATATGGTAAAACTTTAAATGTTTAGCATAATGCAGCCCTGGTTTTTGTTTCTCTGAATGGGGCTTAACATCAGTAAAAAAACTTGTCTCGGCTCCATCCTCACTTCTCAGCCCCAAGGCTTCTGTATCACCATCTGACCTGCTATCACACATTCCTCACCTCACCCCTCCATCTGTTCCTCTCACAACCCTCTGCCTCTCACTTTGTCTCTGTCTGATCAAAGTCACCTTCCTGCCTCCCCATAGATGCTCTCTCTTACCCTTCCCATCCGCTCCTAACTCTCGGATGAACTAGCACCTGTGGCAAAGTCAGTTTGACCTTCTTACTCATTGGCTCTTCTGTATTTCTCTCTCTCTCTCTCACACACACACACAAGCACACACACAAACACTAAATCACCTCCTGAAACAAACCAAATTCTGCCCATGCACTCTCTGCTTATTGTGACATTAAAAGCAACAAATTCAGTGGCTGATACAGTAAATAAAGGTTTGACATCTACCACACAATACCACTTATAATCAGCACATTCTCTCTGGAAACCTCCTCACACACAGAGTGTCAGACATGCTCAGCTGCAGGCAGTAAGTTATGGCTGAAACATATGGCCAAGTGAAGAAAAGCAGACTTTTACCTGGAGCCAAGGCAGGAGCCTCAACATTTATAATGATGAATGTTCCTGGATTTACACTGTGTAACAGTCCAACAGCTATGTGTGAATGCAAAATGTCAAGCTCCTAAAAAAAAGGTTGGGTTGTGATGAATGTGCTGCAGCTTTTAGTTGTCATTTAAATTATTATTTTCTCTGAAACAAAAACAAATTTTTTGATTCTCATTTTATGAAAAACACTGTCAAACTACAAGTCACACTGGCTGGCGAAGGCACGTTTTGCAGCACTGAATCCCTGGCTCACGACAAACATCCACACACACGTGCGCTCAACCGCGTAACCATGACAACCTACATGTGGGCACCAAACAAACTCCTGTGCAGTATTTTACAGAGGCCAAAACACACACTGTATCTGCATTCACAGGAGAATACAGACTTATAAACACACACACGCAAAAAAAACCCACACATTCCAGGCTACAACACTGGCAGCAAGAGTTTAGCTGAGTTTAGCTGCCCACAAGTTTACATTTCAAATCAGAGAAGGGCAAAGATTTCATTTGCTAGTTAGTTTGCAGACAAGTTATAGTTAGGGAACAAGTTGATTCAGATTTTTCTTTCCTTCTGTTTTTCTTTTTTATTTATATATTGTTTTTTAATATTAGGTTTCTGTTAAAATTAATGTTATAAATACATATAAATCAACAGAGGAATGTGTGACATTGATCTCAAATGTGTCGTCTATTAGCTGAACACAGTTGCCCTTTAATCAAATAAATTAAAAACTATTTTGCTAAAGGAGAATTTAAGTCATTGTTAAGCAAAAATTCCAAATATTGCCTGGTTCCAGCAGTTTGGGGGATTTACTGCTTCTCCTTGTCATTTATGATAATAAAATCAGTATCTTTGGCTTTTGGACTGGTAATATAAAACGTGAAAACATTTGAATGGGTTACATTTGGCTCTGGGTAAATTAAAGGGACATTTTTGTACTACTTTCTAATCTTCATTATTTTTCTAACTACAGAAGAAATAAAATGAAGAAAATGAGAGAGACAGCAGTCATAAACAGGTGGAAGAGGAGGTGAGATAATTTGCTAACTTACTCTATAAATGACACAGCTAATCTAGGACATGTGAAAAAAAGTAATGTTTTGATTTTTTAAAACTTTTTTCATTCTATTTTGGATTATTTGTAGTACATCAAGAGGAGGTTGAATGGTGGGTCAGTGGACAAAGTGATGAGGAGCTGAAAACCCTAAAAGCAAGAAAAGTGGATAAAGCATGGGGGAAGACGATGGAGTAGACAAAGTGGAAAATACACACGAAGAGAGGGCTGACCTGAACTAAAGTGGAAGGGATGGATATGAAGGCTGGAGAGTAGAAGAAAGAAGGGTGAGATGGAAGGGGAGGGAGCAGAGACCCAGACTGATGTCTGATTTCTCCTCGGGTGGCAGAATGGCTTTTTGATAGAAACAGACAGAACAGAAAGTGGCTACATAGAAACACTCACAGAACAAATTTACTAACAGCAAATTCCACAATTCAGCACACAAACATGCAATTCTCTCTTTTTTTTTAAATCATCAGTTTGTCTCTCTCTATCTCACTTCTAAACATCTAACAGCACATGATGGTTTACAGAAGAGAAGAGGATCTAAAAGAAAATAGTCACTTTTGTTTCAGCGTCGATAAGACTCAGTGATGGGCTTGTGAATGGCTTTCAGCCTCTTCATTTCAAGTTTAGCTTCGAATTGGGTTTGGTACGTTTGTTTGGTACGGTATGTTTTTTTAGCTTTCATGTCTTTAAGCCAAATACACACAAAAAAATTTTTGTTATCGTAAGTGAATTTACCAAAGTAATGTAATTAAATAATATTATTTTTACACCATTGATGGAGGCCATAGAGTTTACTCATATATAATACAGCCAGGGGTATATTAAGATATGCAGCACGGTTCCCCTGTAAACCAGACATCAGCCCTCAGCCCTGCCTGACACATCAACACTCCTTGGGGCATCCACTTGGCCATCTTTAGTTCTCGTCACGTTCACCCTTCACAAACACTGTGGCAGACAGCTCTAAGAAAAGCCCTGTGTGAGGAATACCAAGGAACCCGCTCCACCCCCCATGTTGTGTGGAAATGTCACAGTTCTTTGCTTCAGAGGTGATATATTTGGAAATGTGTAGGCAGTGCACTCATACATCTGTGTATTAAAAAAATACCTCCACGCAGGCACACTATTCCATGAAACAAACACCTCCACTTGCAGAAGAAATTGTCACAATAATGAGAAGGATTGAGGTTTTGATATTTTCAAAAGGGCTGCAGAGTACAGTTAAGTGAGAGTGTTGTTGCCATGACAACTACGATGACTGACAGTACTCACATCAGCGAATCCAGGCAACAGGTGGAAGGGGAGGACGGGCTTCGCATCAGGGGAGAGCTGGGACCTGCCCAGCGTGGGACGGGCCAGCGGCTGCAGAACGCTGTGACACACATTACCTATGAGACAGCACAGCAGGGATGAGACAGGTAGACAGACAAACATATGGAGCAGTGACTGAATACAGAATGTGTGATTGTTTTTAGATGATGATGATGATAATGATGAACACTATTAGACCAGAGAGAACAAAAACTTTTTTTTTATTTTTTTTAGCATTCACCAAAAGCATGTCTGCTTGTATTATTTGTTTGTGATGGACAGAGTTTTGAGATCCTTTTCCTTTGGTCAATTCCAGCCCTATCTTCTTTACATCTTTGTAAGCAGGTGTTGTTAAAGACATTTTTATTTATAGACCTGTAATTGTTTGGGGTCAAAAATATTTTTACAATCTGTCATATATCAAATAGTTTTGATACTTGCTTATAAATCTTTTGCAGTCAATAACACCAGAAGTCTGAATCACCATGCTAGGTTTCTTCCCTGAAATGCTCTGCCAGGCCTTTAACTGCACCTGTCTTAGGTTCAAACTTGTCTGAAGTTCCTTGTTTCGCCTTTAGCAGATGAAATGCATGCTCTGCTGGAGTCAGGTCAGGCTGACATGGCCATTGTAGGCTACTCCACTTATTTACCATAAAAAAGTCTTAGGTTGCTTTCACAGTATGCTTCAGATCACTGTGTGCCTCCATTGAGTTTTAAAGGATTTGGCTGAATCTGACCAGATACAGTAAAATAGCCCTAAATAATTCATCCTGCTGCTTTTGTCAGCAGTCACATCATCAATAAATATAAGAGACGCAGCTCAGTTGGCAGCCATACATGCCCACGCACCGACACTACCTCTGCTTCACAGATGAGATGTTATGTTTGGGATTATGAACAGCTCCTTTCCTTCACATCCCTCTGGTGCAAACTGATCTTTGGCACATTTGTCAATAGAAGTTTGTTGTTGTTTTTAACACATTTCTGACTACTTTTAACCTGGTATTTACAGAAGTCTACTCTTGACTTTGACTGATCTGCCTTTTGCAGGATGCTCTTCATATGATCAACAGTGGGGGAAGGTTTTTGCATCCAAAACATTCTTCTTCATTCACCACATTTGTTTTCTGTGGTCGTCCAGGCCTTTTGATGTGCCTGAACACACCCTTGCATTCTTTCACCCAAATAAGTGGGTTTTCCGCAATACCTGACTCGAATCCAGTTTAACGTGAATTCCCCTTGGTAAAGGAAAAACAGAAGGCAAAACACTCACAAGCAGGAGCTGAAAACAGGTGCATAAGTTACATCACATGCAATTAGACTAAACTTTCTTTAAATATAGGATCTTCAGATTGTGTACTCAGGTGCTCTCTCATGCGAAGATACACGCGCGCGCGGACAAACACACAGGCAAACAACCAAACACAACACGAAAAAAAAATTAGACCCAAACACTCAAATATATTAACACAAGTCCACAAAAACGCGCGCACACTTGCAGCCTCACACACACGCACACACACACATTTGCACGTTCACACATATGGTTCTGGTTCAATGAGGCCACACAAGTGATGTGTGATAATGGTGTGGTTTGTGCTGCTGAGTCCTGATTAGTGAAGTTTGTTTTCTCGTTTACATATTCTCTGAGCTTGATTATAGTTTGTTATAGGATCAGCCCCGCGTGTGTGATTATTATAATCAAAATCACAACACACCCTGCCCCTGGTCTGATTGCCTTTAACTAGCTGAAGTCACGTCTCTGCGTCTTTCCGCGTACATAATACCGTAGGACTGTATTGGAGCTTTGACATTTGTAAGAAATGTCAAGAAACACGTGGACGAGATGCCAGAGTATGCATTCACGACCTCAAATGATCACTTTTTAAAAATAAAAAATAGTAATAAAAAGCAATGATAGTTTGTATTCTTTTTCGTTTATCCATTTAGAGTTTTCCCTGTAGTTAAAGATCCTACATATAGGCAAAATGGGTGAGCGTAATTCATAAGTGTGTTTTCTTCTTTATTTTTGCTCGTTTGTGTGCTTTGTGCTAATATATTTGTGTAGAAATTCCCCTTGTGACTGAAGAAAGCAGGAGGATTATTGGAGAGTCATGCGCAACAATACTAACCTATAAACTAAAACAGATGTAAAGAGCACGAACTTGATTTTTAATTCTAAAAGATGCATTGAGTAAGCTGCCTGTGTCTAACAGGTGACCGACTTCACTAAGCTTTCATCATATGCAACGTAGCAACAAGTGACTTCGCTGCATTACTATTGCCCAAAAAAGTCTTTGGAGATTAAAAGCATAACGCATAGTTTACGTACCAAAATACATGGCCGCACCGAGTGGAATCCGACTTTTCACTGTTCGATAAAAGTCTCTTTCATGTCCAGGAAGAAATTAGGCTTCGCGTCTTTTCCACAGTCTGTCTCTTCTCGGTATCTCTCTCCTGCAGCACCGCTGCTGCTCCTTCCCATCTGGATTCCCTCCTCCTCCTAACTACCCGCCCTCTTCTCTTCCTCCTCCTCCTCCTCCTCCTCATCTTTTTAGGATCCTTCTACAAGTCTGCCCCTGTATCTACATCTCCCAGAAATCTGCTTTTAATTCAGTAAATAGACGGAAATTACCCTAATGAGTGTACCACCCTAGCTTGGTTGGCAACCACTTGGTGCCAACATACACAGAGCAAGAGGCAAATTTTGGGTTTGATACAACATTGTGTAAGAACACAACACAGAAACAAAATATGTCTCATATATATCAAAGTAATTAACTTAGCTTACAGCAACTGAAAATGCAACGGTATGTTCGAAAGAATGAAGGGAAATCCTTTTTGTCCTGGCCCCCATGTGAGTTTTTGTTTGCAGGCTTCCATCCAGGGGTTGCTACAGTTTGCAAGGAACCACTTGTTGATCTTATGTTTTCCCATTCTGATTCCCTTTCCTCTCAGGCCCATGGTATTTTTAGATGCATCCTGAAGCATTAGCTGCATAGAAAGGAAAGTGCACATGCAACATACGGTAACAGTCCAGTCCAAACAGAGCAGACTGTCACACATATGCATATATATGTAGATACATACACTTTTGCATGCTTTAACAACTGTATCCACTCAGTCATACTTAAAAAAAATATTGTGTCCAATTCTCTCTCTCTATCTCTCTCTCCCCCCCCCACACACACAAATCCTCAGAGAGTTTTGATGCACTATATCTCTTGTGACCTTCGTTCAACTCACTTGTCTCCAAGCCCAATCATATTTCCCGCATATCAGGAATGTGGACAACAACATGTGATTTCCCACAATCCAAAACTCTAAGGGGATTTAGCACAGGCTGTCAATTAAAATGCAAAAAAAAAATTTTCTGTGTGCTCTTACTCTGGAAGTAACAGGCATTTGAATTGAAATCGGAAAATCTTTCTGATTAATGAGCGAAGATCTCACTACAACAAAATGTACAGACAAATAATACAGAATGCAGAAAGGGCCCATTTAGGGTCAAAGATTTTAGTGAAACAAAATAGTATCTGAAATCATGTATAAGGTATTGTTGCACATGGGACATTTCTGAATCATTGCATCTGGCCTGTATCTTTAACCACTTGCTCAGTGGACCAAAACCTGATGAGGAGAAAAACACAAATGGAAAGATCTACTCATAAACTCAATTTATGCCCTTTTTTGCCACCTAGAGTATTGCCAGACATTTTGTGTTTATTTGAGAAAGTGCAGAGCACTTTAACACTGAGTGGTATTATTGCCTTTTTTACCCCTTCATTGGAAGGAGCAGCTGAAAAGTTTCTCCCAGAGTTGAATATTTGGAAGGTTGATGTTTAATTTTTTTAGCCAGATGTCTTCATTCTCAAGTGTAAACATTGTGCCAAGGTAAGAAATCAACACTGAAGTGTTAGTGTGAAACTTCTGTTGTCTTAAAATGTTGGGCTAATGGTTAAACACCTCCGGTTCAGTAGATTATTGGTCAGGCCTGGTTCATGAAACTAGGCAAACGTGTTTGTGGACAGAAATATATATTACACTAATGTGACTAAAAAAGTTTCATTGCATTCACTGACTAAAATGTGATCTGCCTCATACTTACCAGATGTCATCACTTAGGTGCAAATGCAGGGTCAGCAGCACCTGTCACACTGGAGTTAATATGTTAATGAAGACCCTATTTTCACTCCGAGGAGTCTCAGGTTTCAGCTGAAAGCAGCACTCAGTGCAGCCACTTTACACCTGCAGCCGTTTAGCATCACACGCTCAAACACTGTGGCTGTCATGGCAACTGAGGTATGTAATATTTGAAGCTGAGGCTCTCTCAGCTCTGTTTGTTGCCGGCAACCTGTTTAATTACATGCTGGAAAGGAATCTTGTGACCCCAGCTGGGCCTTGAATACAGACGGCCAAGCACAACAGATTTGTAATGAAATTAGAGGCTTTTAAAGGAGTTAATTGAGTAAAATGTACAGGGAAGTGATGCAACCACACATGTACAAACACGTGCTTATGGGAACAGATTTTTAGCATTTCTTTTAATCTCATAATAAGCTGAACTGAGACTAAACAGCTCACATTTTTAGATAAACTCAAAATTTTCTCTGCAGTCACCTCCAGGCAGTCATCTACCTCCCAGCTTGTTTTTTCTTCAATTCATATTTGGGGGAGTGGAGAGTCTAAATACACAGCCACCCATCAGCTCACCTCTTCTTTTGATTGGTCGCCATAACAACATCACCATGGTAATCAACTAGCATTGATTTTGATTCTATTTATGTGATGATGTCAGCTCACGTGGAAATCTCTCATTTGTGTTCTCAACACACATGCAGTGACATCTGAGGCAGGATGATGGAGGAATGTAAGCTGTCACACTTTTGTATTTGGACTTTGGTTTTGTTTCTGTCTTACACGACCAGATGCAAGCATGCGCTCTCATATGGTACTCACATTTTAGCGAATTTGAAAGACTAACAAACAACCCTTGTGACAGGTTCATTTTCATGTCTAATGTCCACTCAAACAAATTCCTTTTATTCAAAGAACTTTACAGTTTGACTCTAATTAACCAGTAACACACACCCAGAGATGCTGATGACAGTCTTTGTCCAATCTGGGTGGAATATCTTGCTCAAGGGCATTTGGATGTGTGGACAGTAGGGCTCCCTAGTAACTCCCTAAGCCAAAGCCAATCCAATAAAAGACGACTCCAAATTTGGGGATTTTCCTTTTTTTGAATAAGCAGGAGGATAAAGTGTTCATAAATGGGTTACGTTTTCTTTCCCCCTGCCTCCTAAAGCTAAATTAATAACCATTGGATCAGCTGAAGAATTCATTGCCACAAAGCTGTAAACACAGCTGATTTTCTTAGCTCATAAAGAGTTGATGTTTTGGAGATATGTGGTTTTCATAAGACAACAATGATGAGCAAAAGTTCCACAGTATATTTTGTTTGTGGGCTGTTTTGTTAGCCCTGTGTAACTCACAATTGAAAAAAGTTCAGATGTGATGTTGGGAAGTTGCTTCACTTGTGGGAATAGGGCAGCAGTAAAGAAAGACAAAAGGGATGATGGATTTCATAACTAAATGTGATGCTGCATCTGTAAATTCTTGGAGAACAAGATTCCTCAGAGAGACTAAATGCTGGACGAGAATTGTAAACAGGTCTGTGTTGGGGTGAGAGGTGCCATACCACTCACGACTTAAGCATACTGTACAGTATGTGAGTCTTTGCTTCAGACCTGCTTTATACAGACTACATATGTGTAGTAGCATGTGGTTAATAGCCACCACATGTATGTGCTAAATCAAACTCCTCTGAGAAACCTTACTGTTAAAGAGTAAAGGTCCAAAAATGTTCACGGATCCAAGTGAAATTTTGTGAGAATCTGCAAAGTAATAGAAGATACGTTTTTATTAGTTATTCAGTCCTTCTGTAAGAGCTTGTCAGTTCTTTTAATTTCATGATTTTTGCAAACATAACCCTTACTCCTAGGCTCAGGAAAAGCGGAGATGTACAGATTTAATGACCAGGCTTCAAACCTGTGCAGCCTGCATGGATTATTAAACCAGATGCTTTTACTCAGCTCATGAAAATATTTTCATTCATAGGAAATAATTAAAAATGTAATGTCTGATGCAAAGTCTTCTTTATCACATTTTCATGGGAGAAATTTAATAAAAACATTTGTGGTCACTTCACTGTAGCAAAATGATCAGTGGCAGAGAAATCTTGCTTGGGGACATTGTGCACACATCCACACAGACTCACACCACAGTAAAAGCTCCTTATGCACATCTGTGAGCCAGAGATAGAGTACTATCTGTCTAGGATGTCATTAACCACCACTGCTGTAGATTTATATTCTCTCAGTCAGGCAACATGAGCCAATCCATTTACGTTCATAGTCTGAGGATCATCCGCACGCGCGCACGCACACTCACACATGCACACACAGTAACATAAAGTCTGTGAATGAATTTACTATTTGTGGGAAAAGCGTAAATTAATTCCCTACATTGATTAGCTTGTCAAAAGGGCATCGTATGTTGTTACCACGGTAACAACACTGCAACACCACATGAGCTTAATGTCATGATCATTAATGGACTGAACAGTAAGGGGTGAGATGGTAGTAGGATAATATGTACTGGAGTTATTAGGGAAATGAAAGTGGGAACAATTGCATTGAACTACTGAGTCCTGAAGCTTCATTTCAGCTTAGAACATCAGTACTGCCACCTACAGGCAGACAGCTGACTGTTTATTAGTGGTCCCCCACATGGTTTGAGCATGACACCCTTACAGACACCATACAGGCAGTATATATACATATGGGAATAGTTTTTGAATTCTTGTTTCTGACTAATGTGTTTTTGTTTTGTATTTTCACAAAAAGGTTTTATAACCTCTGAGCATTAAAATGACATCTACTATTTCTCCTCATAAATGAAAAAGCCAGATTGCACAAAATGCAAATAATTTTTAATTTTCAATGTTAACAGCTGGGCACCAAATTTCTGCATGTGCATTAAAAATATGTCACACACATCACACTATTGCACACTGAATTTCGGACCAGTTTCCTTCCAAACTACTTGTCAAACAGTCATACTTGCAAACAAACATCTTATGCTCATATACGATTTAAGGTGAACAACTTTCACCATTGCAGTAAGTGAACATGAAAACAGCCTGCTCGTGTCAAACACGGCACACTCTTCATAGGTGTACATCAGTTTGCACAGTGAAGTCAAACATCCAAAAATAAGCAAAAATAGGCTTTGTTATTGGAAGCTAATGATTTAAGTACTACAGCCCTTTTTCTAATTTCCATTTCTAGTAATTTGCTTGAGAGCTCCAAGATTTATTATTTTAACCCTGCAGGTTGAGAATCACTGTATATACTGTCTGATGCTATGAAACAGACTCTACTTCACATCCTGCTCCTGTCTATTTTGTCTTTATCTTGTTAAGATTATTTGTCTTGTGTAGTTAATATGTTTGTGTTTTGTGTGGTAATTACACGCAGACAGAAATAACAACATAACATAAATAATTTATTCCACGTTAATCCCAGTGCATATCATTATAAAAGCAAGGCAACTTTACAACTCCTCTTTAAAAATACAAACACGAGATAAAACAACAATTTACTATCTATAGTAAAAATGCCCCTTAACCACCACAAGAACTAAAGTGTATAAAATATGGATGTTTTAGAGTTAGATGCACTTCTCCATTTAAGGAGGTTTGATTGCTCAAATGTGAAGCAGGTACATCTTAGGTAGGTTGTCACGATTGAGCTTGAAAAAAATCAAGCGTGACGTTGATTCAACACGGACAGAGCAGGTATTAATGGGGAGAGCAGTCTGTTAGGAGCTCTTGCAGCAGCTTCTACGCTCCTCTTGTGCCTCACTTGTTGGTCCCATTGGGCTGGATAGGGTCACAGCGCTGATAGAGCCACGGGTCACCTCTCTGCTGGATACCTTCTTATGGATGGCTGGAAATGACGGAGATACGTCAGTAGATGTTTCAAAGAAAATGGAAGAACAGTGTTTTGACAAAGGAACTAAAGCCCTACCTGTGAGGACTTCATTAAAAGCGGCTTCAACATTGGTGGAGTCCAGCGCTGATGTCTCCATATACAGAAGTCCTCTCTTCTCTGGATTGATGTAGGTGTTAAGAGCAAATAAGCCACAGTCAACAAACCGGGTCATATTTTGGGAGCAACATGAAAAGAAGAGAATATTTCTATGGATCACAGACATCATGAAAAGACATACATACAAAGTCCACCATCAAAGCTCAGTCGCTTACAACTTGTTGCTCAATCATGAAAAACACTTCATCTGAAGGTTTTCAGTTCAGATTACGTTATCAGCGGGGGATCTGGAGGAGCATGTCAAGTCTACAGTCTCTGTGACATGATAAGATGAAAAAAGATAAAAACTCCAGATGACGTAATCAGTAGCCTTCTAGTTGCATTTGATATAGGGACAGCAGAGGCTAGTTTATTACCTTTCATATACATGCAGTCCCCAAACTAGGACCATAGGAAGAACTTGGACACGGGTGCCGTTGTCCTGTCCTAACTTACCTGCGAAGTCCCTGGCCTCCTCTGTGGGCACCGTCCTGACTCTGTTCAGGTCTTTCTTGTTTCCCACCAGCATGACCACCATGTGAGGGTCTGCGTGGTCGTACAACTCTTTCAGCCATCGCTCTGCACTTTCATATGTCAGGTGCTTGCTAATGTCGTAAACCAACAGGGCTCCAACTGCTCCCCTGTAATATCTGAGTTCACCAGGTGAAAGAGACCAAACATACAGTACATAGGTTGGATCTCTGTAACATACACTGAATTCAGTAAATAATTCTTACGTTTTGATTGTGTCTATTACTCATTTATATATAGGGGTGTGTGTGTGTGTGTGTGTGTGTGTGTGTAAACCTACGCTGAGGTGATAGCCCTGTAGCGTTCCAGCCCTGCTGTGTCCCAGATTTGAGCTTTTATGGTGAAGTTGTCCACCTGAACAGTCCGCGTGCTGAACTCGACACCAATGGTTGTACGACTTTCATGATTGAACTCATTCTTGGTGAAGCGAGACAGAAGGTTGCTTTTTCCCACACCAGACTCTCCTATCAAAACAACTACACAAGGACAAAGTATGTCAAAGTAACAGTGAGAAAAGCATAAATTCAACAGGATATGTTTTTGTAATAAATGAGATATGTTTAATCTGATTTTAACAAGTGTAGACTGTCACATACACGAGACCTAGACATTATGACATCACTTTAACGTGGCAGAGCTCACTTGTAGTTGACTTCACTTTGGAATGAATGGAATGAATATTCACTTTTGGTATTTGTTATTAAGAGAAATAAGAAATCAGGAAATGTAAGACCATTTTTTTCTAACAGGTCAAAGGTCAAAGAGTTTACAACCAAATGAAGAGAGAGCCATTACTTCCTCATTTCCCTCTGACACTCCTCCTCAAAAACTGGAGCAGGCAGTTACACACAGAGCTACACCAGACAGCTTAGAGTTCTACAAAAATACAGTAATATACACAAAGTTTTTTTTCTCTTCCTCCACAATCACAGCTTAAATAAACCTGGCTCACCTTTAAAGACAAAATTGTATGACTCATCAGTTCCCATGCTGCATCCAGTGGTGAAGGGGTTCTTGTCTCACTCAGTAAATATCCTGAAGCCACTTTAAATGTTAGCTTCCAAAGTAAAAAGAGTTAGACAAAACACATAAAAGACACAGAGTCACTCCTCTTTGTCCCTCCCAGTGTGGAGAGGAATAAAAAGAAAAATGGAGTAAAAAAATTGAGTTCCACCAAGCTGCTTCCTTCTTGACGTGGGGATAAAGTTAGCTCCTGATTGAGAAAAGACGTGAGTCCTGTGGCCTGCCGATCCCTCGTCAGCTGACACCCATGGGAGGGCTGGTGGGGTTGGGAGCAGGTGAAACAGGTACAACCACTCAAAGGAACAGACTCCACCCTCTCCTATGCTCTCCTTCCATTCAAGCGGCTGTTCATTTGTATAGAAATAGACCTCACCTAACAGGTGGAACTGTGTGCCAGAGCATGTTGTAATTTTGCCACTTGTCTCATCTCTACAAGGATGTGCACGTAGACTGTGATTTGACCTGATGTATTACTTTTGTAAGATTTCAGTTGTACTTTTCCAAAATACAGATTTATATGTATGTAAAAAGTTATAAACAGTGTATTCACAGGTCAGAATTTTACAGTACTGTATTGTGTTTATTCTTACACTTTAAGTCTGTGACAATTTAAGACATAATACAGCGTTATATTATCCATCACTGGGTAAGGATATATTTTCAGCTTAACGATTGCCAGAACAATGTAGATCAAAAGCTCCAGAAAAGACATAAATAATATTCCAAGATAGTTGAGTTTAGCTGCTTGGTTTGAATAGGAATTTGCATAAAAGAACCACGTGATCTAAAGCAGAAATTGTCATTGTTATTTCTAGTTTAAAACTTGGGGAAAAATGCATGACCTGCGGATTACTGAAAACTATTTTCAATATTCATTTCCAGAGAGGTGCTCCTTACTCCACACTCCCTAAAAATAACAAGGTCTATTTAAATAATAAATTATTGCATTTCAAAGTGCAGTGTTTTAATATTAAATTACAAACAAAAGCAGAAAATACATATTTTACGATAAAAGCTAATAAGGTTTGATTAAAGGAAAAGCGCAGACATCATATTGTTCTATCACAAGACTATAATCAACCGACACAGAAATAAACAGTTTTGACCATGTTTTATTTTTTAGTACAGTACTGTTAAAAGTTAGTTCCAACATGTTCAATTGGGAAATGGATTTTTTTTTCAGCTGAGGTCAACAGACAAAGCAAAGCTATAGAAGCAGTTGCCAAGGTTACCACAACTACAATGCTGAGATTTTTAAAAGAAAAAAAAAAAAAAAGAAGAAGTCAACCGAGATTGATTTCAGAAATGTATGGTACCATCATACCAGAATTGTTGGAAAGCCTGTTTTTATTTATTTATTTGATTTCCATGTTTATTTTATGTGACACAAGTCAAAATCATGTCTAGGTACTAACTGCACCGAAAGAAAGAAAAAGAAAATAAAACAAAGAATCAGATTAAAAGAAAAGCTTGTTTGTTTCATTCATATTCATTCTAACAGCATCCTCTGCGATGTAATATTTGATTATGTTTACAGGTCTGGTTGATGCTGTGTGGAAGTTATTCAGGGTTTTGTAATAAACCCACTGAGTGAGGGTGTAATCAGCTGACAACGCTCTTACAGGGCAGGATAGGACAGAAGGCACAGCTGTGGTGCCTTAGAGGGAAAAGACACTGTGCACCCATGAGTGGGCACTTTCTTCTGGAATGACAAATTAGTGCCAGTTTAGAGATCAGTGTAGGGCATCATTTTCTAAAGCGCTTGCAATAAATAGTGAAAGTAGCTATTGATGTTGATGTTGAATCTCAAGAATGGGAAAAAGGGAAGAATAAAACTGAAAGAATATATGGACAAGACATCTGCCTGACCATGTTCTGTCTGTATACAGGAAAAGTCTTCATTTATTGATTTGCTACTTAAATGCCAACAAACTGCCTCACAATGGCCATTTACGAAACAGAGCCAGCAGTCAGTCACATCATATGGGTATAAACTATATTTTGTAAATATCTGTCTGCATCACTGGACTCCAGTTTTATGAGAAGAAAACAATAAATGAAGAAACAGTTGGAAATCCCTTTACAGGAGAGTTTTTGCTCCATTTCTGTGCACCAGAGCACCCTGGTTCAGTTCAGCTCTACAGTGGAACTCTGGAACAGAGATCTGGGTAAGTGATGCCAAAAAGAAAATGTATGGGGACTAGGGAATGATCTGAGAGCAAATAGAGAATGAGGGTCTTACAGATCCTGCCCAAGTTTTTTCTGCAACGTTTGGGACAATACACTTAAATTTCTCTTGGTCTGTGTGTGGTCTCTGTAGATGGTGTGTGTATGAGTTAGGTATGCAGTATGCACTTGTCTGTGTGTCAGTATTGTACTGTATGCCTTTACGAGGGCTGTGAGCCCAGCAGTCTCTCAATAGCGGCATTGATGTCTCCTCCAGTAGCGATCAGGGCCTGCAGGTTGGCCTCGCGGTTGATGAAGCCCATGGCATTCAGCTGGTCCAGCTGGGACTGGAAGCGAACCTCTGGGGTTTGGGACTACAGGGAGGAACATTAATGGAACTTTAATAAAACCCAGTGCAGAAGTTACAGATGTAATTTGTGTGTGTGTGTGTATACCATTGAACTTCCTCCTCCGCCTGCTCCAGCAAACATCTGGAGCATCTGTTGCATCAGCTGCTGCTGGGCGGTGTTTGTACCCGCACTGCTGGGCGAGGATGTTGGGTTCTCTGTGGGCACACTCCCTGCTGTGGGTATGCCAGGAATTCCACCTGACATCAAACTAGATCCAAAGGTAAAACGATAGGTTTGAAAAAAAGTTATCTATAAATAAACGTCAATGAGTATACCTGTCTGCAAGAACATACCTAGGCATGAGGCCTGGTGCTTCTGTCTGCAGAGTCTGAAGGCCCTGTTGTATCTGCATTAGAGCCTGCATGGCCCTGGGGTTGGTCATCACTGACAGGGCTTCTGGGTTCTGCATCTGCACCCAAACAGAACGAATGGCAATGAAGTAAAAAGGAAAAAAAAAAAAATAAAACCTGAGAGCAACTGAATAACTGAATGGAAAAACTAAGCCGGTTAACATCCAAAATGCTTTTACAGTATCCTGCCCTCTATGGGCCAATCAGTACAATTATTTGTTATTTTACTGGGACTATCCATCCTTGCATCTCTAAACTGAAACGTGCAGTACCTGTTGCAGAAAGATAGGCAGCTGAGCTCTGAACTGTTCCTGGAGCTGTGGGTTTCCAGCAAACAAAGGATTATTCATCAAAACCTGGTAAAGAAAGAGAAAGAGAAAGACAATCAAAGTATTTTGTCATTTGTTAACAGACCTCGCAGGGTTTGACACACAGTTAACTTTATTTATTTAAAGGAAAATAATTCAAAGCTGTGCTGTTTGTTCTTTCTTAGTATTTGTTTCAAAAGCAAGTGATTTTAACAGTTCCCCCTCTACTGTTAGCATACATTAAATAAATACATTTATGGACCAAAGCAGGCCTAGCCAAATGCCACTATTTACAAGTAATTTTATATGTGTTATGCAATTTGTGGCACATATGAGAATAGAATTTCAGGTTCTGTAATATAATTTGACTGTTGAAGGTTTTATATATGTTGGTGTTAGGAACATGTATGCATCCGTCTTTCCACTCATTACCTGGGAAGCCAACTCTGGATTTTGAGCGAGTGACTGCATCATACTGCGCATGTAGGGAGCAGACAGCATGTTCTGCATCAGCTGGGGGTTTTCTGAGATCTGCTGCAGTAGACTCTGCATGCCTGGGCTGCTGAACATGCCTGCAAAACACATTTGCATCAGTAGTTAACATACCAACAGGTAAATTCTACAGTAATTCACTACGCAACAAAAGGCTCCACTGTATTGTGACATTTTACTAAGGGTGTCAAGGTACACTGACTTGAACTGACCCGTTTCAGTACAGGACTTTTGGTTCAGTGGAGATATGTATCCAATGCAGTCTTTAACAGTAGTTAACAACCGGTTTGCTTTGTGTGCAGAACATTTCTTTTTACAACTCACACGCATTAAATGATGAATATTTTAAATTAGAGCCTGGAGCAGCAAGCTAAACTTAGCCAACCCTCCGGCCAGCAAATGTCATGGCAAATGCAAATAAGAAGCTGTTTCTGGTCATTTAAACAGCCTTTCCCTAATAATCCAGATACAATCAAATAATCGATATGGAAGCAAATCTCCAGCTATATTCAGCTGTTAATAATACAAGATTTAAAGGGCTGCTGAAGGTGAGTGAGCCCTGGTTTACAATGCAATGTACTAATTCTTCTTTTCCTTTCGGCTGTTCCCTTTCAGGGGTCGCCACAGCAAATTATGTCCCTCCATCTAACCCTGTTCTCTGCATCCTCTTCTCTCACCCCAACTAACTTCATGTCCTCTCTCACTACATCCATAAATCTCCTCTTTGGTCTTCCTCTAGACTTCCTGTCTGGCAGCTCTGACCTCAGCATCCTTCTACCGATATTTTCACAGTCTCTCTTCTGAACGTGTCCAAACTACCTCAATCTGGCCTCTCTGACTTTATCTCCAAAACATCTAACATGAGCTGTCCCTCATTCCTGATCCTGTCAATCCTTGTCACTCCCAAAGAGAACCTCAACATCTTAAGCTCTGCTACCTCCAGCTCTGCCTCCTGTCTTTTTTTCAGTGCCACTGTCTCTAAGCCAAACAACATTGCTGGTCTCACCACCGTCTTGAACACCCTTCCTTTCATTCTCGCCGATACTCTTTTATCACACAACAAACCTGACACTTTTCTCCACCCGTTCCAACTTGCTTGCACTCCCCTCTTTACCTCTTTTCATAACTCTCCATAGCTCTAAGTACTTAAAGTCCTGCACCTTCTTCACCTCTGCTCCCTGTAACCTCCCTGTTCCACTTGGGTTCCTCTCATTCACACACATGTAAAAGCCTCTGTTGTTCACCACTGGTTCAAAGAATGCGGGGAAGCATTCATGACTGATGGGCAGACACCTAAAGCTAATGAGAGCTACTTAACAGTGACTTGACATCACATCAATTCTATGTATATATATTTTAGGTTTATTTTAACATTGTTTAAACATTTATAAACTGTTCATATCTACATGTGTCCATAATGATTGACTTAGATTATTTCATGTTGCATACTGAACTGTGATTTTTTTTACCGTTACTCCCCCATTGCTTACCATTGCCCAGACTACCAGGATTGATGCCCAAAGGGTTGGACACACTGGGGTTGGTGCCCCCAGGTGTGCTAGTGCTTCCTGTGGTTCCACCTCCACTCTCAGTGGTGTTGGATGCATTTGGTGGCCCCCATGGATTTGGAAGTGGCTCCCGGTTCTCCGTCCGTGATGGCTGGGCACCAGACTCAGAGCTGCCGCCTAGAGCTGAGAATGGGTTGCTACCAAACTACAGGGAATGTGATCACATAAATAAAACTGAAAAATAGTCAAAGTATAGCCAACTATCATTTAAAATCATAACAACGTTAATAAAATCAAACAACAATTCCCATCAAAGATCAACACCGTACAAACAAACACAGATTTGATCAGTAAACATGAGTCCCAGGTACCTGTTCCCTGGCAGCGCTGAACATGGGTTCCTGGATGTCTGTGTACATCCTCCGCAAGGCATTGTAGCCTCCTGGGATGCTCTCCAAGTTACTTAAAGCCCGGTCTTGGTTCCGCATCATTTCCTGCATCATGGCTGGATTCCTAGCTAGCTCCATGGTCTGAGAGGAATAATAAAGGCAAGTCAAATAAAGTTAATTTCAAAACAAACTTAGTAAATCCCAAATAAAGAAATCTATATCTACAGGGAATATAGTGTAGTGATGCATGTGCAAACTGTATAACTGCCAATCAATCCCAATTCCTTTACCTGTCTCATGAGCTCAGGGTTGTTAAGCATGTGGGAGATCTCAGGGTTACGTTCCATCAGCTGTTGCATCTGCGGGTTGGCCATGATCATCTGTCTCATCAGATCTGGGTTGGACATCATATTCTGCACCAGTGGGTTCTCCATAATCTGAGACAACATCTCTGGGTTGGACATGAGCTGCCTCTGCATTTGCTGCTGCAGTTCCATGAAGTTAGCCGAGCCCATGCCCAGTCCCGCCAGGCTAGCCAGGTCACCAAAGCCAGCTGAAGGAGGCGAGATCATTGGATGATGATTAAACATTTAATGTTTGGGGCGCTGTATAGGATGTCTGCATTTAAATTGTTAAACAAATGTGGACTCACTCAGTATATTTGGTGTCTGTGTGGGTGGTGGGGCAGAGCCAGTAGCGCTTGCTGTAGAGGACGGGGTTGTGCCTGAACTAGAGGTGGTTGTACTGCTTGCTTGAGTGGAGGTTGAGCTAGATGCTGAGGTGCTTCCACCATCTCCTGCCCTGTTTGTAGGTACATGACAAATACATTATTTATGTAAGATGATAAGATTGCTTAAACAGTCCACAAATTCAGTTAACCAAATTTTACGCCAAGATTGTATTGCATGTCTAATTAATCACTCTTATTGGTGAAAAGTTCTGTTGAATCAGATTAATCATGCTTTGTATAGTAATGCCACCTTACTTGTGTGCTGTCTTTATGACTAGATGAACTGTCAGGCCATCTTTGATACCATGTTGGCTAAGGGTGTCACCGTCCTTCAAGATTTTTCCTGCAAAAATCAGAACCAACTGGTCCTGTTTGGCTTTGAACCTCCTTGAGATCTCTTCTTTGAACTGCAAGACAGCAAGAATGTATGAAAATTAGCAATGAGATAGAAGTTAAGGAGACAGAAAGGGAAACGAACTGGGAAAGAGAAAAATAATGAGATGGTTACCTAAGAAGTGCTGCTCTAATCTGTTTTTATTCAGTTGCAACCTTCAGATTTGAAAGCTCCAACTCCCAATAAAGTCTTGTGCACTTATCCTGAGAAAAGTGGGACTGGGACTCTTTTCAAAGTCACTGTTTGACAATCTTACGGCATTATTAACAAAGTAAATGGTCTCATCCTGTAGTCTAATTCCTGTACTGTTTAACAGTACTGTAGATAAGTTTGTATTTCTTAAAATAATACATACAGCACAACCCTGAGCTCAAATAAACCACCTGTAGTCCTAATATGGATATGCAGGAACCTTCAAATTAATAATCATGAAGACTGTGAGTTTCACTTAAATATGTGAGACAGGTCAATATAAATTATATGCATAACTTACTACATGAAAATGATAGTATAATAGTATCTGGTTGTGCTTAGAAATGCTCTCTGTAGGGGACAATCTGTATAGCACATAATATCTTTAGTTCATCAAATAAAAATTTAAATATACATTACTAATAGCGATTAATCTTATTTAGACTTGTTTTTTTGTTTCATATGAGACACTGGCAATTTTTAAACTCTACTTACTACGCTGTTTTATCTTTCCCTTACACATACAAACTGTTACACTTATTTTAACACTTTAATACTGTGTGATTATAAATAGAAATGTATTATTGTTTTGTCTCCACAAAACACTTTCCTTAAAGGTTGCTATCTTCCTTAAAGGAAGACTAGCAACTACTTCGGGGAAACTAACTACGATCAAATTGAAGAGCATCACACAATGCTGTAATTCCCATAGTTCCAAGAGTTTCTCTTTATGTCTATGAAATAAAGGAACATATAGCTGCAAATGAAACTGTGGTTTCATTCTGGCTACATGACAGCATTATGGTGTCACTTAGGAGTAACGTTAACATGTCGCTAAGCCGACAGCACCGCTGAGACTACTTACTGTGTGTATTCCCCAGAAAGCTGAATGACTCAGTGGTAGCAGTGAGAATATTCTAGAGCGATAGATTTAACGTCAGCATTGTAAAGCCGCTGATCTGATATGGGAATGAAAGTGATTCGACAAGTCACCCATCCAAAACTCACTTCCATGGTTCTATCAGACCATTGTAACTTCGGCACAGTAAGCGCAAACCGTCAGCTGACACTTGTTTGGCTACATAGTTGGCCAACGTTAGCTCTACTAGCAAGCGGACAACGCTAACTAGCTAACCGTTACCGTTAGCTGGCTAGCCGGTTAGTCATTTCAAACATAAGCATCATTATGTTCTCCTTTGGGTGTCAGTAACGTCAATAACACTAAAAAGTTGTTACTTTAAGTACCATTTCGTTCACTACACACAACCTCTTTAATCACACGAACGCTCTATTAGCCGGCAAAATTAACGTCAACGCTAAGCTTGCTAACTAGCTTCCTAGCTGAAGTTGTGGGCAGGGGCATGACGTTACAGCACGGCGCTGAACCTCACCATCCAAAATCAACAAACCTGAGTGACAGAGGCATCTTCTGCGATGGCGATTTCTTCTTTGTCTTTAGGAGTTTTTACTGTGACCTTAATAATAGTTCCCTCCGAAGCCTCAGGTGTATTATTGTTGTTATTACCAGGATCTGCGGCGCCTTGGTCAGCCATCTTTGCTCCGCCGATGGAACAGCTCGGGTCTAGCGTCAGCTTCCGGGTCAAAAGAGGTCAAACATCTTTCCAGAATCTTTAGTAAAGACTAAGAATATATGATATGTGTAGTATTGCTAAATGTTTTATTCTTTTCATGAAGATGTTACCTATTGAAATAAATATCTAAAAATCATGATACTGTATCTAAAAATAATGAGATTTTGAGACTTTCTCAAAATAATGACTTACTAAGTCAAAATAATGAGATACTTTGTCAATATTATTAGTTAATAAGTTAAAATAATTAATTACTTTCTCAATATTTTGAATTGGTCAGATCCTGCTCTTGCCATTGGCCGTATAGGCAGCAGCCTAGGGCTCCACCTGCTGGATGGGCCACTACTGCAAGCCCTCAAAAAAAGCTGGTAAGGAGGGCCAGCTTTGTCCCGGGCTGCCCGCTGGACTGTGGCGACTGTGAAGGAGCTGGGCGAGAGGAGGATGTTTGTCAAGCTGACAATACCTGTGGATGGGTGGACAATACCAGTCATCCGCTGGATCAGACAGTGGAGACCCTGTGCAGCTCCTTCAGTGGCAGACTGATACATCCTCCATGCAGGAAGGAGCGTAACAGGTCTTTCATTCCCACATCTGTAGGACTGTAAATCTCAACAGTTCAGCTGAATATTTCTGCTCATGAATACTGTAAATTCTCTTATCTATGTGATTGTTTATAAATGCTTTTGCATATGCATTGTATATTCTACTTTCTATCATTTGATTATACCATAGATGCCTTTGACGCAAGGAAGTCCAAATGTGTACAAATTTAAATGAAAACTATCAGAGACTTTGGATAAGATTTTAGTGCTTCATTATAGTTGTATGTTGTCTTGTTCGCACATTCTGCTTCTGTAAGGTCCATTGTTACCAAATACTAGTACAAAGTATTCACTGCCCATAGCACCATTTCCATTTATGTTGTTGACAAAAAAGGAAAAAACATATGCTGTCACTGGGACTGAGTTTGCAAATGTTTTATTCTATTTTTATATTATTTTGCATCATTTGTCATCATTTTGAGATAGTATATCATTATTTTTGACTTAGTAAGTAATTATTTTGAGATATTATCTTATTATTTTGACTTAGTAACTCATCCTTTCCTCCTCTTGTCCCTCTCTCCTCTCTCTCACTCCACAATTGTCACCACTGTATGACATTAACTTTGTGTCTTTTTCTCCCGTAGTTGTCTTTTTCTCTCTCTGTCTCCCTCTCTCTGTCCCTTTCTGTAGGTGACCCCAGCTTGGGAGCTGCGTGTTTTCCAGTGCACAGCTTATGGTCCTACCAACCTGCCCAACGTTTTGTTGTTGCTTTTTGTTGCTGTTTTCTTTTCTCTCTACACTTTCCACTCACCCCAACTGGTCTAGGCAGATGGCCGCCCACCCCGAGCCAGGTTCTGCTGGAGGTTTCTTCCCTTAAAGGGAGTTTTTCTTCTCCACCTTGCCTATACCTTGCTCAAGGGGGATTTGTTGGGTTTTCTTTATACATCTTTATAGTCTTAACTTCATTCTGTAAAGTGCCTTGAGATGAGAAAATAGGGTAGATAGTATCTTAATATTTTGACTTAGTGACTCATTACAGTGGTCTCAGACATTTTTCAGCAACAAGTTTGAAACTCATTTTAGACATTATTATTTTAAATTAAGCTCTTTACAAAGTAAATTAGCTGCTTATCCTGTTTTAACATAGTTGTACATTTAATATAATCAGAATTTAGTCTGTTTATTTTGCAAAAGAAGACATTTCAGGACTTTGCATTGGGCTTTGAGAACTTAACATAAATATTTTCAGTACTTACATACATTTAATAAATTATTCATTAACTTAAGAAAACATAGATAATAATAAAAATACAATTAGTTGCAGACCTAAAGTGAAGCACCATTACGCAGTAAGAGCTTAAACTAATAATGTTAATGCAGCAAGTCTGACCAATAAATTCAGAAACCATCCAAAAGAATCTGTGCTCCTTGGTTGCCTTTGGCTTGGGCCTGAAGCTCTGGCATCCTTACAGACGTCTTTTACACTGTGCTGTCTTTTAATTATACACCAAGACCTTGCTGTTATTACCCACTTTTCCATTACAACCACATTCTAATCTTCACCATTAAGCAGCTTCACTGGCAGAAATAGTTGTCCTGTGCCTACAGTATTTGGCCTTTCTCATTCGTTTGTTTTGTCGTTGAAAAAATGCCCCTAATTATAGTCATTCTTTCATCTAAACAGACGCAGGCAAACAAAATAAAACAACACCTGATAATTTCATTTACAAAAGTATATCAAATGCATATGGCCATTGCTCTGAATTTTTTTAAACATGAAATGCACACACCGGGTTATGTTTTACATGTTATTTCTATGTTTTCTACTGAATAGATATGATGAAAAAATATCACTTAAAATATATTTGTAGAAATAATATATCTCCATGTTTAGGAGAGAGCAAGCTTGCTTACGTAGTTTATGCCTTTTTATGTGTAACAAAAAGTATTCGTTAAGGGTGAGCTCAAGATATATAAGCAAACTTGATTTTAGTGCTGTCTTAAAAAGCACGAGATACAGCTTACATCGAGTCTTCCCTCTATATGTGTCCCTCTATGCTGCCACAGTGTGACACTATTGCAAAAAAAGTGCTGGTTTCAGCATGTTGCATTGGCACAGACTGTCCTGCATACCTATGCATATCCCCAGTTCTAGAGCGCACCATTTACAAACAAACAAAAACCTAACAAACTCTTCGGCCCCAAACACACAACACATTCCTATGCACACACTCAAATGTACAGGGTCACATGCACCGTGGCCCCTGTAGTGTCTCATTCAAGCACATCTCACACAGAGAGAGTGATGGCTGCAAAGGATTTTGCTTTCATCAACAGAAAAATGAGAGGGCAACTTTTTGGTTTTAGTATTGTCTGTGACTTTCTCTCTTCCCCTCCAAGAGAGTAACACCTCTCTCTCTTCCCCTCCAACTATCTCTAGCTTTACCTCTGCAAGGTGGGCTTTTCCAGAAATAAGGTAAGGGATAAAATTTCAGGGTGGCTTGTGTATGCGTCAGAGGGCAATACATTTATCCTGACTGTGATTGCGCATTGAGGCTAAAGATAAACCACAATTCCTGTTGGAAAAGCACATTGGAAAGGGGAACAACAACCAAGGGCATCATCATATGGAATAGCTTTTACTGTGGCTTTGCTTTATTTATTGTTCGACAAATAGTGATGTTTCCGCTAAAGAAGAGGTAAATTTGCCTAACAAGAAGTTGGTAGAAAAAGTATGTTACTTACCATTCAAGGAGTAAAGCAGCTATAAATGTTGTACTAGTGATAATTTCAGTTTGGATGTTTGGAGGTTTGATGTATGTTTACCTTATTTAGGATTGGCAGCTTTTCATGAGAGTTCTAAATGGACAGTCGAGTATTTTATTTGTTGATTGGATTTTACTACACGAAGCCCTTTCTCAATTTTCTGGTGAAGTTTTGGGAAAAATGTATTTTCTATGATTTTTAGATTTTTTAACAGTGGATGCATAGTGGCACAGCATGAACATATTTTAATTGATAGTACTTGTAGTACCTTGTAACATTTTTGCCTTGCTATACTATAGTTGCTCTTCAGTGTCCCCGCTATCTCAACTCAAGATGTACAGCTTCATGGGAGGGGGCCTGTTCTGTGCTATCGTGGGTAATATCTTGCTGGTGGTCTCCACTGCAACTGACTACTGGATGCAGTACCGTCTCTCTGGAAACTATGCTCACCAAGGTCTGTGGAGATACTGCATGTCCAACAAGTGCTACATGCAGACTGACAGCATAGGTAAGGCACGCAAGATGGGACAGCCAAGATATCACCAGAGTTAAGTCAAACACACACATAGAGTTGGATTTCTATCAGTGGACAAGCTTGATTTTTATCTTTACATCATGATATTGTTGTATGGCTGCAGAGAGTCATGTTCGACAGTCAGATGGCTGTGATACTTTAATTCCCTGCCTGCCATTCAACTGTACAGTAAGTCCCTGTATTTTTCTGACAAGCCCTTCTTAAATCATAAGAGCTTCTCTTTGGTTCTGTGGCCTCATTTTGTAGTTTGTTTTATCTAGAATTAACATTTAGCTTCTTAAAATTTTCAAAGGAACAGACCATTGACTTGATGGTTTATGGCAAAATAAGGTTTTGATTACTATTCCTCAATAAAAACTTAAAATAAAAATAATATGGAGAATAAAATGGAGATATAATAATAAACAATAATAATAATAAAAAATAACGGGGAGTCGGCAGTCGTCCAGAGACCCCAGGGTCAGTGATTTGATCCCCGGTCCTGGCTATATGTTGAGGTGTCTCTGGGCAAGACACTGAACCTCTAACAGCCCATTCCCCTCCCCAGCTGTGCAGTGCCGGTCCAAGCCCTATAGAAATATAGGAGGCTTGCGTCAGGAAGTGCATCCGGCATAAAAACTGTGCCAAATCAACATGCGGACAATGATCCGCTGTGGTGACCCTGAACTCACAGGATAAGCCGATAGGACAAAATTTAAAAAATAATTAATGGATTTAAACTGAAGTTTTCCGTGGCAAAGATCACTTTATTACGTCCATCACTGGACCAGCACCCCAGACCCCATCTTTAAAGATTATTTTAATGAGTTGATGATTAAACCTGATGATTTCTACATGTTTTCTTTACAGCGTATTGGAACGCAGCCCGGGCCTTCATGATCCTCTCAGGGATGTCATGCTTTGCAGGCATCATTGCTGGCATCATGTCCTTTGCACAGTTCTCCTCCTTTGAAAGGTTCAACCGCTCCTTTGCTGCAGGAATCATGTTTCTTGTCTCCAGTGGGTGTACTTTCTCTAGACTTGATATAATTACACCTACACTAATTACACTATTACATATAACTAACTTGTATGTCCCTTTTCCCCTCTCAGCTTTCTTTGTTCTGCTGGGTATGGCCATTTATACAGGGGTGACAATCAACTTTCTAGGAAAGCGCTTTGGTGATTGGCGGTTCTCTTGGTCCTACATACTGGGCTGGGTGGCCATGCTCATGACCTTCTTTGCAGGTAGGCTGAAAAAATTACAGAAGTTACTATCAAACAAAAATGTCATTATCTAGGATATTTTAAGAAAATCTGTCGCCAGGTTAATACAGCAGGACAAAGTTGACATAAAGTAAATGAAAACGATGACAAAACTGATTCTAAAACAAATCTGGTGTTAAAAATAAGGCTCTTTATATTCAGTCTCTTTAAGTATTGTAAATAGATTTAAATAAAGTCCTAAAGACATTTTTGTAATATGCACATAGTTTTTTTGTAATATGCACAAATTCAAACACAAATTCTGTCTGTTGCAGGTGTTTTCTACATATGTGCCTACAGAATGTGTGAATGCAGGAGAGGAACTGCTCCACGTTAGAGGGACAGATGGCTTGTTTGAAATAAAAATGGACAACAGAACTTCAAACATACTAACAGCCAAAAATTATTTGGGAAAGTTTTGCCTTAATAGTGATCAACAACCTGATGAACTGATGTCTGATGTTGCTCCCGGAGACCTCTGACAGTCTGCCTAATATGTTTTTTACAAGTTTTATTATTTCAATATGGATTTTTTTAGGTGTTATTATTATTATAATAAAATTGACAAAACAAACAAACTAATAAAACAATTTCTGTACCTTGTTATTCTAAGGCGATATTATTGTAAATTAAATGTCTTCATTAGATTAGATTAGAAAACTCTGTGTAATTTGGAACAAAAAATAAAACACATGACTCTAAAAATGTGTGATTTTTGCAGCTGTACTCGCAGGCCACCAGAAGATGGCAGTGCTATAACACTGCAACAAAGTACTGCAGCACAGCACTTTTTATGCGATGTGGCCATGGCAGTGTGTTTCAGCTGCGATTCAGTACTTGTGACAAGGATTGCTGCACGTGTTATTATTGGTTGTTGATGGTGGGAAAGGGCATTCCCTCTATCTTTCACAACATGTTTGTTGACATTCCCTGAGTACACTCAAGGATGACACATGGAAAAGTTGTGGGAGGCTGTGTGTGTGTGTGTGTGTGCGTGTGTGTGTGTGTGTGTGTGTGTGTGTGTGCGCCCGCGCGCGTGTCTTTATTAACAGCTTACCCTTTTTCATGCTAATTGTCCATTTTTCACCATTGGCTGGGAGGAAAAGAAAAGTAGCTGTTGAAGTAAGGACTGTTTTAGCTTCTTGATGACGCAGAAACAATGAGAGAAATGTAAACAGTCAGTGGACAGATCCCTTGATCCAAGTTTCCTTACTTGGCTGCTGTGGCTGCTGTGGAGAGATAAGCGCTCTAACATTGTGTTCATAACTTGGCCTGGTCTTAATAGCCAATTATTCAATCAGATTTGAAATTTCACTAAATGATTAGAAATAGGTCTATAATTAGAAATCCTATCTACTTGATGTACAACTACTATGGGATTTTTATAGTAGTCTAACATAATGACATGTAATGATAATTTATTTCTTTGTAATAGACATAAATTATATTTTGAATGTATTTCATATGCCTTTTCAGTTTTATTTCTACACTACTCATGTTTTAACATCCACCACGACTAACATACTGCAACAGTTTTTTTACCGAGGCTTTCAAGAATAAAACATGAATCATTTTTGAATCATGAAGTAAACTGAAAATAAGGTCACGACACACAAACGTATTAAGCCACATAATTCCTATAACAAGGAGAAAACATGGGTGTAAAGGTATGTGGTTATCTTCTTATTATTTGCACCAGGTTTATTCCAGGTAAACACAGTGGATGGTCACACAAAGTCCCACTGTGCAGAAGTGCATGTGCCCTGCAGCCTTCAGCTGGAGAAACCTTGTAGTGTAAAGCAACTATTGACAAAAAAATCATCTCAATCAATCATATGACTGTATCAAGCAGGGACCACTCTGCCAAGGCTCTCAGTGCAGTCACATTAATAGCTGACCTTGCACTGCTTTATGTCACCTTTTACTGTCTGTGTGCATGGAGACAGAAGCAAATATTGATAATGTGGATTTTAAGGTCGGAAAATGTTTCAAAGTCAATAAAAAGTTTGACAAGTACCAGTACGTGTAAGGAAAAGTTCAATTCAAGCACTACATCGTAATGAAACATGAATTCCTCCTTCACATCACGAGTAAGCAATTATGATAGGTGAGCAATAACCACAACTTTTAGAGTGATTTCTATCTTGGCAGGTGTTAATTGTTGCCACAACAAAGTCAATATGATTTTAATCACAACAAAATCTAACTTACGCATCAGAAAACAAATTTGATTAAATTATTGGTGGTTAATTGTTGGTTTTAAAGCAGTAGCATTCTTTGTCACTGTGCTCTATTTGTGCAATATTAACCCTACTTTGTTATTAAATTGATAGTTTAATCTTGCATTAAGTCATTTGGCAGACGCTTTAATTCAAAGTAATTTATAAGTGAGGGACACAGACATCAAGAGAGGACTTAGAATTAAGTGGCTTGCACAAATTGATGTGGACTGGAACAACTGAGGATCAAACACGTCCAAATCTGCATTTACTAGTCATCAATATATTTGACCAGTATGACTGGTAAAGACATTTTCTTTCACTTTAAACACCAGCATACCACAGGCCATATGTGTAACGGTCACTATGAACAAATAAATGTTTTATTTTCACTCATCATATCATCTTGCAGACTGTATAAGTCTATGTATATGCATAATCTTAAAAGGTTTTAGTCAAAAACAGTTTGAGCACTGTTCATAAGCAGATCACTAACAAAAAAAAGTAGGGGGTGGCTGTAGCTCAGTTGGTAAGGCAGTCGTCCACAGACCACAGGCTCAGTGGTTCCATTCCCAGTCCCAGCTGTATGTCGAAGTGTTTCTGGGCAAGACAGACAAGGCAAGACACTGGACAAGACAAGATAGTGAACCATCTCCAGCTGTGCAGTGCCGGTCCAAGCCCAGTAGAAATTAGGGAGGGTTGCATCAGGAAAGGCATCTGGCGTAAAAACTGTGCCAAATCAACATGCGGACAATGATCCGCTATGGCAACTCTGACCCCACGGGATAGGCCGAAAGGACAAATACATAGCACAACAATATGCACACTAATTGGATTATATATATATATATATATATATATATATATATACAAAGTAAACATTTGCTTGGAGTGACTGAGATGAACTTTCAGAGGTGAAAGAGTACGCTGACACAGCAGGACTTTCTAAAATCTGTCTCGTCCATCATGCAGCTTTTCTCTGAACACCATGCAACCAGTTCTTTTCATTCTAACTCACTGATCCTGAAAAGTTCCTAAAAATCACACATCTTCTAATTTATCTCACCAAGATAGAATCTTTCAATGAGACAGTGTGGTTTTGGAAAGACTTTATTGCGTTGCACAAGTGAACAGTAACGTGGAATTGTATTTCATGCACACAATACAAAAGACACGAGATAACAAAACATTGCACAGGAAAAAAGAATAATAAAAGTATATAATTTACACATCTTTTCATAAATAAAGTCTACAAGTCAGTGAATATGAAGTGGTTCATTTTACATTAAATTCACAACTTCAGAGTGGATGTCTGCTGCAGCTCCTGGAGATTTTAGAGGGGAGAGCGTGTGTAAAACTAGGTTTTGCAGAGAGCTTTATGTAATGATAGTATGTAACGTGAGATATACCCTATGTTGTTCATAAACATTTCTATAAGAAGGCTGTGAGTTAACTTTCACATCACACACTAATTTATATATCCAGTGTCTACAGTGTGTAGGGTTTAACTCAAAACTAACAATGTGCATAAGGAAAAGAAATGGACTATAAGATGTCTGTACTCAGGGGAAATGAAATTATTTTTTCACTTGTCAGTTTTGCTCTGGCCCTGGTGCAAACCATATTACCTTTGTCAGAAGCATTTTAGTGCTAAAATGATTTTACCCAACATTTTAAAATCAGTCAAGGGTCATCTTAGCTTTTAGATGCATTTAGGGAACATTTGGCCTATCATGTCTCTACAGTACAGAACTCTGACATTTCACATGGATGCTGCTTTTGAGCATAGAGGTCATGAAATATTTTGTATTATTGTAAACACTTTCCAACTCTGTGCCCAAAATGCAATGAAGCAAATACAGTTCTGCTTAATGTCTGTAACACAGTAACATAAACCTTTCTAGTTTTGCTCATTATTCTTTGGCTCTCTCTTGTCAATGAGCTTTAGTAGCTTTTTCAAGAAAGGTGAAAAAATAAAGACTTATATAATTATAGTCTTCAGACCAAAAAGCTCAGTTTCACATTGTTCTCACTGTATATTAAATGTTGTGCATCTCATGTTAATACACCTCAATCTTACCTTTTTTACTCATTACTAAAAAATATAGGTGAAGATTAATTGCATGACCAACATGCAATAACTGCTAATCCATCCATAGCCCTTCCACCAAATTGCACATTAACCGTCCAACCAGACCATCCACACCTGAAGGGGTAGACAGAAGGACCTTAAAGATCACATGACATGATGATATTAAAATAAAAATGTTAAATTTGTAGCACAACACTAAGTAGCAATAATGCACTATTCTTTCCTTTTCAAGGGAGGCTGTGCATAAAAAATATATGAATATCCCTCAATCAGCCTACAATTGAAATAAAGAGGTCAAATAGCTTTGTGACACTACAGCAACGATAGGCACACAGATGATGAGCTGGAACATTAAATTTCCAGCAGAACACAGTAAACATAGAAAAATAAAACTGAAAACATTAGCAAGCCATACAGCTCATCTGCAACTTTTGTGACTTGAAATGGTGCTTTATCTTCAGTTAGAAGTGGTTTTATACATTTATTGCAAGGAAGATATTGTAGCCCAGACTGGACTTTAGTAGCCGTACGTCTCCCTTTATCTTCCTTGCTGTGTTCACACTGTCACAACTATGCAGAAGCACAAGCAGAAAATCAACGGAGTGATGAATGTGTTATGAAAGTTACTACATACAGTACAATTTGAAAAAACTAGCAATATAGACATTTATACTGTAACTGCAACACAAAATAACATGTAGCTCAAATTGTAACAGTGTACACAGAACACAGCACATTTGGATTCTTATACACAAAAAACAAGAATGTTTCTTTAAGGCATTACAATCTTTTCAACTTCTTAATGCATCAATGATATACTTTTTAAATGAGATGGTGGGGTCATAATGGTAGCATGGCTTTTCAAATAATCCCTGTCATTGTTCATCATTTTCACCTACCATGATTTAAAGTCATTTACGTCACTTGCAGCCAAGAACAAATGATACATGTTTAATTGGTGAAGCAATATCATAACATATTGTAGCCTAGATAAGCCTGTTTCATCATTAAATTATATTGATTCAGAAAACTCTAACCTTTATGTTTGTTGCTCGGCTTCACTGGCATGGCAAATCTTCCAAAAAAAAATGACCAGGTTTTGTAATCTTGTACTCTAAACATATCTCTTTGTTTCCAGTGTTGGATTCTGCTTTTTCCTGGAATGTGTGAGAACTCTACTGTCACTACTAATGGCTACTAAGTCTTTACACACATCCTCTCTAACACTAAGGAAATGAGCCAAAGTCTTTGTGTGTATAGCTGACAAGTACATACTGTATGACTAAGGTATATTATCAAGCTACAAAGTTAGGCTTGATATGTGTCGGTCAGATTTCCACTTTTCCAAGATGTCCCTCTAAAATTGTTTCATCTGGCTTATTGATTAATAAGCTTGAAGAGACTAAAGATTTGACACATAAGAGCACAAAAATACTATCAGCTTAAGTTTCTTCTTCTGTAATCCACCACCTTGAAGTGGACATGTTTCAGCAGATGTTTTAATGACTATTATGGAAAGTGTGGTCTTTGGAACAATGTGTACCTGAGGTGCCTTAACACACGGCAACATAAAGCAACTTTATCTTAGTTGTTGTTTTTTGGTGCCATAAACCTTGAGTTACTGGAGAAATTATCAATGGTTGTTCTTTTAACAGGATAATGATACATGAGAAGATAACTCAGGATGGGATCCCCAGAGTAAAGTAAGTAGTAAATGAGACAGTTCAGGGGCTCTGGGCTTAATTTTGTTGCTGTCCCAACCAACTTGGTGGACACAAAAGTGATGAAGTCACTTGGCTTTGTCTCAATGGGCTTTTAACATCTGCTTTATTTCTAAATATGTCGGCGACGATGGTGATGATGATGATGGCTGTGCATATCCTCCATTGTGATCCTGCCCCAAACTCCAATGACAAACGTTTCAATCTCACACTCATTGTCTCCGCGAGCAATACGGAAGTAGCC